>NC_081420.1:18873110-19173110 GCF_949786415.1 Peromyscus eremicus | reverse complement strand
AGAACAGAACAGCCACTAGATTAGACATAGAGGCCAGACAGTGGTGGCACACACCCTTAATCCTAACATTCCAGAGGAAGAGATCCATCTGGATTTCTGTGAGTTCAAGGCCTCACTGGAAACAGAGCCAGGATGGTGGCACACACCTTTAATCCCAGCACTTGAGATCTCATGTCTTTGCTTGGGAAGGACACGTGTCTTTAATCCCAGGAAGTGATGGCAGGAAGCAGAAAAGTATATAAGGCGTGAGGACCAGGAACTAGAGGTTTTTAAGCTTTTAGGCATTTAGCAGCAGTTCAGCTGAGATCCATTCAGGTGAGGACTCAGAAGCTTTCAGTCTGAGGATTCGTAGAAACAGAATCGGATGAGGAGTTGTCAAGGTGAGGTTGGCTGTGGCTTGTTCTGCTTCTCTGATCTTTCAGAATTCACCCCAATACCTGGCTCCTGGGCTTTTCATTAATAAGACTGTTCAGCAATTTGTGCTACACATTAAGAATTCTTAGACTTGGCAACAAAGACATGATCCATAAAAGAAAAAAATTTAGACTAAATGTAAATGTTTGCCCTGTGAAAGATGATGTTAAAATGAAGGCAAGATTTGAGGTAGGAAGAAATGTTTAAAATCATATATTCGGCAAAGGACTAGTCAAACAACTAATATGTATATACTATATATATGGAATACTACCCAGCAATGAAAAGTAACAAAAACAGCCTGGGTGGATCATCAGAGAACTGTGCTATATAACAAAAGCTAGTCCCCAAAGGAACATTACTGTGTGAGACCATTTCTTTTTTCTTTTTTGTGCCTTTCCTGGAACTCACTCTGTAGCCCAGGCTGGCCTCGAACTCACAGAGATCTACCTGGCTCTGCCTCCTGAGTGCTGGGATTAAAGGATTGCGCCACCATTGCCCGGCTGTTTGAGAGCATTTCTATAATATTTTTGAAATTACAAAATGGAAATGGGGACAGATTAGTGGCTGCTAAGGGCTCAGAACAAGAGAAGGGCGTAAGAGAATTGGTATAATTATTAAAGGGTAATATTAAGGGCTAGAGACATAATTCAGTTCTTGGAGTGCTTGCCTGGCATGCATGAGGCCCTGCATGCCAGCCTTAGTACCACATAAATGAGGTGTGGGAGACACACCTACAGCCCCAGTTCTTGAGAGGTGGAGGAGGTCAAGGTCAGCCTGGGCTATGAGATCAGTCTGGGCTATGCATTTGAGACCCTGACTCAAAAACAAGTGAAAACATGAGGAATTTGTGTGGCGATAGGATGTTTCCCCTGTTGACCGTTTTAATGTGAACACCCAGGTTGTGGTGGTGTGCTATGATTTTACAATGTGTTTCCACTTGGGGGGAAAGGGACTAGGTAAGAGGTCTGTATTTCTTATAAATACATGTGAATCTACCATCCCCTAAAATAAAAAACTTAATAGATGTGTACGTGTGTGTGTGTGTGTGTGTGTGTGTGTGTGTGTGTGTGTGTGTGTGTGTGTAGGTAGGTAGGTAGGTAGTGTTGGGGATCAAATACAGTATCTAGTACATGCTAGCTAGGTAGTCACTCTACCATGGAACTATAACCCTAACCATGTATATATATATATATTTAGATAGATGATAGATGAAGACAGACAGACAGATGATAGATAGATAGATAGATGATAGATAGATAGATAGATAGATAGATAGATAGATAGATAGATAGAGACAGATAGATAGATAGACGATAAAGGTTAAGAAGCACCATTCTCTGAAGAAAGCATCTAAAAAATAAAATCAGGTTTTTAATTTTTTTAATTGTGATCTGATGACAAGGTACCAGCTGTCCTGAGAAGTATGAGCACCAATCCATGTGAAATGAACTGTACATGTAGGAAGTGGAAAGAGAGAGGAGTGTGAACATGGACTGGGGTCGTAGTAGTGGTAAGTGCGAACAGAAAAGCCGGGAGTTACCATGGAACCAGGAAGGAGCTGGAGACACCAGGCACTTTCCCAGCACTTTCCAGACCAGAACAGAAGATGCCAGCCAACACAGACATCCAGTTGACTGGGCAAACATATTCCTTGCTGATGGAGGATGTTTCAAGGGGCAGTCACCATGCCACAAAAATAAGCCCTCCAGGAGATCCAATTTCCTTTGCTCTGCTCCATATTCATCAAGTCGTTTCTGATCTTAATTTGATTTCTGATGGCTTCCTCACTGGGAAAGAAGGAGCTACTGAGCCTGGTCCACTAAATGAGTATGTGTGTCCTTCCCTTACCACCCTCCCGTGGTTTTGTGGAATTGGATATTTTATTCTAAATTATGTTCTCTCACAGGCAGAATAGTATTTTCCCTCCAACAAGAATATAGTCCTGCTGGGCACAGAGACACACACCTGTAATTCCGCCTGTGTTTGTGACTCGGGCAGGAGGACTGAGAGTTCAAGGATAGCACGGACTACATAATAAGACTGTTTCAAAACAAAGAAAAAAAGTAGACTATAATCCCTCCTTACAAACAAAATTAAATCAACACCTTTTTTTTTTTAACTAGTTCTTAGGTATCCCAGTATCCCAGGCTGGCTTTGAATGTGTTATATGTAGCAATATACATAGCTGAAGATGAGCTTGAAATTCTGACTCTGCTGCCTCCTTCTCCTGCCAAGTCCTGGGATTGCAAGCACAACAGAAAAGTAACTTAAAGAGTTTTCTTTGTTCCGATAGGTTGTATGTAGCCTGAAACTTGCTATGTAACCAGAGATGACGTTGAAATTCTGCTCCTCCTGCCTCCATTTCCGATTGCTGTGATCACAGGCGTGTGCCACTATTTCTGGTTTATGTGGTGTGGGGTTTAAACCCATGACTTTGGCCATGCTAAGCAAGCCTTCTACAAGCTAGGCTTTGTTTAGTTTTTGTTGTGTTTTGTTTTATTTTTGAAGTGTTAAGGACTGAACACAAAGTCTTGTACATGTCAAGCAAACAATCTACCACTAAGTTGTGTCCCCAGCTCTCCTCCTCCTCCTCCTCTTTTTATTCTTTCTTTCTTTGTTTTTTCAAGACAGTGTTTCTCTGTGTAGCCCTGGCTGTCCTGGAACTCACTCTGTAGACCAGACTGGCCTGAAACTCTTCTAGGTGCCGGGATTAATGGCACAAGTCACCACTGCCTGGCTCTTCTTCCTCTTCTTAAGACAAGATCTCTTTAATATGTCCACCTGGCCTTGAACCCGCCATTTTCCTGCCTCAACTTCCTAAGTAACTAAGATGGCGGGCCTGGGCCAGGTGGTCTGGTTTAAATCTATTGTCTTTCTTTCTTCTTTCTCTCCTTTTTTTTCCTCCTCCACTATCTACTTCCTTTTTCTCTCCATCCCTCCCCTCTCTCCTTTCTTCTCCTTCTGTGTGTGTGTGTGTGTGTGTGTGTGTGTGTGTGTGTGTGTGTGTGTGTGTGTTTCAAGACAGGGTTTCTCTGTATAGCCCTGGCTACCCTGGAACTTTCTCTGTAGACCAGGTTAGCCTCAGACTCAGAGATCTCCTGTGTGAGTCGCCACCGCCATCACCACCCGGCTCTTTCTTTCCTTCTTAACCAAACATTAAAGAAAACAGAACAAGTCTGTTGAAACCTTAGTTCTCCTGCCTTCTAGGTCTCTGCTCCAGGATGTGGCCCTTGAGCTGCCCATTTTCTCCTTGGGTAGCTTTCACTCTTTAGAAGCAGTCTGCCCAGGCCTCTGTTACTCACCACAGTGTTTAGTCAAACCAGCAGAAATGGGTCATTCAAGTTCAGGAGAAGGTTATGCACACTACTGGGGTTCATAAAATGATACCCTAAAATATGATTCTTTGGCCGGGCGGTGGTGGCGCACGCCTTTAATCCCAGCACTCGGGAGGCAGAGGCAGGTGGATCTCTGTGAGTTCGAGGCCAGCCTGGGCTACCAAGTGAGTTCCAGGAAAGGCGCAAAGCTACACAGAGAAACCCTGTCTCAAAAAAACAAAAAAACAACACAAAAAAATATGATTCTTTGATATGCTAGCCCGGAGAAATAGTCTGAGAGTCAAGGTCTCTCTGACCCACCCCACATCCTGTTTTCTTTCCTGCAAGTACACAAAAAGACTTTGGTGTTTGTGTACCTGCTTAAGACTAGATCCTAAAGCTGGCATGGTAGTGCAAGCCACATGCCATCCAAGCTCTCAGGAGGCAGAAGCAGGAGGATCATTATGAGTTCAAGCCCAGCTCTGTCTCTATAGCAAGTTCCACGTCAGCCAGGGTTATATAACAACAACAACAACAACAACAACAACAACAACAAAAGACTGGACCCCCAAGGACCTTCTGATCTGCCCATGAAATTACATTACCTTCCTCAGATCAAAAGACTGAGGAACAGAACACACGTGGGTGACTTCATCACCGTACCTGTCTCTCAAATGGATTCCGATTCCAAAGAGAATAGTTTACAAGTCCATTTCTCTCCCAGATCTATTCATTTTCTCTACTAACCATTTCCTATCTATCAAACTCTACCTCTGTCCTCTCACCTTGTCCCTTGTGAAGGGCGTGTGTGTGAGTACTTTGTTGCCATAGTGAGCAACGATGCTTGGGTAATAATCCTCTGCAACCCACATTGATGAACATGAGCACCTTTGTTCCTATTAATCTGTCTGTTGTCAGTTCATTCCAGAACTTTCAGAAGGGGCAGGGAAAGATTCCCTTCAGCACCTACACTGCTCTGTGATGGTCTTCCTCCGAGATGCCTCCCTTGAGCAGTAAAAGCCAGTTTACTCTCAGAATTATCACCACATAGTTATCTCACAGGATAGCGACCCTTGTACTTCACCAAAACCCAGCTAGTTTATTTTTATAAAGGACAAACGAAGAGCCAGGTGTGGTGGCACACACTCTTAGTCCTCAGGAGACAGAAGCAGGTGGATCTCTGTGAGTTCAAGGCCAGTCTGGTCTACTTAATGAGTTACAGGACAGTCAGGGCTGTGTAGGGAGATCCTGACTCAAGGAAAAAAAAAAAAAAAGCTAAACAAAATGGTACTGGAAAGAGAGGAAGAAAGGAGAGGTGGGGAGGTGGGGAGGAGAGATGATCAGACGGAAAAGGAAGAAGGGGATGTTAAAGACAGAGCTCAGCTGACAGACTGCTTGCCTTGTATGCACATGGCCCTGAGACCAGACCTCACCAACACAAAGCAGTTGTGGTTCATGGCTATACACTGAGCACGGAGATCAGAAGTGCTAGGAGGTGGAGTCAGGAGGAAGATCAGGAGTTCAAAGTCCTTCTCTGTGCATAGTGGACTTGAAGCCAACATGACATACAGGAGACCCTGGGCGGTTGGGGTGGTTCAGAAAGGAAGGAAGAAGGGTAAAGGAAAGAGGAGGAATGTGGGGGAGCCTTTTCTGAGTGTAGAAGAAGAGCCACTAGGTACTACGCAGAGGTCATTAAGGATCATTGACTTCCCCATCACAATCTGGGAATCCCATAATAAGTTCAAGGGTAGGTGACCTTGCACATACATCCCAAAATATGTCACAGCAAATGGCATTCTACATCCTGGCATGTAAACATTTTCCCCTAGAAATAAACAAAAGTTTATAGAGTGTGTAGACACCTCAGTTTGTTCTATTCTTCAGTCCTTCGAACTCTCATGTGATTGGTGGTTGCAATCCTAACAGTCTCGTTTTCATACTATGGATAAGCACACATGTACACAATTCAGTTCAACAAACACAGATTGAATACACGTAGACTTGTATGAATATGTATCGATGCATATGAAGAACAAATGAAGAGGAGCAGGTCAGAGCTGGGTGGGGTGGAAGAGCCCACTCAGCCTTTACAATGGGGTTAGGCATCCTGACTTTGGAGAACAGATACCATGAAGTGTCATTACCTGTTTTTACCCAGTTCTCCCCAGCATGCCTCCTTGATCCACCAACACAGTGGATGAATAAAATCTGTGTTCATATGTTAAATCAGCATGAATTAAACAGCATTGAAAATAACAGCAAGCAGAGGGCCTATATCTTTATTTCCAAGAATGTGTGTCACGAAAGGGCCTCAAAGAGATTGTAGAAACTAAGGGGAAATGTTAGCTTCCCCTGCTCCTTGGCTTTTTGAAACAGGGTTTCGCTCTACAGTCCAGGCTGGCCTCAAACTCACTAGATAACTCATCATGTAACAATATGACTCAAGCCGGGCGGTGGTGGCGCACGCCTTTAATCCCAGCACTCGGGAGGCAGAGCCAGGCGGATCTCTGTGAGTTCAAGGCCAGCCTGGGCTACCAAGTGAGTTCCAGGAAAGGCGCAAAGCTACACAGAGAAACCCTGTCTCGAAAAAACAAACAAACAAACAAAAAAAAAAACAAAAAAAAAACAATATGACTCAACATGGCTCTGAACTTGAGGCAATCCTTCTGCCTCAGCCTTCTGAGAACTAGAATCATAGCATGAGCCATCTTGCCTGGCTTTAAGTATTAGCGTTTTACATTTTGTTTATTATATTTTATACATCTCAGAGATCGGAAGTGGGCATTGGATTCCCTGGCACTGGAGTAACAGGTGGTTGTGAGCTGTCATGTGGGTGCTGGGAATCAAACCCAGGACCTCTGGAAGAGCAGCCAGTGTTCTTAACCACTGAACCATCTCTCTAGCACCCTGTAAATGTATTTTTCATGATTTTGAGATGCATTTGTTTGAGTGAGTAACCTTAAACATTCTAGCAAATACTTTTTTTTTTTTTTTTTTTTTAAAGAGAGGGTTTCTCTGTGTAACAGTCCTGGCTGTTCTGGAACTCACTTTGTAGACCAGGCTGGCCTTGAACTCACAGGGATTCACCTGCCTCTGCCTCCCAAGTGCTAGGATTAAAGGCCTGCGCCACCACCACCTGGCGCAAATACTTTTTTAAACTGAATACATTTTGCAGATTTAAAAGGAGTTGCTATAAACGTATTGCTTTCTGAATCTGCGCTGAAGAAAAAACGAGCTGCTCTATCCAGGCAGCTCCCGCCACTACAGAACAACGGCACCATTTCTAATAGATTAGGGAAGCTCATTGCTAGGCATGATGGCACACACTTTTTTTTTTTAAATATTACTTTACTCCCTTTTTTTTTTTTTTTTTTTTTTTGGTTTTTCGAGACAGGGTTTCTCTGCGTCTTTCCTGGAACTCACTTGGTAGCCCAGGCTGGCCTTGAACTCACAGAGATCCGCCTGGCTCTGCCTCCCGGGTGCTGGGATTAAAGGTGTGTGCCACCACCGCCCGGCGATGGTACACACTTTAATTCCAGCACTTGGGAGACAGAAGCGGATGGGTCTCGGAGTTCAAGGCCAGTCAGAACTGCATGGTGAAGAGTGGATCTTCAGGACCTTTGCCCTCTCACCCCCACCCCTGAGAATCAGATCCAGGACCTCGGTCAATGCCAGGCAAGCATACCACCAATTTCAGTACATCCTCAGCCCTTAGGGCTTCGTTTAACCTTAACTACTTAAAAACAATATGCTGGAAGAGTAGTAGGTCAATGTATGAATTTTAAGGACACAATTTAGTCTTTAATACACTAAAGTAAAACGTTGAGTGCTGAGTATGCAGCTAGTGATAGACAGGGTTTTTGGCATGCAGAAGTTCCCTAAAGTCAATCTCCAGCATCAAAACTGTAACAGCAGCCAAGATTGGTGGTGTGTGCCTAAAGAGGCAGAGGCTGAAGGATCAGGAGTTCAAGGCTATTTTCAGCTACATAGAGAGAAGCCAGCTAGGACTATAAGAGAATCTGTCTCAAATACAATATGGCCTGTGGGACAGCTCAGCTATAAGCCTGGCGATCCAAATTTGATCCCTGAAACCCACGTGGTAAGAAGGAATTGATTTCCTCAAGTTGTCCTTGGATCTGTGGTATGTTCGTGTGTACGCACTTGCTTGCACACACACACACACACACACACACACACACACACACACACACACACAAAACTCCAGTGGCACTAATTATTTCTTCCTCCTCTTTGAGACAGGGCCTCTCCATGTAACTCTGGCCAGTCTAGAACTCAGGCTGGCTTTGAACTCACAGAGATCCACCTGTTGCTGCCTCCTCAGTGGTGGGATTAAAGCTGTGCACACCACACTCCACTTGGTGACAGTAATTTTAATTTGCTTTTGTTTCCACTACATGCCCACCCCATTTGTTTACAGTGCCTCAACTTTCATTAAACAAATGTATGGAAAGTTGGGTCTGAGCGCCCACATTGGGTTCTCCAAATCAAACCAATACGGACACTCACACTGAAGTTACAGATCACCGAGTTCAAGCTCAGCTGCCTGTCTGACCCTTCCAAGAAACCAGGTCGGAGACAAGAGCCAAGTCCCCTGAGGCAGTGCCGGCATCTCAGAGGAAGCCTCCTTTGCTTTAATCTTCTCAAAGGAAGCAACCAAAATGGCCAGTCTACTGTCCATTGTGTTTCTCCCCCTTCAGTCCTGTGGTGGTCTGCTTTGGTGTTTTGAGACAGGGTCTCATGAGGCCCAGACTGACCTCAGACTCCATATATAGCCAAAGATAACCATGAATTTCCGATCCACCTACCTTTATTCCCCCAGTGCTGGCATTACAGTCATGAGTCACCAAACTCTGCCTTCTCCGCCATTATCTATGAAACCAGCTCACCAGAACACTCACTCTAGCTCATGGAATGAAGCGCCACCCAGTATCAAATTTGCTAGAGTATTATCTTTTGACATATCTCAAAAGGCAAATTTCACTCATTCTAAGCTGTGAGCTCTCTGAGAGACGCAATTCTTTTTAAACTCCATACAGGATCTGGCACATAACAAGAATGCCGTAAATGCTTGTTGTAGGACTGAGTAGGTCCAGCTGGTGTGGCAGTGCACATCTGTCTATAATTCCATCAATTGGGAGGCTGAAGCAGAAGGATCATGAGTTCAAGGCCAGCCTGAGCTACATAGTGAGACCCTTGAAAGCAAAACAAGAGGACTATGGATATATAGCTAAGCAGTTGAGACTTTGCCTACCGTGTGTGAGGCCCTAGATTTAATCCCCAGGATCAAAAAAGAAAGATGGACAAGAAGAAGTAGGGAGTGGCCTTCATTTCCAGCAGATATGAGGCTGGAGACAGGAAGTCAGCAAGCAGGGCCCGGGGAAATGGCAGATGGCTGAAAGGTGTCCTTTGCTGTCTCCACAACCTACCTTTCTGGTAGCTGAGCAGAAAAAAATCTATGCCGGTGCCAGATGACCTCAGAAGAAGTGCCCTGACACCCCACGCTAATCCTCCAAGCACCACATGTTCAGTGAATGTTGAACTGGGATAAAGTTCAGCCTGACTGCCCTGTGGCTCCCCTGGCCACACTTCCAAAAGTTGCCAGGGCCCAAGTCAAAAAACAAAGGTCTGCCAGTACTCACAAACGTTGACTGAGTGGCTGCCCTCAGGTCATTCAATATTTATAGATCACATATTCTGTGTCAGATTCTTGGCAACCCAGTTAGAAGGGCGGGTTAGACACAGTATTGCCCTTCAGCATAAATATGGGGCTTGGGAGTTTCTCTCGGTGTTTTTTTGTTGTTGATGTTTTATATCTGTGTTTGGCCATTTTACGTCATTTTTCTCCAATAATTCAGACTTTTATAACATTTGGTTTTGCAAAAATAAAATCATGATTTACTGGCCAGGGTGGTGATGGATCTGGAGTTCTTTTTTAAGGTAAAGCCTTTTGTTTTTTAGATAATTTGCAACTTTAAAGTGTTGTATGGAATAAAGCCTAGATTTTGGGGTTAATATAATAAGATTATTTATAAACATTGTATTAAAAAAATCCAAGTTTATGACAAAAATTAGTCAAATGAATGAGAAGGCAAATTCTCTCTAAGTGAGAGTAAAATAAAGCAGTGTAGTTAAGCAGAGAAGAGCATTCCCATATTTGTTTAAAAATATTTTTGTTGCCAGGCAGTGGTGGCGCACGCCTTTAATCCCAGCACTCGGGAGGCAGAGCCAGGCAGATCTCTGTGAGTTCAAGGCCAGCCTGGTCTACAGAGCAAGATGCAGGACAGGCACCAAAACTATACAGAAAAACCCTGCCTCAAAAAACCATGTTGTTGTTGTTGTCGATTCTTTGAAAATTTCATACAGTGTATTTTGATCATATCCGCACATTCCGCCAATTCCTACCCTTAACTCCTTCCTGACCATCCCCACTTCCCTACCCCTCAACTTCATGCCCTCATTTGGATTCTTGTTTAACAAGGTCTCACTATATAGCCCTGGCTAGCCTGGAACTCACTTTGTAGACTAGGCTGACAGAATTCATTGAGAACCACCTGCCTTTGCTTCCCAAGTTTATGATTAATGCTATCCACTTTGCCTGGCCTGAGCCCCGCAGGCCCAGAGCAGGACATGGTAGGCTAGAAAGGCCTGGGTTGGAAACACAACTAGTCATGAGGCTTGAGATAACAAACTATAAGATCAGTATGACTGCCAGGGGAATAACAGTATGCTTCTGGTGAGCGGCCATCAGGTAGCTGACAGCCAGCATAGAGAGATTAGGTACTCAATTGACAACCCCATGTGGTGACCAGGCCTCCTGCCAGGGTCATCCTCTCTGGTAACTAAATCATTCAAGGCATGCTTGTGCCCACGGCAATAAAATCAGTCTGAAGTCTGTAGACTTGTAATAGTGGCACATTGCTGTAACTCAGCCCTTAGGAAAACCAAGAAGCAAGATGCTGTGCTTTTGAGGCCTAGGCTATGGAGATTCTACCGTTTTTTTGGTTTTTTAAGGCCCATATTGACTGACCTGTTTATCCCAACCACTACTCTTTACATGAGACTGCACTGGCTATGGCAGGAATATTACTGCTTGATTGTTCTATTGCTGAAAAGATTTTCCCCCTTGGTACTAGGCAGGGAACCCAAGGCCTCACACACGCTAAGCTAAGCACATGTTAAGCAGATGCTACTAACCATCTGTCCGAGTTAGGGTTTCTATTGTTGGGATGAGACACCATGACCAAAACAAGTTGGGGAGAAAGAGTTTATTTGGCTGACACTTCTATCACTGAAGGAAGTCAGGACAGGAACTCAAGCAGGGCAGGAACTGAGGGCAGGAGCTGATGCAGAGGCCATAGAGGGGTGCTGCTTCCTGGCTGCCTCCTCATGGCTTGCTCAGCCTGCTTTCTTAATAGAACCCAAGACCACCTTCCCAGGGGTGGTGCCACTAATTAAGAAAATGCCCTACAGGCTTGTCTACAGCCCAATCTTATGGAGACATTTTTCTCAACTGAGGTTCTCACCTCTCTGATGACTCTAGCTTGTGTCAAGTTGACATGAAACTAGCCAGAATACCACCTCAGTACAGAATGATAAGCCGTCAGTAAAGAGATACAGCACAGAGTGACAGATATCATGTCAAACTAAATGGATAATTTTATGTGATTCTTTTCCTTAGAAAAGAAAGATGCTTCAGTGGGTCAAGGCAGCTGATGCCAAGATTGACAACCTGAGTTCGAGCCCTCGAGCCCACATGGTAGAAAGGGAGAGCCTACTCCTACTAGCTGCCTTCTGACCTCACATGCATGCTGTGGCACATACACACATTCTCCCTCCCCCCCCAATACACACACACACACACACACACTCTCTCTCTCTCCCTCCCTCCCCCAATACACACACACACACACACACACACACACACACACACACACACTAAATGAAAATAAACAAATAAATGTAACAAAAAAATAAAAGCAGAAATCCCTATTTAATACAGTGACGAGATAGCATGTAAGTAGCACAGTCTATGTGTCAGGTAATGTCCTAATCTCTCACACAGTCATTTGCTGCATCTACATAACAACCTGTAAGGTACATACAATGATCACCCCTGTCTTGTAGTGTTGCGGAATATCCCTTTACAATGTGTGAAGATGTGTAGATGTGTCACTGTGATTGGTTTAATAAAGAAATGAATAACCAATATCTGGGCAGGTAGAAGTTGGGTGGGACTTCTGGTGACAGAGGTCTTGGGAAGAATGGCAGGTTGCCAGCTGGATGCAAAGGAAGCAGGACATGCAGAAGGAGAGGTAAAAGCCACGAGTCATGTGACAGCATGTAAATTAATATAAATTGGTTAATTTAAGTTATAATAGCTAGTTAGAAACAAGCCTAAGCTAAGGCTGAGCTTTTATAAATAATAATAAGTATTTGTGCTATGATTTGGGAGCTAGCAGTCCAAAAAAGCCTGATACAGCTGAGTAACTGTGACCAGTAAAGATCAGGGATTCAGATGGATTCAACCTTGCCCCAGAATCCTTGCTCTCAACCCTTCCCCTGACTGCTTCTGAAGGAAGCAGACACAGAACTAAAAAATAAAACCACCAGGATGATCCAAATGGGCTTCCAGAAGGACACTTGTGCCCTCTGATGCCCTACAGAACAAGCCAAGGTGTCCGTCTTCTCTATGTCAAGCCCACCAGGACAGTTGATTCAAGTTCCACAATGACTATATCCTGTAAACAGGAACATTGTCCCTAAGGGTTCACACACCACCACCCCATGGAAATCAGCTTCATACAAACATCTGTGGCACAAATGTGTAAGTGAGGAGAAAAAGAATGAATGAGCAAACCCAAAGAAAACATGTTGATTGATACGGACAAAGAGAAGTTCCAGTTGGAGGGCTAGAGAGATGCTCAATGGGTAACAGTGATTGCTACAGAAACATGAGGCCATGAGGCGCCTTGTTCTGATCCCAGCACTCATGAGGAAAGCCAGGTGAAGGCAGGTGAGACGGCTGAGGTGTTTGCTGCCCACTGAGAACCTGAGTCCGACCCCCGAGACCCACATGGGGAGGGAGAACTGCCGTGCAGGTGTTCTCTGAGCTCCATGACTCAGACACACACACACAGTAAGAGGTGAATAAATGCTCTTGAAACCTCAGCTCTGTGGTTGGCAGAGACAGGAGGATCGCTGGGACTTGCTGCCCACCAGGCCAGCTCCAGGTTCAGTGAAAACTCAGAGGAATAAAGTAAAGAGCAGGACACCCAAAGTTCTCCTCTGGCCTCTTCACATACACGCACAAGGGCACACACATATGCCATATTCACACGCATACATACACACATGTACATATATACCACAGAGACACATCCAAGTACACACACACACACACATATACCATACACACATGTGCACACATTCACACACGTGTATACACACACAAATACATACACGCATATACACATACACAGAAAGAAAAGCCCTGCAGTTGGTGATCAGGGCATATGCACCCTCAGTCACTGCTGGGTACGGAATTTGGAGATTGTCGTTATTTCTCTCTGGCACCTTTTTCAATACTGCTTATCAGCCCCGAAAGCCACAGCCATTACGACATTACATCATGATGGGCATATTACAATTTCCCAGATTACATCTTATCTGACATTAGTTACATTTTAGGGTGCTTGCTTCCTGGCACTTTAATTTCATAAGTAGACTATCTCCGGATCACAGAGAGGATGATCCAGCAACTTCCACCCACTCCCCCAGCCTCATTTCCAGAAGCCAACATTTCCTTCACGGACCTAGAATCCAGGTCATATTATCTGCTGCCTTCATGGCTTTCCATCCATTAGCTATAATAAGCAATAATAGTGTTCTTTTCTTCAGGTATTTTATTTTCTGGTTTGGGTGTTTGGCATGAGAGAAGCTATAAGCAAGGTCTGTGTCCAATTGTCATCTTGATGGCAGGTGATCTTTGCAAGAGATGGGTCATCAAATCCTGAGAAATTCTTCTTGTTATTGTCATTAGTTTTAAGAACAGGAATTACATGTCACATAGAGGAACATTAAAGATACAACTGTGTAATATCACCACAAAATACTCAAGGTTAACGAGTGTAGAAAGGGAAGATCACATTTTTACAAAATATATCTGAGTCCTATCTCATTCCCTGTCCCTGATGGAGGAGGAGGAGGTGGGGGGAGGGAAAATGAAAAGAAGGAAGGAAGGAAGGAAGGAAGGAAGGAAGGAAGGGAGGAAGGAAGGAAGGAAGGAAGGAAGAGAAAGCAAGCCAGCCAGCCCAAACCAGATCTACAGAGGGCATAGGCACTTAAATTGATTCTAATGGCTTCTGGCACCATGTGAGAGGGGTAGAAAGGGACTTAACTTCAGTTCCACAAAAAATCCACTGCTGTATAAGTCAGTTTCCGTTACTGTAACAAATCTCCGAGATGAAGCAACTTAAAAAGAGAAAAGGTTTAGTCTGGTTCACAGTTTTGAAATGTTGGTGTAGGACAGGATCTGCTGCTTTGGACCTATGGCGAGAAGGTACAGATAGAGGGCAATTTATGGCAGAACAAATTACCTTGTGGCCAGGATCTAAAAGGGAGGCAGAGAAGGAAATAGAAGGGGTGACTTTGAATACATGCACAGGAACTGGAAGACTTCTATTAGAGTCCCCTCCCAAAAGCTCCATTGTAATCCCAGCACTGGGAAGGTAGAGGCTGGAGAGTGAGGAGTTGGTCAGCACCAGTTACATAGTGAGCTCAAGGCCAGCCAAGGCTATATAAAACTGGGAGACAGTACTGTGAGAGATGATTGGGATTTTCGGGGGAGGGAGGGCGCGGGGGTGATGTAGAAACCCAGTGCGGCCAGGCGGTGGTGGCGCACGCCTTTAATCGCAGCACTTGGGAGGCAGAGGTAGGCAGATCTCTGTGAGTTTGAGGCCAGCCTGGTCTACAAAGTGAGTTCCAGGACAGGCTCCAAAGCTACACAGAGAAACCTTGTCTAGAAAAACCAAAAAAGAAAGAAAGAAAGAAAGAAAGAAAGAAAGAAAGAAAGAAAGAAAGAAAGAAAGAAAGAAAGAAAGAAAGAAAGAAACCCAGTGCAGTGGAAACTCCCTGGAATCTACAAGAGTGACCCTAGCAAAGTCTCCTAGTAATGGAGGACACGGGGCCTGAACTAACCATCTTCTACAACCAGGCAAGGCTCCCAGTAGTGGGACTGGGACATCAACCCAGATACAAAACCTTCAACCTACAATCTGTCCTGCCTCCAAGATATGCTAGGGTAATGGTGGCACAGAACTTGTGGGAGTGGCCAACCAATGACTGGTCCAACTTGAGGCCCACACTCTGAGAGGGAGCCCATGCCTGACACTGCCTGGATGGCCAGGAACCAGAGGCAGGACATCCCAGAGACCCAGGATAGAACCAAACATGACTGGCAAAAAAAAATCAAAAAGTCAATGAAATGATTCCTAATGATGTTCTGCTATATTCTTAGATCGGTGCCAGTTAGTCATTAGAGACGCGTCATCTCGCAACTGATGGGAACCGAGGCACAGACCCACAGCGAAACCATGGGAATCCCACAGAAGAAGGGAGGAAGGATCGTAGGAGCCAGAGGAGTCGAAAATACCACGAGAACATGGCCCACAGAATCAACTAAGCAAGGCTCACAGGGGCTCACAGAGACTGAAGCGAGAAACATGGACCCTGTATGGGTCCCAGCTAGGTCCTCTGCACATACATTATGGTTGTGTAGCTTAGTGTTCTTGTGGGAGTCCTAACAGTGGGAGTGGGGGGGCATCTCTGACTTTTGCCTGCTCTTGGAAACTTTTTCCTCCTTCTGGGTTGCCTCATCCAGCCTTGATGTAAGGGTTTGTGCCTAGTGTTATTGTTTCTTGTTATGCCATGTTTGATGGCTATCCCTGGGAGGCCTGTTCTTTTATTTATTTATTTATCTATTTAGTTATTTATTTATTTGAGGGAAACAGAGGAGAAGATCTGAAAGAGAGGGGAGCTGGAGGGAGGGGCAACTTCAGTGGTGATGTGATGCATGAGAGATGAATAAAAAAATAAAAATAAAAAAAGAGAGAGACTCTTATCTCGAGAATTTTTTTAAAAAGGTCCTACCTTCCAGTAGTGCCATCCCATGGACAAGGGACCAAGACTGTGTGTGACACATGAGTTTTGAGGATGCCTATCTAAACCACAGAAATTCCTTTACAGCTCTTGACAACCAACCAAGAAATAGGAAGGGCAGACAGGGTGGCACACGCCTTTAAGAAGGCAAAAGCAAGAGAATCCATGTGAGTTGGAGACCAGCCTGATCTTCACAGCAAGTTCCAGGCCTGCTGAGCCTACATAGTGAGAAGATCTGTCTCCAAATGAAGAAGAGAAAAGAACAGAAAAAGTAACAGGAGCTGGAGGTGTGGAGATGCAGCTCAGTTGGTAGAGTGATTGCCTATATATATAAATGGAAGCCATCACACAAACCAAGGGGAGGGGTGTGCCTGTAACCCCAGTATTCAGAAGGCAGAGGCAGAGGATGAGAGGTTCAAAGTCATCCTCAGCTACAGAGTGAATACACGAACCTCACCCAAAATAAAATATAATGGGGCTGGAGAGATGGCTCAGTGGGGAAGGGGGCTTGCTACTCACAAACAAGGACCTGAGGTTAGACCTCCAGCCCCCATGTGAGAAGCCAGGAGGGTTCAAGCACTTGTTGGGTGCCAGTGTTCATTGAAAGACCCCCACCTCAGGGGATAAGGACACCTGATAACCTACTCTAATTCCAAATGTGCACATAGGCACATGTACACACACACACACACACACACACACACACACAAAATCACACATACACACATATCACACACAAAAAAAGGGGGGAATAGGGAAGATAGAAAAATGGAATAAATCTAAAGAAATGGGGAATTTAACGTTGTTTTAAAAGATTAGTTGGAGCCGGAGAGATGGCTCAATGGTTAAGAGTACTGGCTACTCTTCCAGGGGACCTGAGTTCAATTCCCAGCACCCACAGGGTAGCTCACACCTATCCATTTCCAGGGTTTCTAAACATATCTGCAGGCAAAACATCAATGAACATAAAATAAAAATAAATTATGTATAAAAAGATTAGTTTAAGGCATGATCAGGTCAAGCCTCTTCACTGGGCAAAGACTGGGTAAATGCTTTCTAGAATTACCTTTCCAGTTCTCTATCTCTATTCCTTCTGTGGTTCTATTGACCCCCAAATTTGGGTTAGCTGTCTGTAGGGGCCTTCACTGAACTTATGTTCAGTTGTTTTTAAGTGAAGAGAAAGATTTGTTAGTTTCCATGTATTGGAAAAGCTGAACATTTTCCATGGATATTTTATAAGATGGAGTTGCAAAATCTGCCTGAGCAGAAAATTTGTACTTTATGTGCTAAAGATATTAAATATACATTCTATGTATTACCTATTGGGAATAAAGGAGTGCTGGTTAGACTTGGTCATTTCATGCCTCTGAGTTTCAGCGGCTGAATTTGGATAAGTGGATTGAATGCTAAAAATTACAAAGCGTGGCAAGAAAAGTAGTAATAACAAGACTGGATTACTTTAAGTTACTCCAAACGTGCACAGTCCAAGCAGTCATTCCTTCAGGTCGTGCAGGGACACCTGGGAGGACAAAGTGCACAATGTAACCATGACAATTGACGATCTTGTGGCACTAACGGTCCAGCTAATAGAAGAGAGCATCACTCTGTCAAATACTGTAGGCACGCAACACTTATTCCCATTGCCTGTGTCCCTTCATGCATAGCAGAGGGACGAGAAGACTGGAGTCATGTTTCTCAGACTCTCCCAATAGGGTTATGGATGGGCTGAGGCTCTGCCACAAAGTGGCCCGAGGGTCATCATGGAAAGGAGAAGTCGAGGGTGTCTTCTCTGAAAGCGACAGTGGGCAAGTGAGCTAGCTTATGGGTGGAGTGGGGTGGAGTGTATCGGGGTAAGGAGCGTAGTGCTTCCCACCAGAGCTTACTCTGTGTGTACTTGGGGCTGGGGGTGCTTCCCACCATCTGAGCAACCACTTCACTGAGTGAGGTAGGAATGGAAACAGCAACAGAGGTGGACGTTCTTCCAACTCAATTCCATAAGTAATTTGTAATCAAAAGTCCAGGCAAGGAGTATGGTTTAGTGATAGAGCACCTGCTTAGCATCTACAAGGCCCTGGGCTCAATTCTCAGTGACTGGGTGGGGGAGCGGGGTGGGAGGTGGGGGGTGGCTTGCTAAAAATTTAGAACATCCAGGTGTAGGGCGCGTACACCTATAATCCTATAGCTCAGGAGATAGAGACATGAAGATAATACACAAGTTCAAGGCCAGCCTAGTCTACTTAGCAAGTTCCAGGAAAGTCAAGGCTTCACAGAGAGACTAAGTCTTTAAAAAAATAAATAAATAAAATGACAAAAACAAAAACAAAAGTCCAGTGCATCCAGATGTGATGGTGCACACCTGTAATCCCACCACTCAGGAGACAGAGACATGAGGGCCATACATGTATTCAAGGTCAGCCTGAACTATTTAGAAAGATCTTGTCTCAAGAAGAAGAAAAAGAAGAAGAAAAAAAGGAAGAGGAGGAAAAAGGAGATGAAGAAGAAGAAAATCTAATGGAGGTGGGTGTGGTCGTCCACACCCACAATCCCAGCACTCAGAAGGCTGAAGCCGAGGCTCAGTGAGTTCCAAGGACAGCCTTGGCTGCAGACTGAAACCCAATATTAATAAAAAGTAAAAATAAAACACAGGACAAAAGTTCAGTGGGGCCCCGATTTCCCTTCCTTTTTGTCCCCACAACTATAAAAGCATCTAACTCCCTCGCTGCATTAGAACGACTTCTGTTCCCCACATCAAGCTATGATGAGTGCATGTGTTTCCTCTCATGCTCAAACACTCTAAGATTATGAAGATGAATAAGGGACTTGAGCTCAGATGAGCCCTTTGAAGGGCAAGCTGAATGGAAGAAAAGAGAAAAGGTAGCTTGGACATCATGTGACAAAGTGTAGTATGAGAGCATGTGACGATTGAAGAGGTCCTTTGAAACCTGTCATGCAAGAGTTATTCCTGTCTCAGTCCTCTTGTCGTTCAGGGAGGGTTCCCCGGGCTGGGATTTGATTTCCTCAGCATCCCTCTAATACATACTAATCCTCTTTAGTTGCTGAGAGAACAGGTGTGGAGCCTTTGATTAGACAATGATACTTAGCGACACATAAAGAGCTATTTCCTCCTCTGAATATTTATTCTTAGCATTTGAGTGGCAACTGATAGAAAACTTCCATTTGTTAGGAAGAGGGAGAGTCCTTTACTTTCTACTTTTTATTTTGAAATATTTTCAGATGTGTGTGTGTGTGTGTGTGTGTGTGTGTGTGTGTGTGTGTGTGTGTGTGTGTGTAGATATCAATAAATATCCCTGTCTTTAACAGAGAGTCAGTCATTGTCCAAACTCTTTACACTTAGAATTTTCTTCTTGTTCAACAACTTTAAAGTAAATCACAGACCTGGTGACGACATCGCTCCTGAAAATACTTCACCGTATAATTTCAGAGACCAAAAATGATCTTCTACACACCCGAGAGCACACATAAAACAATTAACAATCCTCACGGGTTGTCTAGCTCATGTTCCATCAGGGGAGCATTCATATTAGGTAAATTCACTTTAAAGTTGCAAGATGACTAAAGAAAAAACTGGCTGATAATAGTAAGCAATAACACTGGTGAGATGGCCAGGCTGTGGTGGCGCACGCCTTTAATCCCAACACTCAGGAGGCAGAGGAAGGCGGATCTCTGTGAGTTCGAGGCCAGGCTGGACTACAGAGTGAGTTCCAGGAAAAGGCGCAAAGCTACACAGAGAAACCCTGTCTTGAAAAAAAAAAAAAAAAAAAAAAAAAAAAACCACTGGTGAGATGGAGCCATGGAAGAGTGATGGAGGCAGGCTGTACAACTGGAGCTTGAAAACTGCTTCCAGTAAATAATGGGGCATGCTGTCTAGACCATGTAGGAAAAGGAAACAGAGCAGGATAGATGCTAGTATTGGGGGAGAAAATTAAGTAGACCAAAAAAATAGAAGTCATTCCTTGGTCAAAAACTAAGTATGGGTGGCTGGGGGATAGCTCAGTTGAGCCCTGGGGTTCATCACCAGCACCCTGAGAGCCAGATAACCCAGGGCTCGAGAAGCTAAAGGCAGGGAGATTGAAAGGTTGAGGCCAGTTGGATTTACGTAGTTTGAAGCCAGCCGAGGCTCCTTACCAAGATCTTGTCTCAGAGAAAATCTCAGTATGGCTGGAAGAGAATGAATACATGCATCGTAATTAGAGGCTGCTCCAGGAGCCCCGCAAAGGGCAGCCTGCGTCCTCTCCGCTGGTGCAGCTAATGTTGCAAGCTCTGACCAAGACTCAGGCTACCTGGTTTAAACCCTGCTCATGCCACTGTTAGTGGAAGAAACTTGATCTGCTTAAGATACCTTTGCCTCACTTACCTCATCTGTCAAATACAGAGAGACAGTAGGTCCCGTCCATATACTGCAGTAAGGATTAGTGGATTACTATACTTGAGGGCTTGTGAGAAGGCTCAGTAGGTAAAGGTGCTGGCCCTGCAAGCCTGGCAAGTAGAGTGAGATCCCCAAACTCAAGTAAAGGTGGAAGGAGAGAACAAACTTCACACAGTTGTCTTCTGACCTCACATACCACCATAGCACAACCCTGTACACACACACATCACACACACATATCTGAGGGCATGCACACACCCATACACACACACACACACACACACTAATTTATTAATTGAAAACATTCTAGCCCCCTCCATAACACGTAGGTACGAAACATTTTTAAAATTTCAGTGAAGCTGAGTTCGGTAGTGCACACCTGTGATCCCAGTAGTTTGGAGGTGGAGGCAGGAGTTCAAGGTCAACTCAGACTGATTACAAAAGCATTCAGTGCTGCCAGAAGGGAGCTTGTGCCAGGCACACTCCTATAGTGCAGGCACTGGAGAAACTAAGACAAGAGGATTGCTTGAGCCCAGGAATTCAGAGGCAGCCTGGCGACATACTGAGATACCACCTTAAGAGAGAATACGGTCTTCTTGTCCACAACTGGCCAGAAAGGGTCCACCTCCCATTTCTTTCCCATCCCTGCAGACTCAGGTGAGAAGAAGAGCCAGAGTGGAGGAGGACGTTAAGTAGGAGTGAGAAGGGAGAGGTGGGGCAGGAAGACAGAGCCCAGGATGATGGTAAACCTAGACCATAGATCAAAAAGGGTCTTCTTCCCCAAACGTGGGAATTTGACTCAGCTCCCACATGAGCATGGAAGCAGGCCCAGGACTAGAGATAATTGCCATCTAACCAATTGTGTTTTACGGGGTATTGATTTATCACTTGGTTTTACTATAGATGTCAAGTGCTAAGAACAACCCCGGGCATGTCAAAAGCACTCAATAAATGTCTGCTGCCATTTTTATTGTCACCTCCTTCTTTTCCATTCCCACTACCTCACCTGCTTCAGGTCTGTGATACCACTTGACTTGCCAACATTAGGGAATTCAAAGAACCCACCAGAAAACCCATACACACATGCTAAGTTCCTGGGTGCCTACTACACACGCCTCAGCCACTTTCTAAAGGGTCCTCACTTGAAAACGGAACTGTTTGGCTCCATGGTTCTCTGTCATGCTAACCAAAGCTTGACTGGCCTGTTGTGAGCATCTAATATAAAGACAAGCCCCTAGGAATTACCTGCACAGCATGGGGGCTCTGTGCTTATCTGTGATTGGCCATTCACATTCTGCAAAACAGAGAACTGGGATATAAGATACAGAAAAGATGAGCTGGCATGGAGGAAACAGGCAAAAAACGCAGAGACATGCAACAAAGAGAATCGGTGAGTGGGAGAAGCTATGAGTAAACAGACAGCCCCATTCACGCTCATCTCAGTCCCTAGTGAACCCCACAGCAGCCAGCAACACTAAGGAACGTAAGTTGACCATATACTGGCCTCTGCTTCTTCTCGTAACATAATCTTGGATACTGCCCAAAGACTCTGTGGCCCTCTAGGCTCTGTGACTTCCCTTTGAGTCTCTTTCTTCCTCCAGTAGAGCCTGGATACTGCCTACAGCTGGGAATCCCTGAGTCACAGGTTCTAAGGCCAGGAGAGACTTAACTTGTCATGTGCTCCCATCATGCCTTTCGGAAGTAACTATCAAAGCCAAATGTGCGTGTTTACGATTGGAAAGAGAACACACACACACATACCCCATAGACTCATGTGTTTGCACATTTGGTCCTGAGTTGTCGGTGCTGTTTGAGGAGGTTATGAAACCTTTAGGAGGCGGAGTCTTGCTGGAGGAGGTACTGGGCGGGGGTGGGGGGTGGGGGGGGGTGGAGAGGGGGTGTTAAGGTTGTATAGCCTCACCCAACTTCCCGTTCTTGCTCTCTGCTTCTTGTGTATGGATGGAAATGTCATCAGCCAGCTTCCTGCTCCTCTAGCCATGCTTCCCCTCACAGTGGCTATGTGCTCACCCTTGTGAAGGACTATCCTTTTATAGAGACAAATATAAAGCAAAATTAACCCTTTCCTCCTCTAAGTTCCTTCTTGTCAGGGTACTCTATCACAGTGACAGAAAAGTAACTAAGGCAAGCATAGACCTTTGTACACAAGCAATTCTACTTCTAGCAACCTATCCTGTGAAAAATAACCAGAGAAGTGCACAAAAACAGCAGGACAGAATATTCATGGCACCATGCTTCAAATAGAAAAAATCAGAAAACTAATTATATGTATCATGTGAGATGCTGGTTAAATAATGATTATAAAACTACAGCTATTAGATGAGACATTATTGATCAATATTGGAAAAGGCTCTAAGTTTAATATAGAAATAGATTCATGTCACCATGAGAAGCAAAAATATCATGTCATATAATGAAGTAATATATTCTGACCTCATTTACTGGAAAATATATTTTAAGCATGCTTTCATAAGCCAGAAAAAAAAAATCTGTGACAGGGGAGATAGTTGAGTTGGTAACTAACGTACTTGCTGCACACAAGCATGAGGACCAGATTCATATCTCAGAAGCCACATAAAGAAGCAGAGGCTGCTGTAACTCCAGGGCTAGGGGCTAGGGGAAGAGGCAGACCCTGCAGTTTGCTGGCCATCCAGTCTAGCTAATCAGTGAGCCCCAGGTTGGGTGAGAGGCCCTGTCCCAAAAAGCTAAGAGGCTGACTCAGTGGACAGAGGCATTTGCCATGACAAGCCTGATGACCTATGTTCAATCTCTAAAACCCACATAAAGGTGGAAGGAGACGCCAGACTCCACTGCTGACCTCTGACCTCCATCCTCACTCCATTGCACACATGTTCTCACATAAAAATCCGTATTCTCAAACAATTTTAATAAATGAAATAAACATATATTTAAATAAGCGGAAAGTGACTGAGGAAGATACTTGATGACTCTTGATACTTACTCATACCTGTGCACACATGCACATGTGTGTACACACACACATACACACAATTCTCAAAGGATTTAGAGATCTTGTGTCTAAGTGGTAGGAATATTAGTGTCTTAAATTTGTTTCTTTTTTATCTGTAACTTCTATAATTCTTCACTGAGGACAGAGGATAGAAACATGTTCTATATTGACTGCACATTTATTATGAAATAAAAATGCAACAAAAATCCTTCCTACGGCCCCAGATAGGCCTGCGTTAGCCAGTGTTCGGTTACTATAACAAATACTTGAAAACATCAATTCATACAGTGAAAAAGGTTTATTTTGGCTCAGGGTTGCAGAGGCTTTGGAGCGTTTTCAGGCAGCCCTGATGAAGGTAGGCTTACAGTGAGGCAGTGACGCACGGCAGGCAGGAAGATAACCAAGAGCAAACAGACACAGTCACAGACAGGACACAAAGAGAAGAGTCAGGATCCATGTAGGCCGATGACTCAACTTCCTCCCTGGGGACTAAGACTTTACTACCCAGACCCTCAGAAGATATGTAAGAGCCAGATTATAGACATTCCTTCAAATATTGCTGAGAGGAGCCAATTCCGAAAAGTTGCTTCACTTCTGAATGTAGACCTGCATACGGTTGTCTCTCGGCAACACCCGGGACCCTTCTGGGTGCACAGTGTATGGGCGGCACACACTGGAACCAATGAATTGGTTTTTTGATTTGTTTTGTTCTTCAAAAAGAACATAAAGTTGTGAGGATTGAAGGGTGAGGGGTGGATCTGGGAGGAAAGTGGACATAAATATAAATACACTGTTGTGTACGTATGAAAATCTCAAAAAAAATTATATTTAAACGAGCATAAAAGATCTTTGCATATGTAACTAAATGAAGGACATCAAGATAAGATCAACCTGGATTGTCTGAGTGGGCTCTGTTACAGTTTGGTTATTAAATGTCACCCCAAATCTGTTGGCCAGGAGGCAAAGGAAGTCATAGGAAGGCACCAGGGACACAGTCCCCATGACCTATCTTTTCTGACTGGGCAGCACCTCCCTGCATCCTCACACTATCCCATTATGCTATGAACCCATAAAGGGAATCCACTGATGAGGTCAGGACTCACATGATCAGTCATCTCCCAAAGGCCTCGCTCCCAAATACTGTTTTAATGGGGACCAAGCCTTCAACACATGAGTCTGGGTGGATACAGTCTGTCTTAGTCAGGGTTTCTATTGCTGCCACAAAATACCAGAACCAAACGGCAAGCTGGGAAGGAAAGGGCTTACTCATCTTACACTTCCACATTGCTGCTCATCACCACAGGAAGTCAGGACAGGAACTCCAATAGGGCAGGATCCTGGGGGCAGGAGCTGAAGCAGGGGCCATGGAGGGGTGCTGCTTGCTGCTTACTGGCTTGCTCCTCATGGCTCGCTCAGTCTGCTTTCCTATAGAACCCAGGACTACCAGCCCAGGGATGGCACCACCCAGCATGGGCTGAACCCTCCCCCATTGATCTCTAACGGGGTCCTTCCTCTCAGATGACTCTAGCCTGTGTCAAGTTGACACACAAAACCAGCCAGTACACAGTCTGCCGTGGCAGAGGAGGGATGGTGTCCTGAGAGGCAGGACCCTGTTATGTCTCAACAAACAAGGAAACGGAGAGAGTTGCTCCAGAACACAGACACATCCTGTGTCCTGCTTCCTCCAGCTAGGTCCCACCTCCCAAAGGTTCCACAACCTCTGAAAACAGTGCCACCATCTAGGACCAAGTGTTCACACCCATGGGGCTGTGGGCGACACTCTAACCCCAGAGCATAACAACTTTAGGTCTTACATTATCCTAGCTTCGAATCCAAAGCCTGGTTATATATTTTTCTAAAACCTCATTTGCTATGATCAGGGCTGAGGATTGAAGCTGAGACCTCTTGCACATGCCAGACACCTGAGCTATATCCCTATCAAATTTGGATTCATCTTACCAGAGTGGCAGAAGGTTATATGGTGATCTAACCTCAATTTGAAAAAAAAAATTAAGGTAGAGCAAAAGTTAGGACTCTCCAAGGCAGGCCATGGTGCTGCACACCTTCAAAGGCAAAAGATAGAGCAATGCCTCTGCCAATGGGGTCCTGCTTCTGGGACCCCAGTAGTGCCCTGAGGTACCCCAGATCTTTACAAGCCCCCACTGCTGCTCAAGAAGAGTCTCTAGGGCCAGAGAAATGGCTCAGTGGGCAAAAGCAATAGCCACAAAAGCCTAATGACCTGAATCCAATCCTCAGAAGCCATGAAAGAGCGAGACCTGATGGCACATGTCCCAGCATTCCTACAAGAGATGGGAGACAGACAGGAGACTCCCCCAACGCTCGCCTGGAATACATAGCACAGGAGCAAATGACAAGAGAGACCCTGCCTCAAAAACAAGGTGGGAGGCAAGGACCACCACCCCAAATTGTCCTCTGAAGTATGCACCCTGGGAAGTATGCCACCCTCACACACAAGCATGTACACACACATACATCATATACACACACACATACACAAAAATAAATAGTTTTTTAAAGAGAGAATTTTCTACTTTTCAATGCCCTAGCTGTCCTATGATGAGATTGTCCACCTGGACTGTGAGCTTTGTGAACATAGTAGCAATGACTGGTGGCCACATATAATTTTAAATAAAGGCTGGGGTATAGCTCAGAGGTACAGCACTTGTCTAGCCTGTTCAAGGCCCTGGGTTCAATCTCCAGAGAAGGAGAAGACTTAACCACCTCAGAATCTTCAGATGTGGACAACAAGAAGCATGTTAGGAAAACGTGCTGGACTGAAAGTCAAAATCCCATGTAATTAATAGTTTTGGGCCTGCCACTAAACAACTGTGACCATAAACAATTTACTGGACTTTTTGGCCTCTGTTTGGTCCTGGACAGAACATAGCCTCACAATGTAACATGGTGTAACATGATGTAACATTAAACAGTTGGGATGCATTAGAAAGACACTTATTACTTGACCCATGTTCTCTGTGTCTTGTAAACTTTTTTTCTGGAAGAGATTGTAGGTATTAGTTCATCTTTCTGTGAGCTGGCCAAAAGCTCAGCCACTACCACACCTGGTAAATACCATCCACTGAAAGCCAAACAAACAGAGCACCATCCAGTCATCCGTCATCCTCTCAGAACAGAGCTTAAAGATTCCCATGACGACCCGGGGGCAGGGAAGTGGGGGGAGGCACACAGCCCTTTGGGTATCCTGAGTTGAAAACACTGCACTTGATGACTGAGAAGCTCAAAGATTCAATTATTCTGATAACAAATGTCTGCAAGTCCGTACAGATATATGACCTAAAGGGAGGAGGTTTTAGGCATGGGAAGAAGTTAAAAAGTGAGGCAGGCTGCTCTGAGTTCTGAGCAACCTGAAGATTAAATCACATTTTCAAACACATTCCCTTGCCATGGTCGTATCTGCAGCCCAGTAAACTCGTCTCTTGGTTCCATCAGATAACTGATTAGTAACATTTATGGAAGCTAGTGATGGTTTATGTCCATAGTTTGAGAAGGATAGGGCAGAAGGAACATGAATTCCAGTCTAGCCTGGATTACACAGTGAGAGCATGTCTCAGAAAAGCCAAAAGGGAGAGAGAAAGGGAGAGGAAGGGAGGGAGGGGGAAGAGGGCGGGTTGGAAGGGAATACTACTGTCCACCAAGTGCATCTCACCTCTTGTGTCTCGGTTACTACTTCTCCCCACACCACACCAGCAGGTTCTGTAACTTCCTAGGTCACAGCTGTCCATCTTCATGCTGTGACTTCGCAGGACAGAAGAGTCAGGGAACCTCCAGAGTCTCTTTTATAAGGTTGCTATCTTAACTATATGCTAGTAGAACAGGTTACCATAGATGGAGTATTTTATAAACAGTAGAAATGGATTGATTGCTCACAATTCTAGAGACCAGGAAGGCCAAGACCAAACTACAAACAGCTCTGATACCTACTAAAGGCTTTCTGCCTCATTGATGGCAGCTTTCTGCATTTTTCTTACATGGTAGAAGGAACAAACAAGTTCCCTTGGGCCACTTTTCTAAGGCCACCAATCAAAGGCAGGTGTGGCAGGCTGTGTCCAACGTTAAGGAGACTGAGGCAGGAGGATCATCACAAGTTCAAAACCAACCTTAGCCACATAGTGAGTTCAAGACTAGTCTAGACTATATAATTAGTTCAAGGTCTACCTGGACTACTAGTGAGGGCAAAACTAGTCTAAACTTCAGGATGAAGTATATCTCAAGAAAAAGAAACAAAACATTGATTCCATTCAAGGACACTGCCCCCATGACCTAAAGACCCCACCTCTTACTACTGCAGCATTGGACATTACCATTCAACATAGCAGGGTAGGGGATTACAAATATTCAGATCAGAAAGATACTATCTCATCCAGATCCCTTGTGACCTCATCAGTCATCAAAGGTGTCACCGGCTAATTCCATCACACTCAGAGTGAGCACTTGAACACATAAATTTGAGGGAGGTATGTAGCTAGATCATTTTTTTAAGCTAGAAGAGGCAGAGGGCATGTCTCAGTGATAGAGTATGTGAATGTTTAACTCATGCAAGGGCTTAAGTTCAATTCCTAGCACCACAAAAAAATAAGAGTTAAAATAAAGCAATGGGCTGGGGATGTGACTCAGTTGGTCAAACCCTTGAGCAGCATGCATAAAGCCACTGGGTTCAATTCCCAGCGCCATGTAAAAGCAGATGTTTTGTGCATATCTATTATCTCAGCACCTGAGAGGCAGAGGCAGGAGGATCAGAAAGTTAAGGTCAGCATTGGCTATATAACAAATTGGAGGCCAGCCTGGGCTATAGGAGACTCTCTAAATAAATAATGATAATAGTAACATAGAGACCTAAGAAAATATGAAGAGGTGGAAGAAGACAGCTAAACTTTATATTTAACTAACAGCTGCTTGATAGCTGCACATACACATGTGTACTCATGTGCATGCTTGTGCATGCGTGTGTGTGTGTGTGTGTGTGTGTGTGTGTGTGTGTGTACGTGTACGTGTGTGTGTGTGTGTGTGTGTGTGTGTGTGTGTGTGTGTTAGCAGTGGTGCTGAGGACTGAACCCAGAGCCTTGCACATGATAGGCAAGAGGCACTGACATTAAGCTAAGCCAACTGAGAATTTACCAAACTTCTTGTGGTCTAAGCACTGTGTTGCACTCTAGGGAAAACCACAGAAGCTGTGAGTGAAGTAAAGAGGTAGGGTATGCGTCTACAGGGGCAAGGCCTTGGGTTCAAACCTCAGCACTGAAAAAGAAGAAAAAGAACTCAGTGCCTGCCCTGGTCAAGCGTGCCTCCAAATGAAAGAAGAGCTGTTGGGCACCTGCAAAGCTAGTCACAGTTGACAGTCCCCAGGGAGGGCAGGCTGAGGCTTCCAGGTGGTGTCTGCAGTGGGTCCTGAAAGAGGAATAGGGTGTAGCCAAGAAGAGCCTGGAGGCACAATTCAGGTGAAGAACAAACAGGAAAGAACCACCGCTTACAGCTGAGGATGGACCCACAGCTTTCAGGACACTGGGTAAGAATTCTACCACTGAGCCTCATCCCCAGCCTGGGACAGAGCTCAGCCCTGGAAAATGTCCATAAGCTCAGAACAGTAAATTTCATGTAGGTCCTATTAGTCTCTGCTCAAAATTTTTCAATGACTTTTCATCACCTGCGACTAGAACCCTGACTCTTATATCCCAGCCCTCTACCACCCAGGTAAAAACACTTCCTCCAGAGACAAAGCCTGTGCTGCAGCCGTCCTGCCCCTATCTGCCATTACCGAGAGGGCAGTCACACTGGGTGAATTTTCTCCAAAACTCTAAATGATCTTGGAATTTGCCAAAGTCTACGAGCCATCTGCCAAACTTCCAAAAATCCATTTTCATTATTAACACGTGAAGGCCAATTTTTCAGACTAAAAACTCAACTCTTTCATCCTGAGGGGCATCCAGGGGATAGTGACATAACATGTCTAAAGATCCTAATGATGAGCCAGGGTGGTGGTGCACGCCTTTAATCCCAGCACTTGAGAGGCAGAGCCAGGCGGATCTCTGTGAGTTTGAGGCCAACCTGGGCTACAGAGCGAGATCCAGGAAAGGCACAAAGCTACACAGAGAAAACCTGTCTCGGAAAAAAAAAGATCCCTAATGATGGCAATTGCTGATTCCAGTTGAATAACGGGCGAAAAGAAGCCCATGAGGAAATGGAAGAGCAGGAGTCTAATACTCCTTATCCACAATTCTGAAATTCAAGAAGCTCCCCAAACTACAAGGTATTGCGTAACTCGTTGGGTGTCAAGGCTTGGCCTGACCTGAACTGACAGACCTATTTACAGACTTTATCTCATTCCCTGGCCCTGACTAGCCCTTGGCTGAAGAAATAATAAGACACTTGCACAACACTGCAAGAGCCCCCTATAGGGATGGTAGGTCACATTCTGAGACTCGCACAGCCTCAAGGATTTTAGATACAAGACCGCCGGGAGCTAGAGGCTGCTGCAGTCATATGGCAGGTATTTTTAGCTGTTTACTTTAGTTTACATTTTAGCTTTTTGGATTGGTTGATTGGCTGGTTGGTCAGTTGGTAGTTAGGGTCCCTCTATATAGCTCAGGCTGACCTTGAACTCACTGTACAGCCCAAGCTGACCTCCAAGTTTCAATCCCCCTGACTCAGCCTCCTGAATGCTAGAACTGCAGTCATGCTTCGCCTGGCTCAGCTCTGCAGGTGTTTTTAATGAGCATATTCCCTGGGGCTGCATTTATTCTTAGCTTGTGCTCAGTTGAGAGCTTAACCTGGTTATAATCACTGAAAACTCTTCATCAGAAGCCGATAAAATAACCAGCCATGGGCAGCTGGAACAAGGAAAGTCAGCCAGAAACAAGAGGTTGGATCTTGACCTAACTGGTTCCTTTCCCTGGTTATCTTACCTCCTTGACCCATCTGAAGTGAAGATGCAGAGGATTTGAAATCCCCGCCTGCTAGACTGGCCTTGCGTGCTCTTGGGCCTACAGAACTGTTGAGTGGTTGGGGGTGGTGATGGCTGCCAATGATCCAGGACACAGGAGGGTGAGGCTGTAAATTCAAGGCCAGGTTGGTCTACATAGGCACTGTCTCAAAAAATGAAGAGAGGCTGGCAACTCGGTTCAGTGGGGAAAGGCACCTGCTGTCAAGCCCGATGACACAAGTTGGCTGCCGGGCACCCATGTGATGGACAGAGAGAAGCAACGCCTTCAGATTGTTTTCTGACCTCCACATGTGAACTGAGGAACTGGTGCCCACACACAAACATACGTATGCTTTCCACCCTAGTTTATTAAGACAATGAGTGAATTTTTAGTCAGAGGATACCAATATTCCAGATGATATTCTGCTATTAAAATGATGCTATGGCTATAAAGTACTTGCCTGGCATGCACCAGGGTCTGGGCTCAATCTCCACACTGGAAAAGGAACCTAAATATAAAATTGAACTATGATCGTCTTCTCTCACTCCTCAGGGAAAAGCAGAATCAGCAATAGCATCTTACCCAGGCTAAGTTTACCATAAATCAGGCTTTTCTTAGAACACTGGGGTCCAATGGGATCTGATTAAAAATCAGTAAGTAGTTCATTTTGTGTTTAAGAATTAGTCCTTCATGCCATTTCACAAGAAGCACTGAGTGTTTGCCGGGCCAGATGCTCAGTGTGGAGAGCACACAGATAACTCAGGGAGAGTGCCTAACTCCTGAGGTGAATAAAGGTAGAAGACTTAGTAAGAGCTGCAGGACCATGAAAAATCAATCACTGATACCTAGGTAAAGGTCTTGGATAGGCATCAGGGCAGAGAGCTGTTTTGTCTTTGTGGAGACAGGATGGATTAAAAAACACTTTATAGAGAAAATGATATCAGGACCAACTTAGAAAACATGAGTAGGGAGCAGCTAGATGGATGAGCAGGTTTGCCACCAAGCCTGATGATCTGCCTTAGATCAAGAACCAACTCCCACAAGTTGTCCTCAGACCACATGTACACCGTGGCACCAATACACACACACTAAACGTAGTTTTAAAATTAGCAAGAAATAAAAGGAAATACGAAGAGGAGCTGGCCTGGTTACTCACGCCTGTAATCCCAGAACTCAGGAGGCTGAGACGGGAAGATCACCAAGGGTCTGAGGCCAGCCTGGGCTATAGAGTGAGTTCCAGGACAGCGTGAACTACATAACAAAATACTCGATCTTAAAGAAAAGAGAAAAAGGAAGTATGATTGGGAATCTTCCCCTATTTCCCTAAGGTCTACTATGAGCCAGCAGTGATCATGTACATCTATAATGCCAAAAATTTAGGAGGTTGGAAGGATCAGGTATTCAGGCCACTGTTGGCTATATAGAGTATTTGGGGTCAGCTTGGGGCTACTCGAGACCCTATTATGCTTTGGGTTTGTTTTTGTTTTGGGTTTTTTTTTTTTGTTTTTTTTTTAGTTTTTTTTTTTTGGTTTGTTTGTTTGTTTGTTTTTGTTTTGTTTTGTTTTTTGGAGGCAGGGTCTCTCTATGTAGTCCTGGCTGTCCTAGGACTCCCTATGCAAACCAGGCTGGCCTCAAACTCACAGAGAACGGTCTGCCACTGCCTCTCAAGTGCTAGGCTTAAAGGCCTGTACCACCGCCGCCGCCGCCGCCGGGCAGTGGTGGTGCACACTTTTAATCCCAACACTCAGGAGGCAGATCCAGGAGGATTTCTGTGAGTTTGAGGCCAGCCTGGTCTACAGAGCAAGATCCAGGACAGGCACCAAAACTACACAGAGAAACCCTGTCTTGAAAAACCAAAAAAAAAAAAAAAAAAAGGCATGTATCACCATGCCCAGCAAGACCCCTATTTTAAAAGGATCAAAATAATAATAACAATAAATAAAAATAATGTTCACTATGGTGAAACTAGTTCCTGGATTTACCCATATTTAACGCTCCTGAACAAAATTCACTCTGGCTTTAGCTTTCAAACTCAAGGTTTCCATTACCCCAGAAGCTTGAGTTACAGCCAAACTGTAACAGAGTGTACAGAAGAAGATTAATTAAGGCCATTGGGTTGAAAAAGGACAAATGAATATGACATAGCAACATGACAAATGTATGTGAATCCAACCCTAATTAGCAATAAAAAAAATAATACTTATCTTTGAAATGCACAAAGCACATATTTCCAATGACAGCCCATCCAACTTAATCACCACCTAAACAACCAGGTCAAAGAATGCATAGGTCCAAATGATGCTTTCGTTCCCTATCTGCGAGGGGTCTTCACTCACCAGTCCTCACGAGAGGGACAGACATGATGATGTGGGCCTGTGTGGGGGAAATGGTCAGGTGCCAACAGGCAGTGGCCCCAGGGACACCTCTCCATTCATGAAACTATAAACAAGCAAAGAGGTTGGAAGCAAGCTAGTATTCTCACCTGGAATTGCCTGGGACGGTGTGGAGTTCCCGGTCCTCCTGCCTCGGCCTCCCAGGTGCTGGAAGAACTCACACAGCGGGAATGGCTTTCCTGCCCCATCCAAGCCTCAGGACCGAAGAAAGAACCCAGGGCCTTGTGCTTGTTAGGCAAGCACTCCACCACTGAGCTAAACCCCCAGCCCCTGGAACAACGTATTTTGATGATGCCTCTTTCCTCCTTCTGGAGACCAAAGGCCGTGTTCAGTGGGACTGAACTGCTACTCTGAAGAGGTGACAGAGCCTCTGCCCTCAGTCTATCCAATCACTCAGCTGCTGAACAACTCACACGGGGAAGCTTCCATGCTGAACACAGTGGTGCCCTGGACTTCTTCTACCTCAGTAAGTATGCACTTGCCTAAGGCCCTGTGGAGAGTAACAGCTCCCTCAGCCCCTCCCCAGTTGATTCTGCTTTCTACTTCTTTTCCTGGTTGTTTGGTTTGTTGTTTTGGTTTGGGTTTGGTTAGGTTGTTTGGGTTTTGTTTGTTTGTTTTTGGTTTTGGTTTGGTTTGGTTTTTTGAGACAGGGTTTCTCTGTGTAGCTTTGTGCCTTTCCTGGATCTCACTATGTAGACCAGGCTGGCCTCGAACTCACAAAGATCCGCCTGGCTCTGCCTCCCGAGTGCTGGGATTAAAGGTGTGTGCCACCATTGCCCGACCAGTTTGTTTGTGTTTTTTTAAGACAAGTTCTCAAGTTTCCCAGACTGGCCTTTAACTCACCATGAAGCTGAAAATGGCATTGAATTACCAATGATCCTCCCGTTTCAGCTCCCTCCATGCTGGGATTATTAAGTGTACCACAAGAGACATGAATGCTTTCTGCTTTAATTTTCTTCATAGCATTACAGTTTCTTGACTAATTATATAAATATATTTAATACTTCATTCTCTACTACTATGAAAGCTCCCAGTGATGATAATTTCGAAGATTTATTTTTTGTTTGTTTGTTTGTTTTTCTGAGACAGGGTCTCACTGTGTAGCCCAGGCTAGCCTCCAACCCCTCTGGTCCACATCAGCACCCCACCCCCCACCAGGTACAGGCATGAGCCATCACACTCAGCAAGACTTGTGCTTACTTCCGTCAACCCAGTGTGCAGAGTAATGCCTGGTGTGTGGTGGGCACTCAATACGTCCTTGAAATATGAGTGGGTGAGTGAAGTTGAGTGAGTAACTAAAGAACAGAACACTTGTGGGTTCCCTGGGATTTGTTTGCAGGGTGCTGTGGAGCTGGTTAAAGGAGAAGTCAGGGCCAGCCCACTCACTGTTGAACACTAAACACCCACAATCTTTCTCAAAGAGGTGCCAGGGAAGATCCATTTCTCGTTGTATAGAGAGGGAATAACCCAAGGCTTGTGCTTCAGATAAACGTAAGAAAAGTGAACACCATACTGGGTGTCTCACACATGCCTGCAATCCTAGCACAGAGGCAGAGGACTGCCATGAGTTCCAGGCCTCTGTGGACTACACTTAAACTCTGGGGAAAAGAGAGAATGAGAGAGAGACTATTGGAGAGGCTTAGAGGGATGCCCTATAGCTCTGGAGGAGGGCGAGGGTGTGGAAGGTCGAGTGGCTCAACCAGCCTTGTAAGGATGACATTCCATGTCTGCCCACAGATGCTTCAGGTTGTTGGAGAGCTGGCCGTTGTTACTCAGTTCCAGCCATCTGTATCTGCGTCTGAGTATTCTCTCTCTCTCTCTCTCTCTCTCTCTCTCTCTCTCTCTCTCTCTCTCTCTCTCTCTCTTCCCTCCCCGCTCCCTCCCCCCCTCTCTCTTCAGTCCCCTCTTCTGTTGTCATCTCTAGATCACCACACAGTATTTCTGAAAAGGCTGTGAGGAATCGCTGCCAATTAAAGGGCAGTCAGACTTTGTGGATTCCACAACCAGTGTCAGCTCCCCATCCATCCCTGTCCTATGGTCCTATATCGTAGCTGTTGGGTACCAACGTCAGAATAAAGTACATGCAGTGGGGCAAGGCAATCTGCCTAACCTTCCTCTGACAGGAGATTGGCTCAGCTTTTATTGAGGGTGGGGATGGGGCTGTACATGTTCATGAATGAGGTACATGTGCCTGTGTGTGTGTACACGTGTGTGTGTGTGTGTGTGTGTGTGTGTGTGTGTGTGTGGTGTGCGAGTGTGCATGTAAGGCCACAGGGCAACATTGGGTGCCTTTTGCAATCACATCCCACCTTATAATTTTATTTTTTGATGTCTTTTTTTTTTTTGTTTAGTTGTTGAGACAGGGTCTCTCTGTGTAGCCTTGGCTGTCCTTGAATTCACCATGTAGAACCAGGCTAGCCTTAAACTCACAGAACCCCATCTGCCTCTGCCTCCCAGGTCCTGAGATTAAAAGCATGCACCACCACTCCCAGCCCACCCAATATTTGGAGACAGGATCTCTCAGTAGGACCTGGAGCTCACAGATTTAGCTAAACTGGCTGGACAGCACAACACAAGGATCCTCCTGTCTCTGCTCTGGGTTTACCGGTTCTACCTCTGCATAGCACAGACCCAAACTTGGATTCTTATGCTTGTACAGCTGGCACTTGACCAACTGAGCATCTCCCAGCCCCTGCGGAGCTCTAAGATGCCATCAGGACTTGTGGGAAGGGAGTTCGTGGGTGAGTGACGCCTTGATGAGCTGGTAGGAACAGGGAAGGGTGTAGCACAGTGACCGACCTTGTGACTCTGGGGTGAGTTGAATGTGGGATGAGCAGAGCCACAGACATCAGAGAGACCATCAAGTAAACAGACTCCGGAGCAATGTTCCTAAGCTATACATAAGAAGCCTTCCTGGGCTCAGCGGTTTTCCAGTAGAAGCAAGCCAATAGATTGCATTTATTATTTAAATCGCCATGAGATCTTGAAATTGAAAACAGCCTGGCTGACCCACAACTGCTGGTTGTTTTCACTAGTGAAAGGTGAACCGGAAGAGTTTATCTTAATCAATAAACCCAGGGGAAGATAGATGCTTCATTTCTCAGACTTTATTGTAGATAGACTATTTTAATTGTATTACTTGTTTGCAATGAAATTCTGTACACTTGAGTGTTTTGTTATCAGAAAAAGATCTGGAGACCAGAAACTGAAATGCTCCACTCAAAAACTGACCATCAGGTTTTTAGACCAAATATTTCCTCAGTGTTCACTGGTTTGTTTTGTGGGGGTTTTTTGTTGTTGTTTTTGGGTGTTTTTTGTTTGTTTGCATTGGTTTTGGTTTTGCGAGACAGAGTTTCTCTGTGTAGCTTTGGTGCCTGTCCTGGATCTCACTCTGTAGCCCAGGCTATCCTCGAACTTACAGAGATCCACCTGGCTCTGCCTCCCGAGTGCTGGGATTAAAGACGTGTGCCACCATGCCCGGCTTGTTCACTGGTTCTTATAAAATATCTTTAGGAGAATGACTATATGAAGAAGTTAAGTAGGTCAGTGGTAGCACACGCCTTTAATCCCAGCACTTGGGAGACAGAGGCAGGCAAATCTCTGTGAGTTTGTAGGCCAGCCTGGTCTACAGAGCAAGTTCCAGAACAGCCAGGGCTACACAGTGAAACCCTGTCTTGGAAGGAATAAAAAGAAGTTGAAAGTGTACGAGGAGTAAACAATTTAATTTTCCCATTTAGTGTGTGTGTGTGTGTGTGTGCATGTGTGTGCATGTATGTGTGTAGGTGCATGCAGAGTTCAAAGTACAATTCCGGAATCTGTTCTCTCCACCATGTAGATTCTGGGAATGGAACTGTGGAACTGAGGTAGTCAGACATGGTGCACAAGCACCTTTACCTGAGCGGTCTTGCTAGCCCCTTAACAGTTTTTATAACCACTCTTTTTTTTTTTTTTTTTTTTTTCTGTTTTTTGGGAATGGAACCCAGAGCTCCAAGCTTCTGGGAGGCCCATCTCCATGTCAAGTTTTTCTGTCTCTAGGTTACCCTGTCCCTTTATTTCACTCACACTGCTCTGGTTTGCCTCCAGTAACCACACGTTTTCACCCCATTAGCCCCTACCCTGTATTTCTCAGGTCCAAGTCTCACCCCGACCATGTCCTTTCTCTGAATACATCTACTGCCCTGCGTCCCAGAGCCACCTTCCCAAAGGGGCTAATTTTACCAGTCCCCAAGACAGAGCACCTCTCGTCACTGCTCCTCACTAAACAGAATGAACCTAGGTCCCTGTGGGCAGCAGTCAGGGCCCTTGATAATATGACCATTGTAAGACTTGTCTCCACCACATGTTCCTCACAGCGGCCATGCTAGATATCGCCCCACACTGAACCACTATGACACTTTGCTGGGCTGTTTCCTCTCAGTTCAGAATCCCTTCCCTTGTCCCTCTACCTCTGAAAGGCCCACTCACGTGCTATCTCGGTCACTGAATCTTCCCCGTCTTCCCCACCGGGATCAAGGTCTCCCTCCTCTGAGCTTTCCCTAGCTAGCTTTCTACCAGTTATCACAGACTGATTTGGATGGGGGTTAGCATGTGCTCAGACCTTTGAGAGGAAGCTGGCTTAGCTTCAAATCTCAGCTGAGGCTGCTAGCGGGGTGAATTCAACCAGTTATTCCATGGCCCTGAATGTGATTCACAAGGATCATTAAGGAAACGTAGGTAGAATCTGTCTGTGCTAATGGATGCACCTTTGGCCGGGCGGTGGTGGCGCATGCCTTTAATCCCAGCACTCGGGAGGCAGAGGCAGGTGGATCTCTGTGAGTTCGAGGCCAGCCTGGTCTACAGCGAGATCCAGGAAAGGCACAGAGCTACACAGAGAAACCCTGTCTCAAAAAAAACAAAACAAAACAAAACAAGAATGTGTTCTGGGGTTGGGGATTTAGCTCAGTGGTAGAGCACTTGCCTAGCAAGCACAAGGCCCGGGTTCGATCCTCAGCTCCAAAAAAAAAAAAAAAAAGGATGCACCTTTGCTGTGGCTCAGATATGTCCCCCTAAAGTTCATATTCTGAAAACTTAATCCTCCTAATCAGGTGTTAACAGTGTTTGAGGTGGGGCCTTTAGGAGGTAATTCTGGTTGGATGAGGTCATAGGGGTGGGACCCCGTGATGGGATTCACTGCTATAAAGAGGAAAAAAGAGTGCCAGTCCCCGGAGGTAAAGCGTCAGGGTATAATATAAAACAGGCCTCCTAGACATTGATTCTGCTCTTCAGGCCACCTGAGTGTTCAGCTTATTCTGAAAGATGGTAATCTAACCTAAGATCTTGCCAGGTGTCTGCAGTCAACTTTGCCCAGACTTCTCCCCCTCCCAGAACCAGGAAGGGGACGCTGGTGGTTAGTTAGGCAGCTGTAGGAAAGCCAGCATTAAGACTCCTAATTACTAGTTTAAATAACAGAGTACAACAGGCTCTGGTAACGTGATATATATTTTTTTTTTTTTTTTTGGTTTTTCGAGACAGGGTTTCTCTGTGTAGCTTTGCGCCTTTCCTGGGACTCACTTGGTAGTCCAGGCTGGCCTCGAACTCACAGAGATCCGCCTGGCTCTGCCTCCCGAGTGCTGGGATTAAAGGCGTGCGCCACCACCGCCCGGCCAACGTGATATATTTTATTGGGCTTGTTCATACACATGATGAACAGAAGCTACAGTCTATGCACCTAAAAGTTACTTATCTGAGGCTCTGTGATCTGGAATTATCGTAGGGAATGGGGTTGGAGGACTGGTAACTCTCAAACGTCTGCCCCTCATGGCCAGTGACAGGCCCGGCAAAGATGTCTCAATACCGTCTCCTTCAGATCACCTAACTCATGGGGATTTTTTTTTTTAAACTAATGCATACTAAACTTGTGTTTCCCGGGGTAATTTATGAGCCTGACCTTTGATGAGTTCGGTGTCCTCTAATAAAAATGTCACCAGATGATTCACGAGGAGAAAGACGGACTTGAAACTTGGGATATTCAGAAATGCTCTCCAAACAGCAAGGCCGCTTGGCTTTGCCACTGCCCACTCACCCCAAGCCTCTGGATTTCTAAGCTCTTCTGTACCTTTGAACATTTTTGTGTTAGATCTTGGCAGCAGAAGGCCTGGCCTCAATGGGAGAACCTGGGAGTTCAAGGGCACAGCCTGGCCCCAACAGAAACAAAGAGAGCTAAAGTTGCTGGGGTTCGTTGGCTTTCTACAGCAATGGGGGTGTTTGTGGTCAGCTTCAAAAGACAAGGAAACCCCTTAGGCCCTTGAGTATTAATTGCCTAGGGCAGCCGCCACAAGATACCAAATCCAGCACTCTGGGGGAGAGTCTATACACTGCCCTTTGATTTTCTGTTTTCTCTTTTTTTTTGGGGGGGGGGTTCAAGACAGGGTTTCTCTATGTAGTCTTGGTGCCTGTCCTACAGATCTCCCTCTGTAGACCAGGCTGGCCTCGAACTCACAGAGATCCGCCTGGCTCTGCCTCTGAGTGCCGGGATTAAAGGTGTGCGCCACCACTGCACAGCCTTGTTTCTTTCTTACTTTCTTTATTTTTTTTCCTTTAGCACTAGAGTTGAAACACAGGACCTTGCACTAAGCTATACCCCAATCCCATGCCTTTCTCTTAACAAGTGATGTTGCCATCACCCCTTCGTGACCTTTGAAATAGGATCACATTACTTACTCACCCTGGTCCGTGGTCACTTAGCCTTCTTCTCCCAGTACTCTCATATTTTCCTCCCTCTGCTTTTCTCTCTCTCAAGAAGTCTCTCCTCTTGAAAAGACACCAGTCACATAAGGTTAAGAGCCACCCTAGTCCACCCAATATGATTCCATTTTAACTAATAACAGCAACCACCTTGCCAACCACCAAAAATAAGGGCACATTCTGTGTCATCCTCCAGTGTCAGGAGGGTGTTGTGTCTGCTTGGGCTGCCATCACAACAATGCAGGTCTAGTATTCTTATCCAAAGTATTTGGGACCAGGCTAGAGAGATGACTCAGCAGATGCATGCGAGCACTTACTTACTGCTCTACCAGAGGAGCAGAGTTTAGATCCCAGCACCCACCTTGGAGAGTTCACAAGCATCTGTAACTCCAGCTCCAAGAGATTCAAGGCCCCCTTTTGACTTCCGTGGTCGCGCGCGCGCGCGCGCGCACACACACACACACACACACACACACACACACACACACAGACAAACACCCAGCACGCGAAGTTTTAAAACTCATCTTTCAAATATTTGGGGGCTGGAGCAATTGCTCAGTGGTTAAGAGCACAGTCTGGTCTTTCAAAGGGCTCAGGCTAAGAACCACATGTAACTCTAGTACCAGAGGATCCAACACCCTCTTTCTGGCCTCTGAGGACACCAGGCATGTACCTAGCATACATATAGACACACATGAAAGCAAAATATTCATACACATAAAATAAAATGAAATCAAATATTTGGGACCACAAGTATTTTAAAGTTCTTCTTTCTTCAAATGTTGGAGCATAATAATTTTTTTTAATTTCTTGTCTTATTTCTTTTATTTTAGATAAGATCTGACTGTGTAGCTCTGGCTGGCCTAGAGCTTGCTATGTAGACCAGGCTAGCCTGAAACTCACAGAGATCTGTCTACTTTTGACTCCTGAGTGCTGAGATTAAAGTCATTTGCTGCCAAGTAAGCCTTGGAATATTTAGATAGATACAATGAAATATCTTGAAGAGGGGAATCCAAGTCTAAACATAAAATTCATCCATGTTTAACATACAACTTACAACACAGCCTCAGTATAAATATATATATTATATAGACTAATACTATCACACCAAGACTTTAAAGGTTGCAGATTTTGGATCATTTCAGATTTGGGATTTTTGGATTAATGGTGTTCAACCTGTATCAGACTAGGTGACTTAAGTTGTAGAAATTTATTTGTTCATGGTTCTGAACAATAGGAAGCCACTAGCTCACTGTGTCCTCGTGTATCAGAGATAGTGAGCCTTGTGTCTCCTCACCAAGTACCAGTCCCACAAGGAAGGCCCCACCTTCATGACCTCCACATTCCCTACCAATCACCAATTAAGAAAATACCCTACAGCTGGATCTTATGGGGGGCATTTTCTCCACTGAGGTTCCCTCCCTCTAGCTTGTATCAAGTTGACATAAAACCAGCCAGGACAAGGGGAGAAAGTGAGTTGAACAGCAAACATGGACAAATATGCTCTCTCTTTGCTCCTGCCCACCGATGTGATGTGAACAGCTGCCTCAAGTCGCTGTCGGTTTAACTTTTACCTGAAAGGACAGACATGACCTGGACTCGCAGCCAAATAAATACTTCCTCTCTCTAAGGTGCTTTTTCAGGATATTTTATCACAGCAATGGAAAGGGAAGTAAGGTAGGTTAGATCTTCAACACGGATTGGGGTGTGACATACACCTTCAACCCAACAGACCTCTTACATCTATTAGGTGACAGCGGCCAGACCACCTGCCTCCCTGGGCAGTGAACAGGAACCGAGTCCCAGTTCTCCAGGCTGACTCCTCTAATGTGCAGACACTCTGAGCCCCTGATGTCAGACGACCCCAGATCAGTCCTTTAGTAACCAACCCCGTGCCACTAGAATCTGCATGGCACACTTCCCACACAACCTTTGCACAGGGGAGGGACAAATCAACAAGGTCGCTTCCCCTCCTCCCTCGGAAAACTGGGCTGGCTTGTCAGCAGAGAGAATTCTCAGGGGAATGCTGGCCAGCTCCAGCAGTGGCCCTGGGAGCTGGCATGGTCTCCTGATTGGAAATAACCCCAAGGGAAGGACAGCCTGGCTGGGACCCAGGCTGACAGATTCCCTCCTGGGCTCCCGCAGACCGGTTTAACAGGAACTGCCCTTTGCCCCCTTACACTGTTCAGGTCAGCACGGTCTGTTGAGGAGCTATCTTGTGTTTCACCTTTAACAGCAGTCCTTGTCCTCAGTCTCAACACCCAAGCCCCACTCCGGGGCTACAGGCCCCGTCTGCTCTCTAGCCCCCACTGCCCTTCCTGACCCTACCCCAGGGGTTTAAGTAGGCACCATCCGATGTTTGGGAACACGGTGCCCCATCACTATTAATAATGCATGCAGAGAGCCCATCTCCGAGGAGCTCAGAGTGCTTTCCAGGCATTATCTAATTAGTCCTCACCACATCCCGGTGAGGTTCAACAGATGCCGTGCTCCAGAGAAGCCATCAGGGAAAATGCTTGCTGAAGCAGAGCTGGGAAGGGACGCAGGCCTCCTCCATGCCCTCCACCAAAGCAGAAAGCACACGGCCCTTGCCCAAGAGGCGGGTGATGCCCGTATACATGCAAAATCAACTGCACCCACCCATGCCCAGCAACCGTTCTGACTCAGCAGGAGCAGACAGGGCCACGAGTTGGCAATACACCCCAATGCTTCCGAGATCGTCAAATGAATGGTGGAGGGGTCTGTGATGGATTTCCTCAAGTCCACCTTCCAGTCAGGGCATCTAAACTGGAGTGTGGGGCCAGTAAGGTGGCTCAGCCCTAAGGGATACTTGCTGCCAAGCCTGATGATCTGAGTTCAATCCTCGGCCCTGACGAAATGGAAGGAGAAAACTGACTCCTGCAAGTCATCCCAACTCCACACAAGCACTGTGACACAGACACACACACACACACACACACACACACACACACACACACACACACATCAATAAATGTAGAGAGAAAAACTTAATTAAAAAAATGAGGTGATTGAACTTGCCTGGCTGTGTTCCTCTAGGCAATCATGAACTTAGGTTTTTTTATCATTGTTTTTTAGTCAGGAGGAGGTAGGTCCTCAGGCTACCCAGGGCCGCAGTCTGCATCCCAGCATCCCAGGCTGGCCTCCAACACACAATCCTGCCTCTTTCTCTGGAGTCCCAGCATGGTTGCAGAAGCTCACCTCCACCCACTGCTGCAAACGCCTTCTGAAGACTCATCTGTCTCCTCATTAAGAAAGACTGATGGGGCTGGAGACTGCTCATCTGTAGCGCTCTTGCCTGGAGGTGCAGGTTCCAGCCAGCAGCGAAAGTAACAAAGGACAGTGGTGGTAGGAATAGCTGACGTGGTAGACCATGCCTCTAATCTGACTGAGAGACTGAGGGAAGAGAATCTCAATGCCAGACCAGCCTGGACTATGTAGTAAGGCCCTGGAGCCACAAAATTAATAATAATAATAATAATAATAATAATAATAATAATAATAATAATAATAAAGTGGGGCCTGGAAGTGCAGCTTAGCAGTAGAGTAACGTGATTTCCTGTGTTGCAGTGCTGGGGATCGAATGGGCTCTGTGTGTGAGGGGCTGGTGTTTTACCAGTGGACCGGACGTACTGTGAACTTTCCGAACTATATACACAGCAGGGGTGGGTGGGCTGGGTTGTGGCAAATTCACCTTCCTGGAAGTCCAGTGACCTGGATTCTCTTCAGGACTTTACTATCAGGACAGTTGACCCTAGATTTCAATCTGACTGAAGCACAGGCTGCCCAGATTAAACATTATCTCTGGGTGTGTCTGAGAGGGCAATTCTGGTAAGATTAGCAGTTGAATCCATGCACTGGGGCTTGGGAGGAGGCTGTCCTCCCCAACATGATGGACTTCACTCAACCGGTGGAGGGCTTGAGCAGAACAAAAGTCAGAAAGGGAGCCCTTTGCCCTTCCTCCCGGTCTCCTGCTTGAGCTGAGCTGAGCTGGTTCACCTTGTCTCAGGTCCTTGGACTGGGCATTGTGCCTTCACCAGATCCTCTGGTTCTCTGGCCTCGGGATTCTAGCTGTGTCAGGCATCCTTGCTGCTCACTGACTCAGCTCCCTCTCCTTTCAGGCTGCAGTTTGACATTTTCAGTCCCTCGGAGTCTGGCAAGGCCACTTGACTTGCTTTCACCAACGAACAGAGGGCGGAGTGATGTCTGCTGCTGGCAGGTGGAAGCATGTCGCTGTTTCTGAAGGTCCCTCCAGCTTTCTTCCCCTCTGCGGTCACAGTGAAGGCACACACTGAGACGGGCCTGAATCTGCCAGGTGTCGGGAGCGACCACTGTGACCTGAACCGACCTGTTGACCTGCATCAAAAGTGCACAAGGCTGGGGTACCCTGGTGGAGAATGTGTTTAGCGAGCAGGAGGCCCCAGGTTCAGTCCCTGACACCAAAATAAACAAAAACCAAGACCAGGAGCAAGAGATACCTTTTGTTCCTTTTACTTTTTTTTTTTTTTTAATTTTTAAATTTTACGTTTATTTACTTACTGTGTGTTGGTATGTATGTGCCCTCATGTGAAGGTCAGAGGACAACTTATAGGAATCAGTTCTCTCTTTCCACTATGAGGGTTCTGGGGATCAAATTCAGGTCTTCAGGTTTGACGGAAAGTGTTTTTCCCTGATGGACCATCTCTCCAGCCCCCTCTTTTTATTTTTTGACACAGCATCTCACCATGTAGCCCAGCCTGACCTTGAAATTATTTCCCTCCCACTGTGTGTGTGTGTGTGTGTGTGTGTGTGTGTGTGTGTGTGTGTAAGAGAGACAGAGAGAGAGACAGAGACAGAGAGAGAGACAGAGAGACAGAGAGAGAGATGGGTCCATGCCTGAGTTCAGGCGTGTTGAGGTCAGAGGACAACTGTGGGACAGGTCCTTGTCTTCCACGTTGTTTAAGACAGTGTCTTGCCACTGCATATACCAAGGTAGCTGTTCTCTAAGCATCCAGGGATTCTCCAGTTTCTGTCTCCCATCTCACAGCTCCTGGCTTTACATGGATTCTGAGGATTTGGACTCAGGTCTTCACATTTTCAAATTCAGATCCTCAACATTTGTAAGGCAAGCAGTTTTGGGTATATGTATGTGTGTGTTTTCAGGATCTCCCTATGTAACCCAAGCTGGCCTCAAACCCGTGATTCCCCTGCCTCAGCCTCAGAGATACTGGGATTACAGGCACATCCAGCAAAAAGGATTGTCACAGTTTGGCTTTGCTGACTACTGTGTCTTAGCCTTGTCTCTCATGACTGATACACTATCCAGGACACCCCGTCAGTATAATGCACCCTCTCTGCCACAGTGATCAACCGAAGCAGGACACTAATGACTGAGTATTTGCTTCCAGGAGTTCAGGTAAGAGCCAATGGTAGGAACCTGAAGTTATAACCATTCTCCCCCATGGTAGGAGCGAACTACTTACTGGTACTGTGGTACTGTCTTGAAAAGGAAGGAACTTTGCCTGCGGTCAAAGGTGAGCCAGAGCAAAAGCACTATCTGCAAATTGTAGACATAGGCAGGCAGCCCTGAACCTCAGAAATGGAAAGTAGATCTCCCTAATTTTTTAAGCCAGGCTGACAATTCCGTTAATTGTTTTTCATTTGCGGTTTGTTTGTGTTTTAGTAGCTCAGACTGGCAATGCCTCACAAAGGCAGAGCTCTTGAGTTCGATTCCCCAGCATCACACACCCATTAGCTGATAGCTGCATAGATACAAAGATATATACCTGCATATATTTCTATAATCAATGTATTATCTTCCAGGGACACAAAATGTTGATGTCTGTTAGGTTGCAAATATTCCCAAGAAAGGCAACCGAATTGAATCTTGGAGTCAGAAAGGATTTAAGGGAACATCTAGTCTGTCACCTTTGGCAGATGAGGGACCAAGACACAGGAAAGTAACTTCACTACATCGGACAATCTGCATTCCAGTTTCCTCCTGACTTCTGATCTCATCACCATTAGGCTGTACCCTGTCAGGGTCCATTAAAAGGAGATAAGGTACCTGGGGTTCCCAGCAGCATGGCTGGCACAATGTCGATAACCAACAATGACTGAGTGCTTTTTATCGGTCACTCACATTGTAGTATTAAAGTGGTGGGTGGGGACAATAACTAACTGACACTCCCCTTATCAGTTATACTGAGAAAACTCTCCAGAGCCGAGAAGGAGCCAGGACCTTGAGTCTGACCCTGTAACAGGCCACTGTTGTTTGTAGAGGCCGGTTGACTCAGAGTCTTTTGGGGTAGCTAGGGACACTCAGCCTGTGCTTTCCCAGTACTCTCGGTGTCCAACATGATTCTCACGAGAGACTTGAAAGGGCTCTGAAGAGAGCAGGAGTGTGGCGGAGCATCACTGCAGTGCAGCATGTGGGAAAAGGAAGCAGGAAGAACAGCAGGTCAGTGACCTCGGCCACACTATGAACTAGAGGCCAGCCTGGGCTGCGAGAGACCCTGTCTCAAAACAAATCAGGGGAGGAGAAGGAAGAAGAGGGAGAGAAGCACCAGTTAAAGCTGAGAGAGCCTTTCTACTGAAATTCAAATACTGCAAGGCTAACTGCCCAGGCTAGACACCCCTGCAACTGGATAAAGCATAGAAAAGGGCAGTACCCGCCTCTAGCCATCACCTCAGAGAAATGAGGAGCACAGGCACTCAGGGTTTCCGTAGTTCAGTGAGGACCTGAGATGCCTCGTGGCAATTCCTCAGGGGCCAGAAGTCCTGGGGCACCTGTAAAGAACTGGTAACTGGCACTGAAACAGCTGTATTATAGGCACTCCATGTCAACCGCAGGACTCGGGCCGCCATTCAGGCTGTGATTGCCTAATCCCTTGCCCCCGTCCCAATCTGATGAACAGCAGTAAGGGTAGAGCTTCCATCTGCTGAGAGCACACAGGACAGGACATATAAGTAGAAGCAAGGCCAGCAAAGCCAAGCCCAGGCTATCAAAAGCCACAGGGATCAACTATAATGTTAAATATTAAAAGTGAGTCTTGGGCCAGCAAGATGGCTCAGTGGGTAAAGGCACTTGCCACCAAGCTTGATGACCTGAGTTCCATCCGGAGATACCACATGGTAGGAGGAAGGGACCAACTCTCACAAGTTGTCATCTGACCTCTGCACATTCATGTCAAGTCATGGGTGTGTGTCCACACACACACACACACACACACACACACACACACACACACACATAACAAACAAAAAACCCAAACAAATGAAGATAATTCTTTAAAGGTACCTCTGGAGCTTGAAAAATGGCTTTTTGGAAAAAGCACCTGCCCTGAAAGCATCAGGACGTGAATTCACATCTCCAGAACCCACAGAAACCTAGACATAGCAATCCCAACGATACTACAGCAGGTTGTGGACAGAGACAGAAGAACAGCAGGTGCTCCCAAGCCAGCCAGCCTGACACACACAGGAGCAAGCAAGAGACCTTGTCTCAACAAAGTGGAAGGTGAGGGCCAAGGTCGTCTTAGGATCATGCGCCAGGGTGCGCGTGCGCGCGCACACACACATATACACACACACACACACACACACACACACACACACACTCATAAAAACACAAATAGATAGTAAAAGGAAGCCTTAAAATTGCCAGTCATGGTGCCTTCAGTCTCAGCATTCAGGAGGCAAAAGCAGGTGAATCTCTGTGAGTTCCAGGCCAGCTTAGTCTATATAGACTGCTCCAAAAAGGCCAGGACTACATAGAGAGACATTGTCTTACACACACACACACAACACACACACACACCAAAAACAGTAACTGTAGTAGTTTGAACAAGAATGAGATTTATTTATTTGAATACTTAGTCACCAGGAGTGGAACTGTGTGGGAAGGATTAGGAGGTGTGGCCTTGTTGAAGGAGACATTGCTAGAAGTAGGCTTTGGGATTTCAAAAGTCTATGCCTGATCTCAGCCTGCTGCCTGCAGATCAGGATGTAGGTCTCAGCTACTCCAGTACCATACCTGCCTGCCTACTGTCACACTTCCTGACATGATGATAATGGACTAACCCCCTAAAGCTGTAAGCAAGCCCTTAATTAAAAGCTTTCTTCTTCTATGAATTGCCTTGGTCATGGTGCCTCTTCACAGCAATAGGACAATTACTAAGACAGCAACCCTAGGGAATGCTTCTCTTGATTATTTGGGGTTCTAGTGTCTTTGTTTTTAAGATTTGTGTGGGAAGAGGGGTTACCCTAGAAGGTCAAAAGTTTCCATTCCCCTAGAGCTAGTTACAGTCAGTTGTGAGCTACCCAACATAGATGCTGGATCCTGAACTCCAGTCCTCTAGAACGGCAGGCACTTTTAACTACCAAGACATCTCTCCAACCCCAATTCTTGTAGATTTATAAGACAACAAAAATAATCAACCCTACTCTGTCCCAGACACAAAATTAGCACAAAATAAACAGCAAAAGCTGAAGTCTTTTTCTGCCCATCTTCACAGAGCGACCCTCACTTGGAAATTACTTGGACCCCAGGTATTCAAAGGCACCATCCAAATTGCTCAGGTTTCTGTGTACCTTGAAAAGCTGAGAGATGTTCCACTATCTGCCAGCTGTGTGGTTCTAGATTTATTTCTTGGTCTCCCTACTTACAAACCGGAGATAATGTAACTCCTGCCCTAGTATATGCATCTCACACTGGTTTTTTTTTCAAAGATTAAATAAAATCATGCAAAAAAAAAAAAAGGCCAAAAGGCCTCCATAATGCTTTTTGTTTGTTTGTGTTTTACCCTCAAAAAGGGTTTACCTCCAGTTTGATAAAAACACCCTTGAACTCCTGATCCTTCTGCCTCTGCTTCCCAAGTCCTGGGACTGCACACGTTCCATCACGCATGGTTTATGCCAGTGCTGGAGATCAAATCCAGGGTTTCATGTGTGCTCGGCAAGCACTCTGCCAACTAAGCCACATCCTCAGTCCTGGCTTTGGTTTTGGTTTCCTGTTGTTTTCTTTTTAATGTGGTGCTGGGGGTGGAAGCTAGGACCCTGCACTTGCATGGTAGAGCCTCTCCATGGAGCTACAATCTCCAGTCTGTCATGATTATGTCAATGACTTCTTTGCTTTTCCTCTCTGTGTGTCTAATTCTCTCTGCCTCTCTCTGTCTCTTGCTCTCTCTCAGAAATGAGGGGGTGTGTTTTGAGACAGACTCTTACTATACAGCCATAGCTGGACACATTTCCGAATGAAGCCCACGTCTCTTGGGTCCATCCCCTCAGAGACCCCCAGCAGCACCCTCCTCTTTCTCTAACACACAATTTGTTTCAGAGACAAATTTCCAGGATTTTTCTGATCTCTACTTTGTTCAAGCAAATCATTTTTCTAATCTGGGTTCAGGAGCAGCTGCCGCAGCTGCAAAATGACTTCCTCTTCCTCACACTTCGCCTTGGCAACAGGAAGAAAGTTAGACATACTGCAAAGGTTCATTCCACATTTCATCCCACATTATTAAAAAAAAAAAAAAAAAAAAAAGCCATCCTCCTAAATGCAATAGTCCTTCTGGATGGTTCCAAGTGTCAACTAGGCAAGAGGATGGGTGATATGAGGGAAGTTGCAACGCTAGTGAATTAGTGACTGTTGTGGGGGACAGCTCTGGAATCGCCTAGCAGCAGGGCAGGAGAATCCTGCCATTCATGGTCAAGGGGGCAATGGCCTGCAGCCACCCACATCCACAAAGACAGCATCCCTCTTTCCTTCCTTCTTTCTTTGTTTTCTTCCTTCCTTCCTTCCTTCCTTCCTTCCTTCCTTCCTTCCTTTCTTCCTATTTTTTGTAAGACCACAGTCACATAAGGCACCCAGAAACACACCAGGCTAGCCTCACACTCACAGGCACCATCCTGTCTCAGCCTCCCAAGCTGCTAGGATTACATGGGTCACCTCAAGGCGAATTCAAAGCACCCAATGGCCTCCCACTAAATGCATTAGCATTTTACCCTTACTACTGTTTAAAGGCTTAAGTCCAAAACTTAGGCTCCTTAATGTGAAGAAGCCTCTGCTAATTTCTCCTTCTGGTTCATCATCCTACTTGAGCAAGATGTTGCAACCACACTGAATGTACCGGGAGTGTGGCTGTTAATAACCACTTGTACATCTTCACTAGGGGGCTGGTGAAAACACCCAGGTGAAAAGTTACACACCAAGACACATGCAGGCACAAGCAGGCATGTAGACATAAGCAGCAAAGGAGGAATAATCTTGGGAGTGTGCCAACGTTCTCCTATTTGTTACTGTGCTGGGGATAAAAGCCAGGGTCTTATGCATGCTGGACAAACACTCTACCTCTGTGCCACATTCATGGTGCCCAATGTCAACTGTACAATACTTCATTGAGGTTGTTTGGGTTTGGGTTGGGTTTTTTTTATTACATTTATTTATCTTGTGTGTCTGTGTTCACGCACATGTGCATGCTAGAATATACATATACAGAGGCCACAGAACAACTTTCATCTTCTACCATTGGGTCCTGGGGATCAAACTCAGGTAGTCAGACTTGATGGCAGCAAATGCCTTTCCTGCTAAGCCATCTCACTGGCCCTATTATTTGAGACAAGATCTCATTACATAGTAAGTGCTAGCCTTGAACTCAAGATCCTCCTTCCTCATCTTTCCAAGTGTTAGCATTACAGCCCAGGACACCTTGCCCTTTCTGGCTCCCTTTCTCAATCTGTCTTTTCAACATATCTTTACCCCCACATATGAACCTGGGCCATGCACATGTTAGATGAGTGCTCTACCACTCAGCTACCTCACCAGAACTCTTCTTACTTTTCATTTGGAGACAAGGTCTCCCCAAGTTGCCCAGCATGGCCTTCAACTTCTGCTCGTCCTCCTGATCTTCTCATGTGCTTGGATTAGAAGCAGGCACCACCAGGCTTGGCTTCTTTAATTCTCTATAAGTGATGATTTGCTATCTAAGCTGCCTCTCCAAGGTTAGCCATTTCCTAAAAATGGTAAGCCACTGCCGGTAAGCATGTACACCAACCCATCCTCAGGCCATACCCAACCACCTCTATTTTCGTTCGGTCACAGTCTGGCCCCTAGCCGTCTGCCACAGTCACTTCAAAACCAGTTACCAAGAATCTAGAAACCGTCTCATTCCATCCCACCCCACCCCCGCAGAGCCCAGTGAAATTATTCAACCCTGCCAATTCTGAGTCTGTGTATTAATCACTTTTCTCATCGCTGTGACAAAATCCCTGAGAAAAGCAGCTGAAGAGAAGAAGAGTTATTTTGGCTCACACAGTTTGAGGGTGCAGCCACTGGGGCATGGCTACATGATGGTCGTGTCACATTTGAAGTCCAGAAGCAGAGAGAGAGGAACACTGGTACTCACCTTACTTCTCTTTATCAGTTTGGAGTTCCAGCACCTGGAATGGCCCCACCCACATCCAGGTGTGTCTTCTCTTCAACATGCCCACACAGGTATCATCCAGGTGATCACAGATCTGGTAAAATTGACAATGAAGGTTACTCATCGGAGCCTACTCCCCATGTCCTGGCTATTCTTTCTTAGGAAACCACAATAGAGGCTCTTGCCTCTACCTCCTGAGTGGCACACATACTCATAATCCCTTTGTGGTCCCTCATGGCATGGCATGGCCTCTCCTCTTGAGATCTGTAAGAAACATGCTCCAAAGAGAATAGGAAAGCTTTGCTCAGCCAGATTTCAAACTGAAAATGTAAATATCATTCACAATAGCCCACAGGTAGAAAAAAAAAACCAAGAGTCCATCAAGAGATGTCTAGACAAACAAAATGTGCTCTGTCCTCACAATGAAATATCATTCAGCCTTAGGAAGAAACCCTGTCACATGCTGTAACATGAATGAACCTTGAGGACATTAGGCTACATGAAATAGGCCAGACAAAAAGAATGAGTGCTCGATGATTTGATTGACATGAAGAGCCATCAAATTCATGGAAAAAGAAGAATGGTGGTGTCAGGGGGATGGAAATGACAGGGAAAGGAGAGATAGTAAATAAGGACAACGTTTTTGTTTTGTGTTGTTTAAGTTTGGTGTGGATTTTTGTTGTTTTTGTTGTGTTGTGTTTTGTTTTGTTTTGAGACAGGGTTTCTCTATGTAGCTCTGGTTGTCCTGGAACTTGCTCTGTAGACCAGGATGGCTATGAACTCACAGAGATCCACCTGCCTTTGCCTCCCAAATACTAGAATTAAAGGCATGAGCCATCATGCCTGACAAGAACAGCACTTCTGTTTTACAGGATAAAAAAGTTCTAGAAACAAGTGGTAATGATTGGACAATATTGCAAATATGTGTAAAGACACTAAATGATACACTTAGAAATGATTAAGAGCCAAGCATGTTGGTGCATGCCTGCAATCCAAGCACTCAAAAGGCCAAAAGATAGCTAGCTACAAGTTCAAGGCCAGCCTGTTCCACAAAGTGAGTTCCAGGCCAGCCAGGGCTACACAGTCAAACTTTCTCAATTAAAGAAATAAATCCACTCTCCACCGTCATTTCTTTGAGGTTTCCCATGCTGTCCCATGGGCTACCCTGGCTTCAGCGCCTTCTGCCTTCTGCCTACACGCTCACAACCTAAGCCAGACTTGAACAACAGGTCCCCATTTGGAGCCTTTCAAACCTTCACTGTCCCTGCTGTCCCTACCTCCTTCACCCGCTGCCCCTGCTGCCACCTCCAAGGACACTTGTCACTCTCTATTGGATCTCCTAGCCACCTTTCAAAGGCCAACCAGTCCCAAGACCCCCACCCTGTAGTGTCCCTCCAAAGTGTCCTTACTCAATGCTCTCTCACTGTGTCCTTTATTCTTTCATTACACCGCGTATCTACTTGTGTTAGTGAGTCCATTCCGAGGAGTGAAGCTCTAAGGAATGTGAAGAGATTATTTGTTCAAATCCCTTCATTTGTAGTGAGGAAAGCAGCCCTACGTGAATGCGTCCCCAGTGCTCAGCATTCATTAGTGATGGAGGAGAAAAAAGAATCCATGCCTCAGTGTATATTCCCCTTTCTCTCTCTTCCTTTTCTTTCGAGACTGGGTTTCTCTGTATAGCTCTAGCTGTCCTGGAACTCGCTCTGTTGACCAGGCGGGCTTCAAACTCAGCCAGCCTCGGCCTCCTGAGTGCTGGGATTAAAGGCATGTGCCACTACCATGTGCTGTGGGATGTCTTTCTGTACGCTGTGAATATGTGTTGCTCTGATTGGTTGATAAATAAAGCCGCATTGGCCTATAGCAAGAGAGAAGAAAAGAGAGGAGGGAGAGACGCCAGCCACCACAGAAGGAGTAGCAAGATGCCAGCAGACCGGTAATGCCAGAGCCTCGTGGAAACTTATAGATTAATAGAAATGGGTTATTTATAAGAGCTAGCTAGCGAGAAGCCTACCATAGGCTATACAGTTGGTAATTAATATTAAGCCTCTGAATGATTATTTTATAAGCAGATGAAGGACCAAGGGGCCAGGCGTGACGAGAGAAAATTCTGGCTACAACCGCAGGACTCCCTTTTCTTTCTATAACACCAAGCTGCCTCTATTTAACTATATATAAGCATTAGCCAACCAGGCATGCTAGTAGCACCTGCCTTTAACACTACCGTTTGAGATACTAAGGCAGGAGAATCAGAAGTTCAAGGTTAGTCCTCATCTACATAGCAAGTTCAATTCACAGCAATAGAACAGTGACTAAGACACTGGGCTACCTGAGATTTTGTCTAAGAAATGAAAAACAATCTAAATGTGTTAGCTTTGCTGTCCCCAACATGGGCAGTGTCAGGATAAACACTGGCCATATTTCATGTCATTTGTGCCCCCAAAGCACCTAAGAACATCTTCACAAGTCCATGTTGAACCTGAGTGTGTTTCTAGGCCCACCCGCCTACCTGTGGCCTGTGGATTTTCGCAGCTGGCTCTTTCCTTTTATTATTGCTAATTTATGTTTGTTTTGTTTTATTTTTGTTTGTTGGTTTTGAGATGGCCTAGAACTAATGACAGATTTCCTGCCCCAGTCTTTCAAGTGCTGGGTTTGTAGATTTCAAGCTCGAGAGCCAGCTTTATTTTTTTTAATTTCTATCTGTCTATCTATCTATCTATCTATCTATCTATCTATCTATCTATCTCTCATCTATCTATCTTTCATCTATCTCTCATCTATCTATCTATCTATCTATCTATCTATCTATCTATCTATCTATCTATCTATTCATCTATCTATCATCACAGAGTCTCACTAGGTAGGTCAGGCAGGTCTTGAACTCATGATCCTCCTCTTCTACCTCCTGAGTCCTGAGATTGCATGTGGCTGCACTCTGACACAGTTCCTTATGAGCAAAATACTTTGAGACTTGCAGTGCAGCTCAGTGACAGTGTTTGCTCATGGATTAGGTGTGAGGCCCTAGATTTGACCCCCCCCCCAGCAGTGAAAGAAAAAAAGAATAAAATGATGTTATCCTCCAAATCGAGACAGGTTTCCTTGTGAGATGCACCAGCTGGGTGTCTAACACGGCCAGCAGAACGCCGGCCTTGCACACACAAAGCCCTGGGGTTGATTCCTGACATGATCAGGTAAGTGGCACGCACCATAAGCCTAACATTCAGAAACTAAAGGCAGAAGGTGAAGGCATTCAAGGTCTTTAGTTACATGGCACTTGGCTACAAGGCTAGCTCAAGGCCAACCTGGACTACATGAGACTCTATCTTTAAAAAAAAAAAAAAGGCAACGGGGGTGGAGGTGGGGTGGGGGGGTGGGGGGGTGCACGTCTTAATCCCAGCACTTGGGAGGCAGAGGCAGGAGGATCTCTGTGAGTTCGAGGTCAGCCTGGGCTACAGAGTGAGTTCCAGGAAAGGCTCCAAAGCTACACAGAGAAACCCTGTCTCAAAAAAACAAAAAAAAAAACAAAAAAAAAAGCAAAACAAAACAAATAGAAATAGATACTACCCCTGGGGGGAGGGGGGGTGGATTGCAACTTCAAAGCACGGTCTGGTTTTTTTTTTTCTGGAACCTAACTGTGGTGTTTGCAACAATGACACTTGTTCTAATTTTATCTCAACTTTGCAGGCAGATCGTTCCCAAGGTTGGCCTGGTTCATCTATTTCCTAGTCCATTAATCCATCGCTCTCGCTGCCTTGGCTGTGTGGGCATTTTTTCAGATGGAACATACACGAGCTGCTTCCTCCCCCACATTGCTCTTGAAAAACAAAAAAGAAAGCAAACGCAGCCAGCCGTCCTGCAGAAGCTTCCTCTCTCCTTGTAGACGCTGGCCCCATTGCAGGTCCAACAGCATTCTCGCAGTTATTTGTTCAAGTCCCATTACTTAGGGCGAAACACACTCCTCTGCAGACAAGCTCATCTTTCTGGGAGACTATTCCTTTCTTGGCTTAATGGATCCTGTCAAAGACAGGATGTGGCTTTTGCCATCACAACCCTTCTCCCTCCCTCCCCGCCCCCCAAAAAAGACCCATAGGGATAAAGGCAACGGAGATGGTGCCTCTGTGCCGGCCCCATCAGCATCAGGATTTGATGAAGAGGAAGAGGAAAAATATGGAAAGTTCAGAACACTAAATAACTTTTGAGAGACACTCAGATACATAATTACAAGAGTGGCTTGCAATTTTTAATTAAAACTTGGGTGGAAACGAACACCCAGAAATGAGTGTCATTCATCAACTTAAAACACCAAGTAAGGTAAACACTGCCACAAACTCAGGGTGGGGGAGCCAAGGAGGAGAAAGGAAAGTGGAGTGATCACTCTAGATATCAAGCAAATCAAATTACCCTGAAGGCCCTGCCAGACACCCACATTAATCATTGGTTATCCCAGCTACACACCTGTACAGAGGAGAACCTGGCTACTCAAAAAACAAAAACAAAAACCATACAGCTAGCAGAGTGGATGAGCAGGAGGGATGTGGAGGCAGACAGTCCACACACAGGCCAATCCGGAAATGTCTAAATGGCACTCCCAGCTCCCCCTAGGCCTGGTTATAGCTAGAGGAGCTGGTTCTGGGCAGAACTATCCTTCACTCTCAGCCAATTCCCAACCCATTTTTTTTTTTTTTTTTGCGCTCTCTCTCTCTCTCTCTCTCTCTCTCTCTCTCTCTCTCTCTCTCTCTCTCTCTCGTGTCTGTGTGTGTCTGTGTGTCTGTGTATATGTGTCTGTGTGTGTCTGTGTGTGTGTGTGTGTCTCTGTGTGTATGTGTGTCTCTGTGTGTATGTGTCTGTGTGTGTGTCTTTTTCCCTGGAGTCCTGGGGGTGGAAAAACCACCCCAGACACCAATTCCCCCAAAGGGAGCTGGGGTGACATGGGGACAAACAGCCTCTGACTTTGTTTCTTGTGTGGCCCAGGCTCTGGACACACACCCACAAGATGTCCCTAGGGCTGGTCACACACAGGAGGCTGGGAAGCAGCTTGCCATCAGGCTGGAAGCTATTTGCCCTTGATGAGCACTTTCAAGTGGGGACCATCTGAGTGTGTACTGTGTGCATGCCAGAGTGCATTTAGAGGGAACAAATGATTTATTATTAGGGCCTCCACACACCCTCCCTCAAAAAGGGAGGAACCTTTCCCCCTAGCTCTTTATCATGAAAACCTTAAAGCAGTGGAGTCTATCTGGGCTCTTAAGCCAGCCTGGAAGGGAGTCACAGCTAATCAAGCAGCCAGCTCCGCTCCTCTGAGTACAACAATATGTAGAAACTGGTAAAATGGACTGCAGATCACTTGGATGTTAAACAGGGGAGGGGGGCTCTCAAACAATGCAAAAACCGTGTCTCAGATTAGCTCTTCCATGTCCTTCTTGCAGAACAAATCTGAGGTGCACACAGCGGGACTGCCCTCCAGAGGTGGGGGGCGTGGTTTGGGGGGGGCTAAATAACGACTCCTTTCAGATACAGCACTTCCCAGCAAAACAGATTGGCCAGTCTCCTCTTCTAAATGACTGCTCTGACTAAGCATGATGCTGCTAATAAAAGATAAATATGTAAACAAAAACAAAACAACAACAAGGAAAAAAACACCACTATCTTTTAAGCAGTTGCTGGGAATGATGCTCCGAGAATTTTTAGGGGCTGAAGAGATGTTTAGGGCCAGGATTAGTTTCCACATGGTGTCTCACAACCATTCCTAACTCCAGTTCCTCGAGATCCCACGCCCTCCTCTGACTTCCAAAGACATGCATGTGGTACATACATACATACACACATACACACACACACACACACACACACTCACACACTCACACTCAGAGGCAAAATACTCATACACAGAAAATAAACCAACTTTTTTCTTTTTAAAAAAGAACTCTGCACTCACTAGCCCTCTATCCCTGCAACGACCAAGTGAGATACAAATAATTTTTTCCACCTTGACTGTGGAGGAATTGGTGGAGGTTAAGGGACAGGCCTAGAGTGCCGTGGCCTGCAGAGGGGCTCCATGCTTGGGTCTCTGAGATCCCAAGTCTCTTTATGGAATACATAGTTATTCTTGCTTCCATTTTTATGAACAAAGGTGGCAAACCTTCCTTCCCTTGGGAAAACAATGTTCTATATGAGCAAACAGTCTGGACACTTCAAACTAATTCTTTGAATGTTTTTAAGTTTTCAGGTCACTGGAAATGGAACTTTTCTAATTGTATGTTCTATGTTTCCACGGCCAACAAAAGAGCCAAAGCTGAGGAAATGTCCCGAGGAACAGTTCCCCAGCAGGCAGGAACTGCAGCCTTTAGTCTCTGAGGAGCTAGGGGAAGGGAATCTGGCACCCAAGACTGCTGCTTGTGGCAATGGAGGAATGGGGGCAAGATCCAGGAGATGAAAGCCAGAGAGGAGAGCCAAAGAGGTTGAGGGTTGTTAGTTGAATGAAACCCACCCAAGAATAAAGAGATTGCAAAGGCTTTTAACCACCATGGAATGAAGACACTACTATGGATCAAGAAATAAAAACAGCCAGCCAGTGTAATGACAAGTTTTAATCCCAAGATTTAGAAAGCTGAAACAGGAGGATTACTGTGAGTTAGAGTCTCTGGACTACAGAGACTCTGTCTCAAGAAAAGTACAAAATATATTAAAACATAGACACAGGCCATTAATGGTATCCACATCTATATTCACAGCACTCAGGAAGCAGAGGCAGAAGAATTGGAGTTCAAGGCCAACTTCGGCTACATATTGAACTCAAGGCCAGCCTAGGCTATGTGAGACAATGTCTGGAAAAAAAAAGGAGGAGGAGAGTGTCCTGGAGAGGTTACAGTGTTCCTGCAGAGGACCTAACTTCAGTTTCCAGCACCCATGCTCACAATCATCTAAAACTCCAGATCCAAGGGATCCAACACCTTCATCTGGGTTACTGAACTCACACATGTATATAACCACACACAGAGACACAGATATATAATTAAAAATAAATATATTTAAGAATATTTAAGTAAATAGATAAATAAAACCAGGTGTTGCAGCTTATACTTATAATCCCAATGAACAGGAGGTTGAGGCAGGAGGGTCACCAAGATCATCACATAGAAAGATCCTCTCTAAAAAAAAAAAATAGAATAAAATTGTTTTGCCCAAGCCCCTAAATGTTATGCCCAGATCTAGGGGACCCCCAAAAGACTATCACGGAGACCAAATCCCGCATGTAAAAGCAAAGAGCCTTTATTTTCAAGCTCTGGGGCTTAGTCTGTCTGTTCCACACAGTGGTAAGAGCAGAGAGATCCCTGAGCCCAGGTAGGATAGAGTTTTTATCATAGAAGAGGTTGGGGTAAGGGGATTTCCAGGGTTCAGGACCCTGATTGGCTGACAGTTGTCTAAGGGTATCTGTAACACAAAATTAGGTGTGTGCTAGACTCAGGGACATCTGGCCACCTTATCTAATGGTTGGAATGTTTGGGACATCAGGTACTTCCTCACCCCTGGGTGGATCCCTGGGTGGTGTCAGCTTAAGGCTTTTCCTAGGTCTGGGTGTTGCCTGCCAGTAAGCCTGTCACAGAAGCTGTGTCTGGGCCCCTAAGCCTGTCATGGCAGCTGTGTGGTCAAGCTGTTTTGGGGCCCCTGCACAGAAATAAAACAAAATTTTGGCCAGGTAGTGGTGGCATACACATTTAATCCCAGCACTCGGGAGGCAGAGGCAGACAGATCTCTGTGAGTTCAAGACCAGCCTGGTCTACAGAGCGAGATCCAAGACTACACAGAGAAACCTTGTCTCGGAAAAATAAAAAATAAATTTAAAACAGCAAATGTAGTGGAGCACACTTGTAATCCCAGCTGGATACAGCAGGACCAGAAGTTCAAGATCATCTTCAATTACTTAGCAAGTTTGATGCTAGCCTGGGCTACCTATCGCAAACAAACAAAAAGAAAACACACACATATACATTCAGTTTTTTTAATTCATAATTAACTTTAGGTTAGATATTTTGTTTTGTTTTATTTTGAGACAGAGTCTCATTATATAGCTTTGGCTGGCCTAGAACTCACTAGTAGATCAAGCTGGCCCCTAACTTACAGAGATCTGCCGCCTCTGCCTCCTGAGTGCTGGGATTAAAGGTATGGGCCACAATGCCTCACAATAAATACATTTTTAAAAAATAAAAAACATGTCAGATGTTGGTGGCATGTGCCTTTAATCCCAGCACTTAAAAGGCAGCAGCAAGAGAATCTCTATGAATTTTGAGGCCAGCCTGGTCTACAAAGTGAGTTCCGGGACATCCAGGGCTACACAGAGTAACACTGTCTCAAAAAAATCAAATAAATAAATAAAAGACATTATAAAAGTTTTTTTAGGCATGTATATTGTCTCACTTCGCCCAGTGACAATATATTTCAGGACACGTTACCTCCAAAATATGACCTCTCGGCCTCCAGAAGAGAACAGGACACACTCTCATCTTCCTCCCAGCCTTCCTCCCTGCAGTCTTTTTTTTTTTTTTTTTTTTTTTTTTTTTTTGGTTTTTGGAGACAGGGTTTCTCTGTGTAGCTTTGTGCCTTTCCTGGAGCTCACTTGGTAGCCCAGGCTGGCCTCGAACTCACAGAGATCCGCCTGGCTCTGCTTCCCGAGTGCTGGGATTAAAGGCGTGCGCCACCACCGCCCAGCCCCTCCCTGCAGTCTTAAAACCCTCCTTTGAGATGGGCTCCTTTCAACCCTAAGGAAGGGAGCCTCCTTATCTCTGAAGACCCAGGAACTCCAAAAAGAACCGGAGCACAAGGTAGATTGTGCTCCCAGTCAGGAGCTCTTACAATTAGATGTCTCATTCTGATAGACCACACCAAGACCACTCCTTCATCACCAGCCCACACACACCTGTTTCTTCAGGGTCTCTGTTTCTGGCATCCCTCCTATCTATCACTCAGCACTTACATTAAGCATGCTGATATGCTTTTCTCCTAATAATCTGTCTTCTGTTATGAGGACCCCCAGCTATGAACTCAGCCATAAGTGGAAAAAGACACATACTGTTAACCCTCACAGCCCTAAGTCACCTGGAGGAAAGCAAACCTTTGCAAAACAAAAAATGTGCATGAACAAAATGTAAACAATTGTGGCAGCTAAATGATGGCATTCCCTTTCTACTTCTTCCTTACTGCGTGGGGACTCCGTTTATTATTATTGTTGTTGTTGTTATTATTATTATTATTATTACATCTACTTGTGTATGAGGACATGTGTAAGTGTGCACATGCCAGGGTACATGTACAGAGGTCAGAAGACAACTTGCAGAAGTTGGTTCTCTCCTTCCACCATGTGTGTCCCTGGGATTGAACTCAGGCGGTCAGTGGGAGGGGAGGGGCAGTGTCTTTACCTACTGAGCTGTCTTGTTGGCCCCTGTGGACTCCGTTTTAACTGACACCAGAGAAACTTGCTGGATACACAACTTTGGAGCCAACTACTGTCCTCAGAAAGCAGGTTATAATCCAGTTATTCAGAAGGCCGAAACAAGATGATTGTAAATCCACAGCCATCATGGGATACATCTTGGGAAAATTCAGTTTGGGCAACTTAGTGAGACCCTATCACCGAAAAGGAAAGAACACACATAAAGAAGACGCTATGTGGCCTCAAAACACTTAACATTGCCGGGCGGTGGTGGCGCACGCCTTTAATCCCAGCACTCGGGAGGCAGAGCCAGGCGGATCTCTGTGAGTTCGAGGCCAGCCTGGGCTACCAAGTGAGTCCCAGGAAAGGCGCAAAGCTACACAGAGAAACCCTGTCTCGGAAAAAAAAAAAAAAAAAAAAAAAAAAAACACTTAACATTTACAGCCAAACGTGAGACACCCGACTGTGTTGCTCTGTTGTGCTAAAACTGGGCTTCCAGAAGCCTGGAAAATGGAGATGCTTTGGAGCTAAGAGGAATTGATTTGGAATCTTTGCTCTGTCTCTTCTAGCCGGGTCACATTGGATACTTAATTTCCCAGCCTTGGTTTCTCTTTCTGTAACATGGGACTTCACAGGACTGCCAGGAGAGTCAATACCTAGTGCAGAGGGCTCGGCATGTTATTGAATGGATTGCCTGATTTATTGAATGAATACACTGGAAGCGTGCACGTGTGTTTTGCCCACATCACAACAATACACAGTCTCCTGCCTTCTTCCACTAGTTGTTAGCCCATAAAATTCATGCTGAGATTTTAAGGACTGTGGCAATTACCAACTGTAAGCTGAAGCTGTAGCTGAGACTATCTTCAGATAAAGCCATCATGCCGAGAATCAATGTAGATGATCAATTAAATATATGGAGTTGATATTACCACATGACTTATCTCACTCAGTTATTCAGCCTCCTAAGGGTAGCATTATCTCCAAAGCATAGAAAGGTACAGCAACCTGAGCTGGCAAGATGATTCAGTTACTTAAAGTGTTTGCCACACAAGCTCTGTGACCCCAGTTCAATCTCCACGAACCCACATAAAAGTGGAAAGAAAACCAATTTCACAAAGCTGTCCTCCACATGTATACTGTGGTACATATGCCCATGTACACATATGATATGGAAACATAGACACAATAATAATATGGTTTTGTTGTTTTAATTTTTTTTTTTCAAGATATGGTTTCTCTGTGCAACCTTGGCTGTCCTGGAACTCACTTGGTAGGCCAGGCTGGCCTCAAACTCACAGACATCCTCCTGCCTCTGCCTCCCGAGTGCTGGAATTAAGAGGATATACCAGCATCACTCGGCTTTTTTTTTTTTTTTTTCAATTTTTAAGAAGATAAGTTCAACAGCCTCCATGATCACAGCATCAATAGTTCACATAACTAGGCTTTAGACCAGACCCCACCGAGGCCAAACTCCATTTGTACATTTTATTTCATATTGTCACTTATTTCCATAACCAACTTACATACAGCAATTGTGAGCCACCTGCAGGGTGTGGGTGCTGGGATCTGAATGTCAGACCTCACGAGAGAGCATCAAGGGCCCTTACCCACTAAGCTAGCTCTCTAACCCTAGATACAATGTGTGAAGCATAGCACCCACGGGCTGGAGAAACGGTTCAGCCATTAAAGACTGGGCTCACAACCAAACAGACAAGAATGGCACCCAGAACATTACTTAAAGCTGGACAATTTCAAGGAAGTTTTTCAACCATTTATGATCTGTAGATAAACAATTATGAATATTACTGGTAAAAAGCAATCTCTCTCTCCATCTGTCTTTCTCTCTCTATTTCTGTCTGTTTCCTCCTCCCCTCCCCACAATTCATAGAATTCCTATAGATACAGAAAAGGGGTTGGAAATCCAAGATGTTAATTCAAACTTTTTCTTCTATTTGGTGTTCCAAACAGAAAGAGGGAAAGAGAAAGGAGAAAAATAAACACCTCTAAGCCCCAAGGGTTCATTCACCCTTTGGGGCCAGGCCTGGTGGTGTGGCCTATAAACCCAGCACTTAAAAGGTAAAGGCAGGAGGATTGAGAGTTCAAGGCCAGTCTCAACTACATAGCAATTTTGAAGCCAACCTGGGCTACATAAGACACAGTCTCAAAACAAACAAACAAACAAAAACAAAAAACAGAGGCAGGGCAGGAGGGGAAAGAACGTGCACTTTGCATTTGAATCAAAAGCGTTTTACCCTGCAGTGAAGCTAGTGCTTGCCTGCTTCTGCTAGGGCTTTAGGCAGAATTTCCCAATCAGTGTGCTGAGATCACCGGTCATAGAAAAGATACTGATCCTTCAAGTCTCGAGACAGCCAGCGTCAGGGTGGCCAGTGACCCCAGGTCTGTTTCCATCTGTCATCACAGAAAAAGATTAGGAAGTTCTTGTCTCAAACAGAGAAACGGGGTGTTGAGATAGCCTCCGTGGTTAGGAGCACTCACTGGCTGCCCTACCAGAGGACCCAAATTCAATTCCCAGTACCCTGGCAACTCAAAACTGTCAGTAATTTCAGTTCCAATCTGACACCCTCAACTAGCCTCCAAGGCCAGGAGACATGCAAGTAGTGTACAGACATACAATGCAGGCAAAACACACAAACACATAAAATTTTTAAATTTGAAAAATTCAAACAAAGGAAGGAGCAAACATTTAGGATAGGAACAATTTAACGCAAGTCTCCTTTGAAATGTTCCCTGAAGAACCAAGGTGTCTAAGAGTGCGCTGACACTCATTCCTCCACTGGGAAAGATGAGAGTACAAAATCTAAACGTGGAACTGTCACTAGCCTCCCTGAATGTCCCTTCCCTCTTCGAGTAGGGCATGACATTCTGGAGTAACCCCCATTTCTAACCTCGAAGTTAGAAGTAATAGTTTCATTATGAAGGGGCAACTTCACAAAAGAAATAAGCCAGTGTTCACCACATAAAGAGTGTGAAGGGGCCCCAAAATAGCTTGACCACACAGCAGCCATGACAGGCTTAGGGGCCCAGACACAGCTTCTGTGACAGGTTTACTGGCAGGCAACACCCAGATCCAGGAAAAGCCTTAAGCTGATACCACCCAGGGATCCACCCAGGGATGAGGAAGTACCTGATGTCCCAAACATTCCAACCATTAGATAAGGTGGCCAGACATCCTTGAGTCTAGCACACACCTATTTTTGTTTTACAGATACCCCTAGACAATTGTCAGCCAATCAGGGTCCTGAACCCTGGAAATCCCCTCACCCCAACCTCTGCTATGATAAAAACTCTGTCCCACCTGAGCTCAGGGCTCTCTGTTCTCACTGCTGTGTGGGACAGACAGAGGGACCAAATTCTGGAGCTTGAAATAAAGGCTCTTCGCTTTTACATGTGGGATTCGGTCTCTGTGGTAGTCTTTTGTGGGTCCCCACGATCTGGGCATAACAAGAGCTCAATGCCAGGCTAGGTGTGGTGGCATATCCCCTTAAGCCCAGTACTGAGCAGAGGCAGAGGCAGGGGGATCTCTACGAGTTGGAGGCCAACCTGTTCTACATAAAGAGTTCCAGGCCAAGGACTTCACAGTCTACTACAGAGCCATATCACCAGCCCCCCCACCACATACACATACACACACAACACACACATATAAACATATACACACCACACATACACACACACACACACACACACACACACACACACACACATATACATGCTTGCGCACGCGTTTTTTTTATTTTTGAATTTTACAGTGATTGGGTGGGCACCTAGCTGTCTTGACAGAACTTCAAGTCTTATGAAGTTATTGTGGATGAGACCTGATTCCTAGATGCCCCAACAACTCGTAGTCTATCCTGCCTAGGAACATGCTGGCATTCTTGCGCTATCGCAGATTACCTCAGCCCACTGCTGGTAAATGTGGTGTCCTTATTTCTTCAACACCAAACCTGGTGGGGGCTTTTGACACGAAGGACTCAACACAACTCTGGCTTGCTGTTTCATCTTCCAATGTTGGCATCTATTATTTCAACAATCATTTCTCCAATACACAGGTTTCTTAACTCTCCGGGTCTCAGTCTCCTCTTCGGTCAAGTGATAGAAATGCCAACCCCAACACCAAGAAATAGGAAAATTAGAGACAAGACCTATAAAGTGCTTGTGCAGAGTAACTGGTCAATAGGCGCCTTCCGGTTAGTTTTGCCTGGAGCTTGCTGAATAGATGATGAGTAAGAAGGCAATCTATTGATGATAAGCCAAAGAATCCTTGAGAAGAAAGAACTGGGTTCAAAGTCACAAGCTTTTCCTGGGATGGACTGGTAGGCAGAAGTAAGATAGTTCCCTCGGCGGTGGTGCACACCTTTAATCCCAGCACTCGGGAAGCAGAGGCAGGTGGATCTCTGTGAGTTCAAGGCCAGCCTGGGCTATAGAGTGAGTTCCAGGACAGGCACCAAAACTACACAGAGAAACCCTGTCTCAGGGGGAAAAAAAAAATAGTTCAGTAAGAGAGAAACTGAACTAAACCCTAAACTACTAAGCTTGAAGCTCTTAGGCAAGTGGAAACTTGTGAATATAAGCCTAGCCTTTCTTTTTTCCTCCCTCCCTCCCTTCCTTCTTTCCTTCCTTCCTTCCTTCCCTCCTTCCAGTAAGGTCCCATGTATCCCACCATAGTCCCCCAAACTCACGGTGCAGTAGAGCAGTGGTTCTCAACCTGTGGGTTGTGATGACTCTTTCACAGGGGTCGCATATTAGATATTTACATCATGATAACAGTAGCAAAATTGCAGTTATGAAGTAGCAATGAAAATAACTTCGTGGTTGGGGGTCACTACAACGTGAGGAACTGTATTAAAAGGTAGTTAACCTTAGGAAGGTTGAGAACCACTGCTGTAGAGGATGACCTTGAACTTCTGATCCTCCTGCCTCCATCTCCAGAGTACTGGAATTATAGGCATGTGCCCCCACACCTGGTTTATTATATGCTTGAGATCAAACTCAGGGTTTCCTGCATGTTAGATAAGAACTTTGCCCAATGAGTCCAGCAATTTTGACATACATACATTTATTTTTGTTAGTTGGAGATCGAACCCCAGTCTCATACATGCTAGGTATTGTTCTACCCCTGAACTCTATCTCCAGTCCTTGGTTTTATTTGCTTTGATTTTGTTATTTTGTTTTACTTTATGAGACAGAATCTTGCTATGTATCGCTGGGTATCGAATTCACTATGTAGTAGGCTCACTTTGTGATTCTCCTGCCTCAGCACCCAGAGGGACAAGATATACCACCATTCCCAGGTTTACTATTTTTTTTTAATTCTACACATTAAAATGAAATTGACACCATTTGTGAGAGCTTTTGGACTATCTTCACACATGCCAATGAATAATTTGCTTCATTATGGATATGGCTCCATCAGAGTCAACTGCTAAACACACACACACAGCCATGGTTTTGGGCTGGGAGCCTAACTGGGACCCGGCTACGAATTGAGAGGGAGTCACACACAAGTTCTGTATCAGCAGGCTTTAAAAACAAAGTGAACAGGCAGCACAAGACAGGTGGAAACCAAGCTCCCACACAGGCTTACACCCTTGGCGTGACATGGAAGCTCCCGCCTCAATCCTTGACAAAAAGCATAAGCTGAAGGGCCCTGAGGCTCACTCCTCAGTTACATTCTGAGGTTGATCTCCCTGGCCTACAAGGAATGTGACTTTGAAATGACCAGTCTCTCTGGGATGGTTCTTCACTCTCCAGCTCTTCTCTGACTATACACCAAGCTCCTGCTCCACTCATTAGAGCATTCAATCTTTCTCATGAAATGAAGGGTTGCCCAATACTAGGATGAAAAATAAAGCCAATCAAGATCTTTGAACTAAATTGTTATCATTCTGTCCTCTGGGATAGCATCACAAAGTGGAACCCCAGGAATGAGTGTGGCGAGTCACTTCCAGGAACACGTAGCCATTAAAACCGGTAGCTGGGGTGAGGCATTGTGACTCACACCTGTAATTCCAGCACTCAGGAGCTTGAGACGTGAGGACCAACATGAGTTTGAGAACAGCTTGGGGGAAGAGAGGGTGAGACTCCAACTCAAAAATAAAACAAAACTTGGCACCAAGTCTGACAGCCTGGATATGAGACCTGAGACACACTTGATGGAAGGAGAGCACCAGCTCCTGCAAGCTGTCCTCTGATCTCCACACATACACTGTGGCACCCATACACACTCACATGTACACACCCATACACACTCACATGTACACACCCATACACACTCACATGTACACACACACACACACTCACATGTACACACACACATACACACAAATACATAAACAAAAGTAACTTTTTAAAAATGTTAAAGTAAGCCGGGAGGTGGTGGCACACGACTTTAATCTCAGCACTTGGGAGGCAGAGGCAGGCAGACCTCAGTGAGGTGTTTGTTTGTTTGTTTGTTTGTTTGTTTGTTTGTTTGTTTGAGGCCAGCCTGCTCTACAAAGCGAGTTCCAGGACAACCAGAGGTGTTACACAGAGAAACCCTGTCTTGAAAAACCAAAAAAAGAAAAAAAGAAAAAAAGTTAAAGCAGAGAGAATGAGTCTAGATGACACAAAATAACAAATGCCTATCACATATTTCTTCTTCTCCACCAGGTCTCCATTATCTCCCACCAAGGCCCTTCTTATCAAACCAGACATGGTGGCTGTGATGGTGTGAATGAGAACGGCCCCCACAGGCTCATATATTTGAATGCTTGGTCCCTAATTGGTGGAACTATTTTGGGAAAGATTAGGATATGTGGCCTTGTTGGAGAAAGTGTGTCACTAAGGTAGGCTTTGAGGTTTCAAAAGCCCATGCCAGGCCCAGTCTCTATCTCCCTGCCTCTGTGGGTCCTCTGTCGATCTGAGGCAGGACCGGTCCAGCCGGTCTCTCCCTGGGGCTGAGCAGGATGATGAGTGTCGACCCAGACCTCCCCTGTCCACCAGAGAGCAACACACTGGGCCGGGAGTCTTGTCGAAGCAGGAACTCGCTTTATTGTATCAGGAGTGAACTTATATAGGTTGGGTGATGGGGGTGATGGGGTGAGGATAGCGGGCCAATGAGATGATGCCATCTCAGCAGTTACTAGGTAGAGGCCGATTCTAGGTCAGGTAGTGCTGAGTCACTCATGCGGAAGTCACGTCCCAGGACAGGTCACCAAACTCGAGCTAGGCTCGGGAAGTTACACTGGGCCTCACACCCGGGCCTTATGGGGCCCAACATGCCTCCAACTCGTCAGTAAGATATAAGATCTCAGCTACTGCTCTAGCACCATCCTGCCTGCCTGTTGCCCTGCTCTTTGCTATGATGACCATGGACTCACCCTCTGACACTATAAACATGCTCTCAATTAAGTACTTTCTGTTATAAATTTCCTTGGTCATGTTGTCTCTTCACAATATAACAATATAACAGCATAACACAATATACAATGTAACAGTAATTAAGATAGTGGCAATCACCTGTTGTCCTAATACTTGGGAAGAAGGATCAAGAGTTCAAGATCATCGTAAGATAAATAGCAAGTATGAAGCAACTCTGAGTTACTTTACACTATCTCAAAAAAAGAAGGAAGGAAGGAAGGAAGGAAGGAAGGAAGGCAGGCAGCTAATATCTCAGGGCCAAATTTAAACTCTACATCTTCCAAAGAATTTGTCCTAACCTTTTCCGCCACCATTACCATAGCAATTTTTTTTTTCTCTCACACCACAATTTATTTTCAGGATTTGTGTTTTTGGATTTCATCTCCCCTATCACATAAGAACTATTTAAAGATCAGAGTCGACACAGAGTCTCAAGCCCAGCAAAGCACACGCTCATTCAGCCTTGACAAGCACGCATTGAGCATCTTTGTGCATAAGTCTAGAGAACTGTAGATTCACAGGGTGTGCTAGAGAACTGTGTCCAGTGATGAACAAGAGAAACGTACTCACTGTCTTTGTGAAACTTGTATTTTTTTGGGTGCATAGGCAAGAAAACGGCCAGTAAGAGAATGGGGTTAATACTCCTACAGGAAGAGGATAAATAATGTAAGAGTATGCAGAGTAAATATCTAGGATATGATTGATGACTAGCCAGTGAAGAAAACTTCATGGGCTTGTATTAAATATAAATTATTTGGATTATAAATTACTAAATACACCAACAATGATGATATAGTCTAACAAGCAAAAATGAAGAACTTTCAAGTTTTTCTTGTCTAGTTTTGATTTGGGTTTTTGGTTTTGATTTTGAGGTTTTTTTGTTGCTCAGAAGTGGTCTCAGATAACCTCGGCTGGTCTCAAACTCCCTAGGCAACTGTAAATGACCTTGGACTGCTAATCCTCTTGGCCATATCTCCCAAGTGCTAGGATGACAGGCTTGTATCATCATGTCCAGTTTATGCAAAACTGAGGATACAACACAGGACTGCACACATGCTGGGTGAGCATGCTGCCAGCTGAGCTACATCCCCTGCCTGTTTTGTTTTTTGAGACAGTGTCTCGTGTAGCCCACACTGGTCTCAAATAAGTAGCCAAAGCTGATCTGGAGGGCCTAATCTTGTTTCTGTCTCAAAAAAGCTAGGATTATAGGCATTTGCCGCCTCACTTAGCTTCTGTCTGCTTCTTAATTAATATTTTTAGCATGATAGAGTATTATGTTAAGCCAGTACTCTGGAGCCTAAGACAGGAAGAGTATGGATTTAAAGGTCAGCAATGAAAACACAGCAAGACCCTGTACCAAAATACATTGGATGTGGTGGCACATATCTGTAATCTCAACACTTGGAACATAAATGCAATAGGGTCAGGTGTTAAGGTCATCCTCTGCTATATATCAAGTTTGAAGCCTCCTTGAGTTATAGGAGACCCTATCTCAAATAAATAAGCACATTTAATTGATTCTTTTTTATTTGGGGAGGGGGTGCATTGTGTCACGGTAAGCATGTAGAGGTCAGAGAACAACTTATAGGAAAATTAGTTCTCTCCTTCTATCACGTGGATCTTAGAGATCCAGCTCAGGATGCCCTACTTGGTGGTGTCAAGTGCCTTTAACCATTGACCCATCTCACTAGCTCAAACTTAACGGATTCTTAGCACATAACAATAGCACATTTTTATGGGGTACACTGTGACATGTCAGGTCAAGTATTCAATGTGAAATGATCAGATCATTGTGCTTGGTGTGGCCATCTTCTTCTCCACATTTCAGGAAGATACACACATGGGGTTTCTGTGTTGTCTCCAAAATGATTGTATTATACCAGAAATATTTTTTAAAGATTTATTTATTTATTTATTATGAAGATACACACATGAGGTTTCTGTGTTGTCTCCAACATGATTGTATCATACCAGAAATATTTTTTAAAGATTTATTTATTCATTTGTTTATTTATTTATTTATTATGTATAGTGTTCTGTCTGGAAGCATGCCTGTACACCAGAAGAGGGATCCAGACCTCACTGTAGATGGTGAGCCACCATGTGGTTGCTGGGAATTGAACTCAGGACCTCTGGAAGAGCAGCTAATGCTCTTAACCTCTGAGCCAGCTGGCCTCGAACTCACAGAGATGCACCTGGCTCTGCCTCCCGAGTACTGGGGTTAAAGGCGTGCGCCACCACCACCCAGCCAGAAATATTTTTTTTTTTTTAACGTGAGGATAAGATATTTAGGAAGGTTAGAGGCAGGAATCCCCATCAAGAGCTAGCACTAGCACACCAGCGTTGGGCTGGAAGCTGTCCAGATATGGCAGTGTGAGCATTTTGCTGGTGTGCAAAGCGTAGTGATTAGGAAGGAGGGAGGCTGGGAGGGAGAGAGTTGAAAAGAGGTTACAAATCGTGAAGAGAAATAACAGCATTTATTTCCAAATGATGACTCTTTATCTTCCCACCCCAGGCCTATTTGTTGACAAGCCATTGTATCAAAATTTGTCGGTCAGGGAAAGAGACGCCTTGTGTTCACGCTGTACGCTGGGCCTTGATCTTGTCTCTGCTGGAATTCGAGAGGCTCCCCATAAGCAATCAGCCTCCTAATGGGCAAGAGGCACCTCTGGGAACGAGAATTTGACAAGGCTTGTCAAAACTGTCAGGCAGAGTCTTTTTCATTCCCTCGTCCCTACCACAGGAGGGGGACAACTCCGTGAGCTATGCCAACCCCTTGAGGACAAGTGCTAAAACCACCAGAAATGCTGCTCAGACATGAGCAGGGCACACACACCAATCTACCATATTTCTTTTAAATGCTAGATGAGTAAAACTGTAGGTTCAGTGCACAGTATATCTAGGGCCAGTGAGAAGAGATAGTAGTAACTAAAGAGTCTCCCTCTTTCTGTCCCTGTTCCCCTCCACTCCATGACCAGGCAGAAGTGATTAAATTGCCCAAGGAGTCAAGCAAGTTGTAGTCACCCCTCTGGAGATACAAATTTATCTATGGGCAGTTTTTCCCTGAAGCTGTTACGTGATGTCCTTAGCACTGCAGTGCAGAAGCCTACAGGGATAAAAGTCAGCTTCATCGTGGGTGCAGGCACACCCTAAAAAGAAAAGGCGTCATTTGGTAGGGTGCCTGCTTAGCATGTATGAAGTGCTGGGTTCAATCCCCAGCTCGGCATAAAACCAGACATGGTGGCACATGTCCACGATCCTAGCATTGATGAAGCAAAGGCAGAAGGATCAGAGAGGCAAGTGGATCTGTGAGTCTGAGGCCAGCCTGGTCTACAGAGTGAGTTCCAGGACAATCAGGGCTACACAGTAAAATCTTGTCTCGAAAAACCAAAAAAGAAAGAAAAAAAAAAAGGAAGGAAGGAAGGAAGGAAGGAAGGAAGGAAGGAAGGAAGGAAGGAAAGGTATCAAAAGCTTAGCATGGGGGCTGGAGAGATGGCTCAGTGGTTCAGAGTACTTGTATCTACATTGGGCAGTTTACAACTCCAGCTCCACGAGATCCACTGTTCTCTTTTGGCCTCTGAAGGTACTCGCGTGCATAGAGCAGTAATAAATGAGAAGCATTAAAGAAGTTAGCCAAGCACAGAGTGGGGTATAGGCAGGAGGATTAGAAGTTTACAGCATCCTCTGAACCACAGTGAGTTTGAGACCATCCTGAGATCCATGAGATCCTAGAGAGAGGGGATGGGACAGAGACAGAGAGAAAGAGACCGGCCAGTCATGGGGCACACAACCATCATAGTCTTAGCATTCAAGGGATGAAGCTGGAGGATTGCCGTGAGTTCAACATCAGTCTGGACTATATAGTGAGTAGGAGGCCTTGTCTCAAAAAAAAAAAGAGAGTGAAAGAAAAGAAAAAAAAAAAGGGAAGACAAAAGGTACTACCCCCTTCATGTGTTTTTGGAGAGTCATAAGCAGCCAGGGGATTTAGCAGCAGTTTGAGGCCTTCTGGGTGTGTGTGGGAGGGGGGCATCTGGGTGTACGGGGGAAGGAGGGACCAGCTGGTCCACACAGCAGACCCCCTCATTCCATGCTCACAAGCATGCAGCCCACCCCAGAAATGGCACCACAGGACACAGCTGCATTTGGGCTTCTAATTACTTCACTGTCTAATTCATGCTAACACAGCAATTAGTGATAAAGCTCAAAACACTCATACACATTAGCCTGACGACATTTAATTATGACATTAGATGCACTGCACTTTGCTACATAGGTAGCTGAGCAAGTGATAAGAAATCTACATGTCTGGCCCCTCGAACTGACAATGTAGTAAAAGTAAGAGAAGCTGCTGTGAATCCCTCAGCTGGTCATTAAACCGAACGTGTGTTTTTATGGGCGGCGCACCGTTTCTAGATGCTGGTGAGAACAGCAGCATTCCCTGGTCAGGAGACATGACTAGATCTTGATAGTAAAAAAAAAAAAAAGCAAAAGGAGAAGCTGATCCTGGTGGTGCACACCTGGGCTAACCATGAGACAACGGCAAGAAGTCAATGAGTTCAAAGCCAGCCTGGGCTACATAGTCAGACTGTAAAATGAAGGATAGACAGACAGAAGGAGAAGGAGGAAGAGAGAGAGGGAGAGGGGGAGAGAGAGAGAGAGAGAGAGAGAGAGAGAGAGAGAGAGAGAGAGAGAGAGAGAGAAAAGGGAAGGAGGGAGAAAAGGAGAGCAAGAGGAAAGGAAGGAAAGAGGGTAACAAGAAGGGAAGGAGAAGAAAGGAAAGAAGAGAGGAGGGAGGAAGGGAGTGTGGGAAGGAAGGAAAGAAGGAAGATCAGCAATTGGTTATGACTTTCGGCCTCTCTGTATACAATCTCATTTTCAGTGTCTTAGATGTTAGCAGGAAATAAAGGGGAGATTTGAGATTTTTTGCCAGAATAGTCCACGGGCTGTGCTGTTCGCTGTTGGTTTACATGGAGCCTGTTCATGAGACATGATTAATAGTTCAGCAGCACTGCCAAAAAGCACATAAATCTGGCCGTCCACAGTGTAATTGACATGATGCTTGTCTCACAGATACGAACGGCACTTGCTTATCGCAGCCCGATCCCCAAGTGGGCATTCGAAGCAGCTGATTATGCAATACGCAGTTGCTGACACTACAAGTTTGGGGTCTGTTCCTTATAGCACCCAATTAGCAGTCACATAAAGCCCAACTCGCCTTGATCAGCCTCATCCAGATGTGAAGAGCCAACAAGAGGAATACAGGTGACCACACAAACCCAGCTAGAGCACTCAGGCCTGAGTAAAGGGAGTGTGAGACAGGGCCCTCAGATCCACAAGTTCCCCTTTGCTCACCAGGCAGCCTGGCTTCAGCAGAGAGCAGCATCCTCACCGGCCCGCAGGGTGTCTTCTGTGAGCCCCACCCCACAAGCTTGCTCTCCCTCCACCTCATCTCCTTCTCGTTTATTTGACAGCTTTGCTTTTCAAACTCACGTCTAAGTTCTCAACATGTTGTGTGCTACTTGAATTTAAGAACCTCACTGCCTTCCTTTTGGGTCTTCAGATTTCTCTGAAGCAGACACAAAGCCCTGGGTTCAAACCCCACCATCTCAAAAACCAGGTCTGGTGTTGCATGCCTATAAACCCAGCACTTATTCAAGGTTATCCTTGGCTATATAAGGTGCTGGAAGCCAGCCTGGGCTACAAGAGACTATCTCAAAGAGAGAGAGACAGAGACAGAGACAGAGACAGAGACAGAGAGACAGAGAACTTTTAAACAAAAACAAGACAATAATGACTTCACAGGCACTATGAAGATTAAAGATTACATAACAAACAAGTTGTAAAAACCCCTTGAAAGCATAAAAATGCCTACGAGTAATTACTACCATTGTTATTAACCACCTCGGTTCATCACATACAGTAAACAGAAGACAATAAAGAGGGGACTCTTAAATGCAGTATCAGCAGCCAGAGCCATTTATTACAATGCTATTTGCTCTGATTCCATTACCGTTATAAAATTTTACGCTCATCTAGCACTTTTCATCTGAGAATGTCGGAGTGCTGGAACAGCATGGCTCTAATTACACTAATCCTTGGAATGCGAAGGAAGCAGCCTCCGAAGGCCACTTCCGATGCCATGACTCACCATCCAAGAGGCAAGAGGTCCAGTCCAGATCTGGGGAGGCCTCCTGCTGAGAGCTGCACCTCAAAACTTCTAAAGTCTGAAGAAGTTGTAGGTAAGCCTCTCTCTCTCTCTCTCTCTCTCTCTCTCTCTCTCTCTCTCTCTCTCTTTCTCTCTCTCTTTCTGCATGCTAACGATGAAACTTGGTGCCTCACATAAGCTAAGCATTCACTCTATAAGACAGCTACATGCCAAGCCCTCATATCATTTTCATTCTTTTCCTTCTTCCTGTGCTGGGGTGCTGGGGATTGAACCTAGGAACATTTATTTTAAATTTGTGTGTGTTTGTGGTATAGCTGTGTATATGTGACGTATGTACATGTGTGTGCACACACTTGTCCACTGAATTTTAAGCCAGCATGCCCATAAATGTTACAAACACAGATGCACGTGAATCTCACTCGAGGTTGAAGAGCAGCTGTGTTGGGGTTGGGGGTGTAACTCAGGGCTAAGATCTAGTGGCTGCTGGAGCCTCTTTTGAAATGGAAGAGCTACTCTAGGGGGTAGGGATCTATTGGGATGGTTCATTGGATAGCAGCACTTGCCACCAAGACTGACGACCTGAGTATGATTCCCAGAACTCACTTGGTGGAAGGAGGGAGCTGACTCCCGCAGGCCTCCACGTGTACACTAAGTAAATAAATGTAAGGAGCAAAACAAAACAGAAACTGGGCTAATTATACTGGTGTTCACCTGTAATCCCAGCCCTTGGAACGCAGAAGCAGGAGGATCAGGAGTTCAAGGTCATCCTCAACTACATAGCAAGTTTGAGGCCAACAAATGCTACAGGAGACCCTGTCTCAAAACATATAGAAGATGTTTTCCAATCCTGGCTAGAAACACGTACAGGAGGAAACTTGACCCAGGGAGTAATTGTGTTAGCATTTCTTTCCATCTCCCTCCTTGATCTCCACCGAGCTGCATAAGTCAAAGAAAAGAGGAAGCTCCCTCTGTTAAGACTGTCCCCTAAAGACTCCCATAAGTGCGCTTATTCCAGCACACAGTGACTCTTTGGCCCAAGAGCTTAAGACACCAAGTTTACATATTCAGGATGATGGAAAGCAGAGCAGCAGAGTTAACCAACAGCAAAAGAGTAAACAGTTTCATTTACCCCTTAAACAGAGAGAAAACAGCCAGGCTGGGGTAGGCCATCCACATCACACGGGCCAAATTGCTCTTGTGATTACCATGTTACTGCCACACAAACCCCCAGCCTCCTACAGAGCCAGAATATCAGAGGTGAGCCATGCCCTATGCTGTCCCAATTGTCAACTTCTCTTGTCGTCGCTGAGCTCAAGCTGAGCCACTACTCAGCTTGACAGACAATAACAATAACAACAACAAAAAAGCCCTGCCTGGTAAATTATTGTTTTTATACACAAAGCAGATCAGTTTGGTAGACAGTTTCCACAACATCCAACAAGCCACAGACATGTTCTCCAGTCTTACCCCATTAGATCCAAGTGTACCCTCAGGGCATACGATCCTTCTCCAGGCCACTGCGGTCTTACACAAACATTATGATTAGTACCATGCTTGTTCCTATTAGCGTCAGCAAAGAAGAATGAGAATGGCGGGGGGAAACCCACAGAGTCCCAAGCAGAGAAATTAAAGTTGATAATGTTTTTTAATTGATAGATAATTGTACATCTTTACGGGATATGTAAGATACAGAACATTTATACATTGGATAATGATTAACTTAGGATATTAATCATCTCAAACATTATTGAGTTGACATCTTTTTTTTTCTTTTTCTTTTATTTTTTTTTTGGGGGGGGCAGCTATTTAAGACAGGGTGTCCTATAGCCCAGGCTAACCTCAAACTCAAATTCCTGATCCTCCTGCTTCTGTCTCCCAAGTACTGAGATTACAACCACCTCAAACCATACTCAGTGTTTGCTTGCTTGATTTTTTTGTTGGTTTGGTTTGGTTTGGTTTGGTTGTTATTGGTTTGGTTTGGTTTAACTTTCTCACTTTTATTTATGACAAATATTCTCCGGTCTCTTCTGATCACAAGTTCTTTGAAACAATTCCATGAGCATTAGCCAATCGTAGAATAAAATCATCTGGCTCTCCCATCCTGCGAATGGCCCCACAGATAGCATAGGTTTCAGACTGGCCATTAACCCACTTGTGACCTTGCCAGCCTCAGCCACATTCATCTGGATGAAGGTGTCGTCCTTGACGACAATGATGCGGTTGCTTTCAGAGCATTTCCAAAGCACATGTTGGTTGATGAACTTGCCCTCGTGGTTCTGCACGTGGAGGATGTGCCTGCTCACTCCAGGTCCAGTGGGAGTGCAGAAAGATGGTTTGCTTGTTTGTTTTAACCTTGGGGTTTTTTGCTTTGTTTTGTTTTGACACAATGTCTCACTATATAACCTAGGCTGACCTTAAACTCAAACTTCTCCTGCCTTTGTGCCCCCCCCCCCGACTTGCCCAGTACGGGTATATTCATTTTTACTACATAAATTATATACATAATAATGGAAAACCAGGCAAGTCCCAGGAACTCATTTCTATCTCTACATAATTTATTTCAAAGTTGACAAGCACAGTTCCCAATGATGACCTCCAGGTTCACAAATGCAAACGAGAATAAATTAATCAGGGAAAGTATCTCACCATGAACCTACTTACTAAGAGCAACTGAATCTGGTATAGCAGACCCCACTCAAGTTTCACAGTAGAATTCTATATAGCTGTAAAGAAAACTGAAATTGATATGTCAATGGATGAATTGGAAAATACTGTACTGAGTGAAATAACCTAGACCCAGAAAGACAAATGCCACACGTTCTCTCTTATTTGTGGTTCCTAAATCTAAAGCTTTAGATTTGAGTGCATAACCTGGAATAACCACAGAAGCCAATAAAGTAGAATACTGCAGGAGTGGGGGGGAGAGTGGAGAAATGTCAGGACACTGATATCATGAAGAGGGAAAGGGGAAATAGGGAAAGACTTAACTAGGTGGCTAATATAGAGTGAGGGGGTGGGGGGAAGGGGAATAACACTAAGGGTGTTTGGAAAAGCCATAGGGAAGCATATTATTTTATGAACTTTTTTTTTTTTTTTTTTTAAGGCAGGGTTTCTCTGTGTAACTTTGGATCCTGTCCTGGAACTTCCTTTGTAGACCAGGCTGGCCTCGAACTCACAGAGATCCTCCTGCCTCTGTCTCCCAATTGCTGGGATTAAAGGTGTGCACCACCACTGCCCGGCTATAAACTTATTTTAAAATACATATATAGACAGGCAAATAGACAGTAGATAGATAGATAGATAGATAGATAGATAGATAGATAGATAGATAGACAGATGAGTTTTAGTGCAGTTACCTAACAAAGCAGGCTAATGATCCCCTACATCCAGGAGCTCCAGACTAACAAAAACCCCAGTGTAAGGCCGGTGATATCTCCCTTCATCAAATAAACCTCTTTTTGCAGCAAACAGACAATATTATGAGATCTACAACCTACCAAAATGCAGAGAATAAATAACTGTGGGGTGCCCAGCCCCAAATGGGGCATCTATAACACAACTCTCACACCTGAGGTTCAGGGAACATTGAGGAAGAGGAAGCAGAACAAATGTAAGAGCCTGAAGGCCTTTGCTCAGTGACTGCCGTCTGAGTGTCTTCTGGACAGGACAGCCTTCAACTCTCAACAACATGGCTGACTGTCTGAGGCCTGCAAAGATCACACCAATGGACACACCAACATGGATGGAGAAAAATTTCACAAGCCCTCACCACTAGATGAAGAGCTACAAACAGTCAAGGCTGCTGAGAGAGAAAACTAGTTTTTGCTGGAAGTTTTCCCGCCCCCTTTCTTAGATAGACACACACATACACACCTCCCAGTCCTAACAGGTCAGTCACAACCACATACAAATAAGGGCAACACTAGTTGAATTCAGTTGGGGTGAGAGTGTATCAAAAATAAATACAGAAGAAGAGATCATGAACATGAGGGAGGTGTGGAGGGGCACAGAGGAGTTGGGGGGAGATGAAAATACAATGTACTTCTGTATGAAATCTTCAAATAAAAGAAAAACTAGGGTTCCTTTCTCCTCTCCAGTGGCTTCTACCCTGTGACATGGGTCTCTGCAGAGTAATCACAAGGACATTCCAAATCTACACTCATGCCAAGTAGCTGCCAGTGATGAAATAATTAAGAGTATAATGACCATCACATAAGGCTCATTAAGTTCTTTGGTACTAACAAGGGGTCCTCACCCTCGTAAAGAATGAGGGCCATTACTCTAGTCTGTGTTGGATGCCTAAGACTTTATTACATTCATTTATTTTTATTTATTTGAGGTGTGTGTGTGTGTGTGTGTGTGTGTGTGTGTGTGTGTGTGTGTGTGTGCTCACCCACCCCACAGTGGACCTGGGAATTGAACTCTGGTCGTCAGGTTTGGCAGCAGGTCCCTTTACCCTCTGAGCCATCTTCCTGCCCTGACTCCTGAGACCTTGTGTTTACGTTATCTCCCATCTAGGCCCATCCCCCTTCAGAGGACATGGCCACAAGCTTTCACTGTCAGGATGGCTTCGAACGTCTAACTTTTGATTTCAAAGCCTGTAGTATAGGCTTTGTGAATGGGTGGGAGTCTCAGCTACTCCACTGGATACTGTGTATCTGCTCGTCTACAGTAGCTTTCATTCAAAGGCAACTTCTCAAGCTGAGCATGGCAGCACACATTTGTAATGTCAGCTGTTATAAGGCTGAGACAAGAGGCATGTTTGAAGATATCCTGGGTTACGAATAAACACCAAGTCTAGCCTTGGCTACATAGCAAAACCCTAGCTCATAAAAGAAAGGACAAAAAGGCTTTCAAGATGGCTGGGTGGGTAAAGACACTTACTGCCACAACTGACTGCTTGAATTCAATCCTTCGGATCCACTTAGTGGAAAGAGAGAACCAACATCTACAACTTGTCCTCTGACTTCCACACTTTAGCCAACCATGGTATGTGCACAGACACACACACACACACACACACACACACACACACACACCAAATACACATTAAATAACTGTAGTTTTAAATTTAAAACAAATTTTAAAATGTATCAAATTTTTCCCTTTAAACACATTTTTTAAATTAAGGGAGTACTAACTTTTTTTTAAGGTTTGTTTATTTTATTTTATGTGTATGGCTATTTTGTCTATATGCATGTGTGTGCATCATATGTGTGCTTGGTACTCACGAAAGTCATAAGAAAAGGCAATAGGTTCTCTGGATCTAGAGTTATGGAGCCACTGTGTGGGTGCTGGGAACCAAATCCATGTCCTCTATGAGAGCAACAAGTGCTTTTAGCTGAGGAGCCATCCCTCCAGTCCCATCTTTCAACTTTTTAAGTGGAAAACAGAAAAAAGGTATTTATTCAGCTGTGGCCACATTAGGAAGTAGGAGAAAGAGATCCAGCAAACCCCTCAAGTCCAGCTTTGGGGTGCTCAATTGTAAATAGAGGGCCCAGGGCCATATACACTCGGCCATCAAGGTCAACCTGTGGTCACAACCACTTCTGATCCATCATTATCTAGGCCTCAAGCTCATATTGTAAGGTGGTCTGACAAGGTGTTAGAACTGTATAAAATCTCTTTCTGGGAGATAAGTTCCCCCATGGAAGAAGTTCCCATGGCTGGGGTGAGGAGCATCCATTGTTTCAATAATTTGATAATCAGATTGAGAGACACAAGTGTCTCTTTGGAATATTTTCATTCCTCCTTTAAAAAAAATGTAAAAATAAATCCCAGCACTCAGAAGGCAGAGGCAGGTGAGTCTCTGTGAGTTCGAGGCCAGCCTGGTCTACAGAGTAAGTTCCAGGACAGCCTGGGCTACACAGAAAAAACCTTGTCTCGAAAAACAAACAAACAAAAAAATTTAAAAAGAAACTTCTCATTGAATGCTTGTATGTAATTCCTTTGTTTTGTTTTGGTTTTGTTTGGTTTTGCTCACTATGTAGCCCAGGCTGGCCTAGATCCACCAGCCTCTGCCTCCTGAGTGCTGAGTTTAAAGGCATGTGCCACCATTTGAAGTATGTGAAACTCTTTTTATCTTTTTAATTTTTTTTTTTGTTGTTTTGTTTTGTTTTGTTTTTCGAGACAGGGTTTCTCTGTGTAGCTTTGCGCTCACTTGGTAGCCCAGGCTGGCCTCGAACTCACAGAGATCCGCCTGGCTCTGCCTCCCGAGTGCTGGGATTAAAGGCGTGTGCCACCATCGCCCGGCTAATTTTTTTATTACATTTACTTGGAGGGCGTGCAAGTGGAGAGCATGCGTGCATGTACATGTGTTCATATTTGTGTACTCACAGATCTGGTATAAGGACATGAGTTCAATCTCTAGAACCCAGCTAAAGGTGGAAAAAAGAACTGACTCTGCTGACCTCTGACCGCCACACACACACACTGGCATGCATTTGCCAACATGTCATACAGACACAAAATAACCAAATAAATATGTCTTTAAAAATGCATAGCCTGTTTTCTACTGGTTTCATTCTTAGGCAATGAACAGATCCAGCCAAATGTCCCCTTTAATCCCATATCTGTTGTGGAAAATTCCTTTATACTGAGTGAAGATGTGTCACTGTGATTGGTTTAATAAAGAGCTGAATGGCCAATAGCTAGGCAGGAAAAGATTAGGCGGGACTTCTGGAGACAGAGGGGTCTCATGGAGGAAGAAAGGCAGTGTCCCCAACCAGACGCAGAGGAAGCCAGGCATACAGGAGGAGAGGTAAAAGCCACCAGCACATAGATTTATAGAAATGGGTTGATTTAAGTTATAAGAGCTAATTAGAAACACGCCTTAGCTAAGGTCGACTTTTCATAATTAATATTAAGTCTCAGTGTCTTTTTTTGTGAGCTGGTGGCCCAAAGAAATATCTGCCTATCTAGCTCATTTCTCTGAACCTTAGTATCCTGGTCCCTAAAGTGGAGATCCTATTTCCCATATATAAACTATGGCATGGGCTTGACCAAGGGCTGGGCCAATAGTGGCTGGAGCCGTTGTGTCTTATTATCTACCAGGACTCCTATTATTAAAGACCGCAGAGGAATTCCACCAGTGTGGAGTGGTGAAGGCAAATGATTAAGAGAACTTCTTGTGGAAGTGCTAAGTCAGCTCAGGTCCGGACTCCTTATCTAAGCCAATTAAAGTAATCAGGAGAGAGCTGTGGTGAGGATTTTGGTCTGTGAGAAGGAAGTCATAATTTGGCCAGGATGGCTTAGTTTCAAAATAAAAATTTTAGTGAGCATTATTTTAAAAGAGCAAAAGAAACCCAGGTCATCTTAACAGAGCCCCTTTTACACACACACACACACACACACACACACACACACACACACACACACACGGCTTTCAAGTATCCTTGAAGTCAATAAAATTATGACCCTGATACATGAAGAGAAAATGCCCTAGAGCAGCCAAGAGTGAAAATAAACATGAGTACACAATAAATTAGGATCTCCTTCCTCTCGTTCTACCTCCTACATGCTTGGGTTTTGCAAAGGGGTAAAAATACAGCCCATCTGGAGGCTATGGCATAATCAGGGCTCCACTCCCCAATGTCGATGCACATGCGCACACACACACACCTCCCCCAGGTGACTCTGGGCCCTTGCATCAGGGGCACTGGATAAACATGAGCTGATATAGATGGAATGAGCAGATGTCTGCAACCCCACGCCTAGCCTGCAGAGGACAGACAGTGAGTAGGAGGCCCGGAGAGGAACAGACACCCCATTTTCTGCCCACTCCCTGATCCTGTGAGTGGGAATGGTGAAGGTGGGAAGAAGTGCTCATTCCTGCCTTCGGTGACACCCTCCTCCCATCTTTGGTGACACTCTCCTCTGCTCGAAACTTTCCCTACACTGTGACTATTTGGGTTTGAATGTGAAATGTGCCCCCCCCACCATGTAACACTTGGTCCCATTGATGGTACTTTTTAAAAAGGTGGTGGGAATATTAAGAGGTCGGACCTAAATGGGAGAGTTGTTCCTGGGGGCACGCCTTTAAATGGCATCCGTGGTCCCCAGTCCTTCCTTGCCCTCTGTTTCTTGTCTACCATGAGGTTAAAAAAAAAAATCTTCCCACTACACATTCCAACCACCATGATGCTCCTCCCAACCATATGGAATCAAGAGACCATGGACTGGACCCTCTGCAAAGGTGAGGCAAAACAACCACACACACACACACACACACACACACACACACACACACACACACACTCGTCACCTTGGACTATTTTCTCAGGCATTCTGATCACAACAATGCAAATTAACACAATGACCTTGAAATATAGATAAAGTATTAGAGCCAAAGCAGGCTAAAGTTCACGTGCAAAAGATGAGAAAACTGGGGTTGGAGATTTAGCTCAATGGTAGAACGCTTGCCTAGCAAGCTCAAGGCCCTGGGTTCGGTCCTCAGCTCCAGGGGGGAAAAACATGAGAAAACTAGGAAGACCCTTTTCTTAAAACACAAAGCTTGTTACATTTATGTGTATGTGCCATCTTGCCAGCTCCAAAGCCTCCTTCCTGCCCTCTCTCCCTCCTCCACCTCTCCCCCTGTTGCTTCCCCCCTCTCATTGGTACTAGGATCTAACACATGTTCAGCAATCGTTCCATCCCCCAACTATATCCTCAGCCAAATATACATCTATATCTTTTAATTTTCAACCAGAGTCTCAGTAAGTGTCTAAGCAGGCTTTGAACTTGTGATCCTCCTGCTTCAGCCTCCTGAGTGGCTGGTATCACAGGCCTGTGCCACCAGGCCCAGCAGAAACAGAGCCTTGAAGTGACTCATCCAAGCTCAACTACTATTTCACTGGAGGAGCAGAATCAGACTTCAGGTCTCCTTCCTCCTTCCCAGACCAGTCTTCCTTTGTTATAAATTATCCTTCTATATGGCCAAAGACCCTAAATATGATGTGGCCAGGATTGGGTGGGCATTTGAAACAATGAGATTCTTCTAGAGCATCAACAAAATATCTCTCTGAACTTTCCAGATGAAGAAGAAGGCTGGGTGGTGGTAGTACACGCCTTTAATCCCAGCACTTGGGAAGCAGAGGCAGGCGGATCTCTGTGAGTTTGAGGCCAGCCTGGTCTACTGAGCAAGTTCCAGGACAGCTAAGGCTGTTACACAGAGAAACCCTGTCTCAACAAACCAAAATAAAGAAAGAAAGAGAGAGAAAGGAAGGAAGGAAGAAAATGACTTGGAGAGGGGCCTGCTCATCAACTTCAAACATCTGTACTTACGATGTGTCAAGTTAGGTACCAGGTGCCAGAAAAGGAAGAAATGGATGAGACATCTCTTGGAGGTGTTCCTCAATTAAATTCTAGTCCATCAAAGTGGATAAACAGAGAGGAGACTCAGACCATAAATGAACGTGGAATAAACACAGATAACAAGGAGACAAGATTAAATATTTAGATTATATATCGGCCAGGGGTTAAGTGGATTAGTGGTGTGATGAGTTGGGCCAAGTTACAGGATTTCCATGTTTAGACAGAGTGGATTAGGTTTTGCAGTATATGAAATGCCGAGCTGAAAGTGCTGTCCTCAGCACTGACACCCCACATTCATCACTAGGGGTGCCTTTCTGTCAAAAGGCAGAAAGAACAAGACCTCGATGTCTCACGCATCTTTATGACATCTCAGTGAGTCAGCTAGCCAGCCCTGTAATTCCCAGACTTCTGAGGAGGACACAGATGCAGGGCAGGGAGGGGAAGGTCAAGAGCCACTAAAATCCAGTCCTGGCTCCTCTTCCAAGCCCTTCGAAATGACTCCCTGGAGCACTTGGGCAATCCAAACAGGCACCAGCATGGCGAGCCATTGTACCACAACCCTTTTGATCTTCTCTCAGAGGCTGAGAAATTGTGAGTTACCTTGTCATTATCTCCCTCAAGTGTACAACTCAGATTTTCTCTAGAGCATAAGTTTCCTAAGGGCAGGGGCCAGCTTCATAGTCCCACTCACTCTGCTTGGTAGCCAGAAACTCTGAAGATACACACATGTTCCCTCCTTTGTCTAGAGAGCAGAGGGCTGGGCAGAAGGTCTGGCAACCAGACGTGGTTCTCACTGTCCACGGACTTCCTGCCCTGTCTACCTTCCTCCCCCAGGAAGCTTCTAGAACAAGTCTCTGCGAGGACAGTGATTCATGTAGATGCCCCTGAGGTCATCTGCTTGACACTATCCCGGGAACAAAGAGGGGCATTCTCCAGGACCCGTGAGAAGGGCCTGGACGCCTCCATCTTTGCTTTTCTGGAGAGGAGGATACCACAGTCATAGTTTTGTGGGACTCCCACAGATGATACTTCCAGGAGAATAATGAAAGGCACAAGCTTGCTTCCAGTTCCAAACCTGAACTTGTACCTTCCTGTAACTTCTCCCAAGCATGATGCTCAGTTACCACCCAGTACGTGAGAAAGCTAAAAAAAAAAAAAGTTTTTTAAAAAAGTTATTAAACATGTTTGTTTGTTATAGTGTCACTGGGTCTTCTGTCTGTCTTCTAGGCCTTGGTTATATGTGGAAACTGACTTACAAAGCTTCTAAGAGTGAAATACAGCTACCACGGAGGGAGATAAAATAAAGACCTGGGTTTAACTCCTGGTCCTGTTGAGACAGAATACCTTGATTCAGTCTTTGCATATTCCTGTACCATGTGGTACAAAATATATAAAATTTTTTATGCGTTAATTCAACATATGAATGAACCAATAAATTAAATTGCATTGTATAATAACAATAAAAAATAAATGGGGTGAACTAATGAAATACTTTCTGTTGTTTTACTTCATTTCGTTTTGTTTTGTTTTGTTGTGATAAAGTCTCATTCTGTAGCCCAAGCTGGGCTCACATTGGTGGCGATCTTCCCGTCTCAGCCTCCCAGGTGCTGGAATTACAAACATGAGCTGCTCTGTCCGGCTTGGCTGTTGTTCTTTTCAGACAGAGTCTCATCATGTAGCACAGGCTGGTCTTGAACTCCATACATAACTGAGGTTGGGAGCTCTTGATTCTCCTTCCTCTACCTCCTCAGTACAAGGATTACAGGCATGTAACACAAAGCCAGGCTCTAATGCAACCACTGATAAACAGGAGACAATTGAGATATTAAATAAACTACCTATCAATCTAAATATTTGTCTCTCAGCCGTATACAAAGAGAACTGTCCTAGTCTCAAAGTGTATCCCGGCTAAGCATAGTCCTTCATGTTTACAATCTCAGCACTCAGAAGGAGGAGGCAGGATGATCAGGAGTTCAGGGTCATCCTCAGACTCACTGAGATCAAGGCTAGGTTAGAATTCATGAAACCCTGCCTCAAAAATCAAACAAACATCTGGGCATGGCGGCACATGCTAATAATCCTAGCAATCTCAAGGCAGAGACAAGATCTCTATGAGTTCAAAGCCAACCTGGTCTACACAGAAAGACCATGTCCTAAAAACAAAACAAAACATTTTATTTCAGTAAAAAACAAACAAAAGGCACAAGCTCTCTGCCTTGTTTGTTTCCTTGTAGGGTGTTTTGTGGGACAAAGGGTTATAGTTTGGATATGAAATGTGTGGGACAGTTTTAGAAGGTTGTGATATTCTGTTTGTGTTCTGACAAATAAAGCTTTCCTGAAGATCAGAGGGTGGAGCTAGCCACTAGTTAACCATAGAGACCAGGCAGTGGTGGCACATGTCTTTAATCCCAGCACTGGGGAGGAGGAAGCGGGAAAATCAGGAGTTCAAGGCCACCCTGGGCTACAGGAGATTGAACCAGTCTAAAAGAGAAACAGAGCCAGGCAGTGGAAGCTCATGCCTTTGATCCCAGCACATGGGAGGATCATGTCTTTGATCCTAGCACATGGGAGGATCATGCCTTTGATCCCAGCACATGGGAGGATCATGTCTTTGATCCTAGCACATGGGAGGCTCACATCTTTAACCCCAGCACTAGGGAGGTGGAGATAGGAATAAAAGGTAGGTAGATACAGGACCTGCTGTCTCCCCCCCCTCCATGACCCCCATTCAATCTGAGGATTCTTAGAGACAGGATGGCCCATTCAGTCTGAGGATTTGTAGAGACAGGATCTTAAGCCCCCCATTCAGTCTGAGGTTTCTTAGAGATAAGTTTCTGGTGGCGGCTGCTGCTGCTTCTCTGATCTTTCAGCTTTCACCCTCAATAGCTGACTCCAGGTTTTTATTGCTAAGACTAATTAGGATCTCACTTTATTTAGGAAGTGGGGCCTAACTGGAGAATGGAAGCCCCTAGAGGGCTGGACTTTATGGCTTATACCCTACCTCTAGCTATGGTCTAGCTCTCTGCTTCCTGGTCCATTGAGATGTGAGAACTTCTATCCACCATATGAGACCCTCCTGCCACCACGAACTCCACCATAACATACCCTACTGTGATGGAGTGTAGTCTCCCAAACGATGAAGCAAAATGAATCCTCCCTTACATTGTTTCCGTCAGTGACTTGGTCACAGTACCAAGGAAAGTAGCTAACCGAGGATGGGATGGGGTCTCATCACATAGGCCAGGCTGGCCTGGAACTCCAGACGCCTCTCCTTCTGCCTCCACAGTGCTAGGATTGCAGAGGGGTCTTACCACACCCAGCACCGTTCCAGTGTATTTGACTACAGTTGATTTGCCTGTTACCTTCACCTGCCGCAGTAACTTGGTCTCCTAAGATGAAGTGAGAGACCACACCTCTCCTGGCTAAGAACAAACTGTTCCACATCTAACCAGAAGTTTGACAGAGACAAATATTGCAAATGGTTGCCAGGTGTGTGCAAATAGGCTCGTGACCTTTATCCACCCTCCTGTTGGGCGAGGTCATCATCATCCTACTCCGAATCACATTGGATGGGGATCCTGGACCATCTGTTCACCCACTTTCCCTTCAGTGCCCGCCTAGTCAGTCACCTGCACTTCCTCAGAGAGACATATGTCTTCTGCCCTCCCTGGCCACCTCCCCAGCTGATTTTCCCGAAGCACTAACCGGTTCGTCCTGGTGAAAATCTTCAGAATAAATGTGTCCATTACAGCTTCCCTCGTGTGCTCTTTGTTGGATAAATGACAACCTAACACAGAGCCCTGAAGTTCTAAGGGACTCTCAATCCTTGAAAGACCAGCTTATATATGGCCCTCTCAGTGAGACAACAAAAGAAACTGTTAGACCAAAATGACTTTGGCCTTCACTGTCCATGTGAAGGAGATGCTTAAAGGGGTAGGTGTGGGGGAAGTCCCGAAACAGTTAAAATATTCCTTGAAAATACAAACTGGCAGACTGAATTCATTATCGTGGAGTCTCTTTCTTTCAAAAGCAGAAAAACATTTTTTTCACTCCCTGGGTTATGTGCTTTAAACATGGTCCTGACATCTGTTCTCTAAACACAAAAGAAAAGCATGCTTTCAACTCCAAACACAGATAAAATATGAAAACACAGCTATGTCTTCCTGGGCTAGGGACAGGCTAAGTGACAAGGATTTGCATGACTAAGCTTCTGCTATGCTGACATATGCAAAATTCAGGAGCAATCAAATCATTCTTAGCTTGACAAGGTTGAAATGAGAAACAGAGCTTTTACCTTGGGCCTGAAGCCCATGGGCTCACCTGAAAACTCTGCCTGAGCCAACTGAGCAGCAGATCTAGCTGAATGTTGGGTCTCCTTATTTGAAGACTCGTGGAGATAGGAAGAGTGATCAGTAGAGATTAGACCAAGGCAATGGTCACACGGTTCACCTGAGAGACTTCATAGGTACAAATTGTATTGTACAATTTGTACCTACAGATATCAAGTACAAATCGATGTGTCTGTTACTGTTCCTTGCCTTCAGTGCTGGACCTTACGCATGCCAGGCACTCTATGCCTCAGACACGTGCCACAGTCCACAAGTTGCTTTTTAAATTCAATCCTAGCTCAGACACAAAGTCTGCAATCCTAGCTCCCAAGAAGCTAAGGCAAGAAGACTGCTGTGTGGTCCAGGACAGCCTAGGATGCCCAGTGAGTTCCAGGCCAACCTGGGATACATAAGTGAATTCTTGTCTCAAGACATCAGAACTAGGGACAGCAAGACGGTTCGATCAGTAAAGGCACTTGTAATCAAGCCTGACGACCTGAGTCTAATCCCCAGAACAACCCACATAAAAGGAGAAGGGAGCCAGCTCCACGATTGTCCTCTGACCTCCCCATATGTGTACTATAGCATGTGTGTGCTCCACATATATCACGCACACATGCACGCGCTAATTAAATTATAGTTTACTTGTTTATTTTGTGGGGTGGAAGGATACACATGTGCCATGGCAAATATGTGGAAGTCAGAGGTCAAACCTGCTGAGAGTTGGCTCTCTTCTTCCATTATGCAGGTCTCATGAACCAAACTCAAGTTGTCAGGCCCAGGGACAAGTGCCAGCCCCCAAACCCACCCTTTTTTTTTAATTAGAAGAAAAATAAAAAATAGGAATGGTAGTAGACACCTATAATCCCAACATTTAGGAAGTACAGGTAGGGGGATCAGGGGATCAGGTTAGTGTCTTCTATACAATTAATTCAAGGCTAGCCTGAGCTACATTAGACTCTGTCTCAAAAACAAAAACAGACTTGGGTGTGATGACACACATCTTTAATCCCAGCAGAGGCAGAGGCAGAGGCAGGCAGATCTCTGGGAATATAGGGCCAGCCTGGTCTACACAACAAGAACCAGGTCGGCCAGGGCTGCACAGTGGAAACTGTTATTTATTTGCAGCGCTATTTACAGGGCTAGAAAGAACACAGGTATATGGAAACCCACTACAAGAGATTTATTAGGGGAGGGAAAGGGGGACCATGCCTACTGGAAACGAATAGTGCAGAAGAGAGAGTAGGGAACGGGTGGAATCTGCTTTTATAGGTCGTGTGTCCATCGTGTCCCATCCCCCCCCCCCCCCCGGGCTGGTAGTGAATTGGAACCAATCTTGGGATTTATGAGACCCTGTCTCAAATTTAATTAATTAACTTAATTAAACTTTTAAAAATGACAACCAGGACTGAAGAGATGGCCCAGCGGTTAAGAGCACTGGCTGCTCTTCCAGAAGACCCAAGTTCAATTCCCAGCACCCACATAGCAGCTCACAACTGTCTGTAATTCCAGTTCCAGGGGATCTGACACCTTCACACCAATGCACATAAAATAAAGTTTAAAAGAAAAAAAAAATGACAGCTGGTATGGTGGTGCACACCTTTAACTCCAGCATTTGGGAGGTAGAGGCAGGTAGATCTTCATAAGTTCAAAGCTGATCCTGTTTCAAAGAAAATAAAAAATATTTTAATAAAAATAAATTCACCATTGGGGCTCAGTGGTAAGAGAGCATGTTTAACATGCTTAAAGATAAATAAATTACCTTATCTTTGGAAAAAAATAACAAAGCCTAGAAAACTGGACACGGTGGCTAACTCTTGCTATCTAGTTACTCAGAAAGCTGGGGCAAGAGGGTCACAAATTCCAGACCAGCCTCAGCTATATAGAGAGACTGTCACATAACAACAAAAGCTAAAACCCAGAAAGTAAGGAATGCTTATCCTGAAACATTTCATGCTGAGTTTTTGAGTGGTCTTTGGTGCTCTTTTTTGTTTGTTTGCTTGTTTGTTTTATTTTGTTTTGGTCTTTGTTGTTTATTTTGAGACAAAAATCTCACTGTGTAGCCCAGGTAGCATGGAACTTGATGTGAAGACCAAACTGACCTTGAACTCATAGAGATTCACCTGCTTCTGCCTCCTGAGTGCTGGGATTAACGGTGTACACCACCATGCCTGGCCTCAGAGCCTTTTTTTTTTTTTTCCATTTTTTTTTTTTTTTGTTTTTTTTTTGTTTTTTGTTTTGTTTTTCGAGACAGGGTTTCTCTGTGTAGCTTTGCGCCTTTTCCTGGAACTCACTTGGTAGCCCAGGCTGGCCTCGAACTCACAGAGATCAGCCTGGCTCTGCCTCCCGAGTGCTGGGATTAAAGGCGTGTGCCACCACCGCCCGGCTTTTTTTCCATTTTAAACAAGTTTATCTAAACAAGATATTTGAATGAAATGATCTAGGATCATCTTATTTTTCTTTCCCAAGGGTAATTTACCCCTACTTAAAGACAGATTGAGCTACATATAACAGCTATGTACAAAAGAGTTATAAAATTGTTTTTGCCTTGGATCTATTTAATAAATGTGTGACCTCCTGCAGTAAACAAATTCCCAACAGCTCACTTAGCCAAACATGTCAGAGACAGCATCTCTGTTGTTCCCTTTCTAGTACAATCAGGCCAAATTAGGGGTTCCTGTCACGGGAAGTCTGTCACTGGTCCGCTAGCCAGCTGAGAAGAGCATCTTAGCCCAAGAAGCGGAGTTTTCATTGGGAATGGACTTTATAGAAAGAAAAGATGGGGCTGGAGACATGGCTCAGTGGTTAACAAACCTGAGCATGTTTGTTAAAAGAAAATTCAAAGTCTCTTCTCATATCAGAAGAGCCATCTGGTATGGCACAGAAGAAATCAAAATCTAAGGACTATTATATTGTCATTAATCTCATTCCCCTGAAATTTACTTTGACTCTTCAAAAAAAAATTTTTTTTTCAGTATAAGTACTATTTCAAAATTTAAACATTCTGTTTTGATATTGATGATATTGTTAAGTACTAACCAATTCTAACCTTAGGCTTCATGTAACTTCATGTATGTGATTTCAGAATCTAGTTTACACAGATATTTAGAAATTAAGCCTGGATATCCCAGTGTCTTTAATAGATCATGACTCTTTAATCTCCCAAGATTTACAACATATGACATTTAATATGTTTAAGTTTTCTACAGTGAACAATAAAATTTCCTAACAGCAATCTCTGAAGTCTTTAAAAAAATGATGGGGCCCCAATGATGATTCTGCCTGAAAATACCACTAAATCGATAAAGATCAGCTTTAGACAACAAACTGCTCAGGTACCCTTGCTGTGGAATAATCCTCTTGTACACTACAAAGATTTGTCACTGGAATTGGTTTAATAAAATGTTGATTGGCCAGCAGCAAGGCAGGAAGTATAGGTGGGGTGACCAAACTAAGAATGATAAGAAGAAGACGAGCAATGTCAGAGTCACCAACAAACACAGAGAGGCAAGATGAGAATGTCATACTGAGAAAAGGGACCAAACCACTTGGCTAAACATAGATAAGAATTATGGGTTAATTTAAGAGTAAGAGTTAGCTAGTAACAAGCCTGAGCTATCGACTAAGCATTTATAAGTAATATTAAGTCTCTGAGTGATTATTTGGAATCAGGCAATCAGGACAGGAAATGTTTGTTTACATCCCCTAGAGATGCCATCACCCACCCCACCCCCAGACAGCAGGAAGAAATTTAAAACATGATATCCACTTTACCAAGAGGTGGGATGGGTGGCTTTTGGTCTTTCTCAGAGTTATGGATATTTGTCATCTTATAGCGGGTTGGTTACAAGTTGCTATAGGGTATGGGGCTAAACAAAAGAGATTAGATTCAGGAAAAGAAAAAGGGGGATAGACATGATAGGATAAAAAGGTAGATTATTAAATCTACTTTCAAACTAAAAAAGCAACTATCAGTCTTAAATAATTTACAATGGTATAGATTCCTGTATGTTGGTAAAAATTTAAGATTATTTTCGTTATACTGTATATATGCTTCTACTTCTATTTAAGATATTTTTGTATATTGATAGAAATTTAAGGTTTTTTGTTATACTGTATATATGTTTTTACATCTGTTTAAGATGCTTTTGTCTTGATTAATAGGTTTTTCTGTACCCCAATAATAAGTTTCTCCACTAATGCAGTAAGCCAGATCAAGCCAAATTGAAAAAGTCAAAGAACAGGTTTATTTGAGCAAAGCAACTCCTGGGTGAGCCCTCCAGCCCCAGAGATTGGGCCTGGAGAAGTCACACACCCAAACTAAAGCAGGGAGCTTATATAGCCTGTAGGTGAGAGGTGATGACCTGTCCACCACAAGCTGCGTTTGTGCCCAAGTATGGTCAAAAGCTGGAATGCTTGTGCAGGGACTTGGGCTGCTGGCAACTTTAGGAGAGAACTACAATAACCATCAAGAATTCAGAACTGGGGTCTTTGGTGCCTTCCCTTTGTTTAGAGATCTCTGAGTGGGCGGGGTTTGGAGAGACAGGAATGGGGCTTTCTGGATCAAGCAGGAGTGAGCTGGAGGCTCCAGCCAAATACTGATGAGGACACACTTCTGGCTGGGGAAAGAAAGTGATGCTTGGGCTAAAAGAGTTCTAGTAGTCCACTTATACCAGAGTTACTTCATAGTGTGAAAATCCAGACAGGTTCAGGAGTGCAGCTTGAACATGGATCTTAACTTTTATTTTTTGGATAGGGTCTCTTCTATATAGCTCTGACTACAGAGAACAAGACTTGGATTTTACTGTTTTCTAGTGTCTCCCCATGTTGAATGGAGCTGCTGGCCAGTGTTCATTTCCTGACTGGGTCTTTCTCTTTCTGAAAGGAGTCACTGGCCAACCACACCCGATGCCCATGTCACAAAGTCTGCTGAAAGCAGAGGTCATCCTGGCCTGGAGTTGCCTCTCTCTCTTTGAAACAGTAATCTCAGGCTGGAGCACATTTGGGACCTGCCCCCAGGATCTGGGGTAGGGTTGGTTCTGAGAGAATAAAAATGGATGCTGGTGCTTTGACAGTGGCAGGCCCTGACCACCCATGTCCCCAGTCATATGTCCCCAGCCATGGTGGGACTTCTGACTGACTAAAACCAAGTCCAGGGGACAAAGGAGTTACAACTCAGAGTTTTTCTGGCATTTTGAGGGGTTCTTGATTTTCTCTCTCTCTCTCTCTCTCTCTCTCTCTCTCTCTCTCTCAATTACTAGAGCTCAAACCCAGGCCCTTATTTACACAAGTCAACTGCTGTACCACTGAGCTGCACTGCCAGCCCTTGTTTCTTTGAGAGGCCCACCATAGGCAACTCAGTGTATGTGTGTGTGTGTGTGTGTGTGTGTGTGTGTGTGTGTGACATTAGGGACTGAATTCATGCCTTGTACATGATACTCGAGTGCTCTACCAAAGAGCTATATCTCTAGCCCAATAACTGGTATTGGTCAAATTACCCACCCTAGGAGATGGCTTCCAAGAAGCCAAATTCAATTTGATTTAGAAAAATTAAATAAAAGAGTTTCCCGCATTCATGTGTTGTAGAGCAAATTCAAGCTCATTTCTTGTAACACATGCTTGCCCACTAGTAATTTAAAGCTTTAACACAGCTGTTGCCCATCAAAATAAATCAGTCATCCAGGACCAGACTCTGTGTGTGGTACCCATGGCATCTCCATGACATCACTGCATCTCACAGATATGGCCTCCATCCCCTCGACCCAAAGACCACAAGAGAGAGTTCTTCGGTTATTAAAGTAGCTTTATTTTTTGAATGGGATGATCGCATTCTAAAAATCTTGTAGAACCATTTCATAATTTCCCTTTTTTTTTTAAGATTTATTTATTTATTATGTACACAGAAGAGGGCACCAGATCTCATTACCGATGGTTGTGAGCCACCATGTGGGTGCTGGGAATTGAACTCAGGACCTCTGGAAGAACAGCCAGTGCTCTTAACCTCTGAGCCATCTCTCCAGCCCATCATAATTTCCTTATATTTCCTTGTCCAGACTGAAATCCCAGATAAATAATCTTTCACTACATCGCCATGCTCTCAGAATCTGTTATTTCAGACATCGTGCTTTGCCCTTCTCTTACATGCTGCATCAGTTACCCCTCATGAAAGGTAGACTATGTCTTCTTTCTGCTGTTGTTGTCACTGCTGTCTTGTTTTGAGACTGGGCCATTCATGTTGCTCAGGCTCTCCTCCTGGGCTCAAGTGATCTATCCTCCTGCCTCAGCCTCCTGAACTGCTAGGATTATAGATGCATGTCACTGCACCCAGCTTAGTCACATTGCAGCTGAAGAAATTGCTTCTCAAAGAGCTGAATAACTTGTCTGCTTCTGCTCAGTGGTTAAACTGAGAGTAAAACTCGAGGCTGTTTGAACTGTAGTTCTTTTGTGGTTTGTTTCTACGAATCTATATAATCCTTTAGCCCTCTCCCAGGTCCACAAATAGTCCTTAGCATCACCTACCTACTTTACGTTTCACCTCCCAGAAGACCATCACACCTTAAAAAAAAAAAAAAAAAGGACAGGAGCTGGAGAGATGGCTCAGCAGTTAAGAACACTGGCTGCTCTTGCAGAGAATGCAGACCCAACTCCCAGAACACCCACATGGCAGTTCATAACCATCTTTAACTTCAATTCCAGGGGATCCTTATTCCCTCTTCTGACCTCCTCAGGTACCAGGCATGCATGATGTACACAGACATACAAGCAGGAGAAACACCAATCAATACACATAAAAAATTTTAAAAAATAGGCTACCTAGCCAGGCAGAGATGGTACACGCCTTTAAACCCCAGCACTTGGGAGGCAGAGCCAGGCAGATCTCTGTGAGTTTGAGGCCAGCCTGAGCTATAGAGAGAGTTCCAGGACAGCCAGAGCGATCCAGAGAACCCCTGTCTTGAAAAACAAAGGCTATCTTATCTGAACATCCCACCATTTCTAAAAACTAAAATTTAAAAACAACAGACTAAACAAAGAATAGAATGTCCTGAGTTGTATCTCCATTGATGGGAGTGTTTGCCTAGCATGCAGGAAGACCTGGGTTCGATGCCTAGAACCAGTGGCATGAACTGGGCATGGTGTTGCACAGCTACCGTTCCAGCACTTGGGAGGTAAAAGCGGGAGGATCAGAAGTTCTGTTTCATCCTTGGCGAGGTAATGACTTCCCGGCCCCACTGGGCTATGTGGAACTGTACTGGCTAGGTGTTTTTTCCTGTTTGTTTATTTTGTTTTTGTCAACTTGGTACACATAAAGAAGGCTAGGCTCATCTAGGAAGAGGGAACCTCAAATGAGAAAATGCCTCCATCAGTTTGGCCTGCAGGCAAGTCTATAGTACATTTTCTTGATTAATGATTGATGGTGGAGGGTCCAGCTCACTGTGGCCAGTGCCACCCTGGACTTATGGTCCTACATTGAATAATAAAGCAGGCTGGCGTCTGAAGAGATGACTCAATGGTTAAGGGAACTTGTTGCTTATGTAGAAGACCCAGGTTCCATTGCCCTCTGACCTCTGCAGGCACTAGGCATGCATGCAGTGTAGATATATACTATTAATCCCATGGATAGAGAATAAGACCACTAACACAGTTTAGACAAATTTGAGACAAGCTTTAATTAAATACTGTCCAGGTGGATGGGCTCTGGCCAGGTCCATACCCTAGTTCCTGGGAAATGGCCCAGAATCAAATATGGCAAGAACTTAAGAAAGAAAATCCAGCCGGGCGGTGGTGGCACATACCTTTAATCCCAGCACTTGTGAGGCAGAGCCAGGCAGATCTCTGTGAGTTCGAGGCCAGCCTGATCTACAACAGAGCGAGATCCAGGACAGGCACCAAATCTACACAGAGAAACCCTGTCTCAAAAAACCAAAAAAAAAGCACTGGCTGTTCTTCCAGAGGACCCTGGTTCAATTCCCAGCACCCACATGGCAGCTTATAGCTGTCCGTAACTCCAGTTCCATGGCATCTGATATCTTCACACCAATGCACGTAAAATAAACGTTAAATAAATTTTAAAGAGAGAGAGAGAGAGAGAGAAAGAGAGAGAGAGAGAGAGAGAGAGAGAGAGAGAGAGAGAGAGAGAGAGAGAGAGAAAACAGGCTGAACAAGCCATGGGGAGCAAGCCAGTAAGCAGCCTTCCTCTATGGCCTCTGCTTCAGTTCCTGCCTCCAGGTTCCAACCTTGAGTTGCCTTCCTGCCCCAACTTCCCTTCCTGGTGGACTCTAAGCGGAAATAACCCTTTCCCCGCCCCCAGTTGCTTTTGGTCATGGTGTTTGTCATTGCAATAGAAAGCTAACTAGCACAGGGACCTGACTCAAAAAAGGAGGAAAAAAATTGAACTGAATACTTCATACCAGGGCCTTAACTTCCTTCCTTTTTAAAATCTGTCTCCTTCTTTCCTTTCATTTTTTCCTTTCTACCTTTGTGTGTGTGTGTGTGTGTGTGTGTGTGTGTGTGTGTGTGTGTGTGTGAGTTGTGGTAAAGCTGGATCTGCTGATGTAGCTCAGGATGATGTAGATCAGGGATCTTCCTGTCTCAGTTTCAGGCCTAGTGTGCACCCTTCTAGGAATTCACAGACACTGTCCTTCATCCCTAAGACAGATGACATCATTAGATCCACTAATGCAGGATCATTGCACTCTCCCAAAACCATTGGTTTGGAGTCATATCTCCCAAGACACACTGAAGTGTCCTTGGCATGAATGGCCACCCTCATCAGGCAGATAACAGATGAGTTATGGTGATATTTTGTGTATGCTCTAACAAATAAAGAGAAGAAGAACAGCCAGCCACTAGTTCTTACCTCTATGAAATCCTCAGCCGAAAGGGGGTGAGCGCCTTTCTCCTCCTGCCTTATATTCTTTTTCTCTGCCAAGCCATATCACTTCCTGTCCCAACCTTCCTAGTGCTGGGATTAAAGGTGTGTGTGCCTCCCAAGTACTGGGAGCAAAGGCATGAGATCCCAAGTGCTGGGATTAAAGGTGTGTGCCACCACTGCCTGGCCTCTATGGCTATCTAGTGGCTGACTTTGCCCTCTGATCTTCAGGCAAGCTTTACCTGTTAGATCACACACAAAATATCACCACACTGCATAGATAGTTTCCAAATACCCAGATTCAAATGGGACTTCAACTTACAAGCTAAGACACATTGGGCAAGCTACTCTCCTTCTCTACATCTCAATTTACTAACTATAAAGTCATGGCAGGGGCCACTGGTTGTGAGACTACTAGAAGGTAGTGGGAATACCCTCTGAAAAGATTCTGGTCCCAAATTCTGTACAATGAATGAGAGGGAGGCCCCCCAAGAGGTCAAGAACTCCATCTTTATTGCTGCTCATGCTCTATCTTGTCTGAGGGTTATAATAGGGATTTGAATCACAATTATTTTTTATCTCTCTTCCCCTCCATTAACAATCTCATCTCTGGCAAACTTGAAGGCCCTTTCCATTTTAGTTGGATGGAACACCAAATAATAACTGTAATTTTTAAATCTTATCTGTCTCTGCAAATACTTCCAATACGGTAAGTTGGCCAAGTGTGGGTTGAATAGAGTTTTGTCATTCTCCTGAAATGGTATGTTGGCCTGTGTCTTGATTACGTTAGATCTTATCTACGTGACCTCTCTGCTTAAAAAACTGCTGCAAAAGTGCACACATGGACTGTGGTTTACCCCAAAGCATGTGTATCATCTATCCACACGTCAGTGACACTTCATCAGTCGCCTCTACTGAACGTCTTTGCTACAGTTATTCAAATCCTATGTGTAACCCAGACCCTGGATTTTCTTTTGTTCTAGCTCAGAGTTAACTAGTTTTTAAAAAGCTGCTTTCCAAATCAGAGTTCAAGTTCAGGTCAAAATGTCCCTCTACCCACCCCCCTCCCCACCACCCCTGCATCAGCCCCCTCGAGGCCTCTCAGCAAACAGAGCTAGGCACAGAGTTGAACAATTGAGTGAATAAAGGCATGAACAATCGTCCCAGCAGGTTCTGGGGCACTAAGTCAGGAGCGCTAGGACACAGGCCATCTGCTTTGTATCTTGACACCACAGGGCGTTGGTTTAGTCATTTCTCTTAGGTCTCTCTAACCTCCTCAGCAGCAGCATATTTATAGCCATTCAGTCATACCCCTTAGTGAGGGAATTTCAAAGCAGTTGAGATGAGTGACAATAATTAACAGTCCTAGGAAATTATGTCTATGGATAAGGGGAGAGAATTGCCAACGTAAAAATAGAACTCTCAGGTGTTCTGTTAGCTACAACCGTATAGACGCTGCCAGCTTCACACTCCTGGAACGGCATGGATGACCCCCTTTCCTACCGTCCATCCTTAATGACTGGTCAGCGACCTCTTGATGCCCACTCTTCCCAGTGTAATCCATAGACCGTCAGCATCAACAGAGCCCCCAGTAACTTGTGAGAAATGTGGACCGGTGAGCCACTCCCCATACCTACTAAATCAGCAGTAGCCTTTATACCAAACCTAGAGTGATGATAATGGTGCTTTTGCAAAAACTACCCTCTGGGTAGTAAGGCTCTAGATAGCTCATTTTCACTAAAGAGGTCACCCATACGGTACTCGTCACAGCTCTCCAGTTGAAGAGAAGCAGCAGAATGTATAGGAAACTGGGGACTGAAGAGATGACTCAGCCCCTAAAGGTACTTGCTGCGTGCAAGTATGGTGACTTGAATTTAACCCCTTTGACCTGTGTACGAATGGAAAGAGACCTGCCAGGATACACTTCCTGAGGTGCCGTCGCTGACAACAAATGACAAGCAAAAGCTTTAGAATTTCAGGTGGATGATGAACTTCTAGGTCAGTGTATGTCACGCTGAAACATTAGGAACAGCCCTCTATTATCATCCAGCGAGGTCAAGAATCTGTTTAGTAAGTAGCGTTGTTACCTCCCAAGACAATGGAGGTCCTTAAGCTGCATTTGACAGATTTATTCAGCCATTTCTTTGCTTGTTTGTATTTGTTTTTGTGTTAGGACACTTCGTTTCAACCACACAGGCTCCTGTGTACACCCGTGCCTTTTTTGTTCGTTGTTTTTAATGAGACATGGTCTAACTATGTAGCACTGGCTAGTCTACAGCTTTCTATGTAGACCAGGCTGGCCTCAAAATCACAGCGATCTGCCTGCCTCTGCCTCCAGGGTTCTGGGAGTAAAAGCGTGCACAGCTACTCTTCGCTCCACCTCCACCTCCTTCACCACTGGATCTGTTCCGGTGTCTGGCTTCCAGCAGCGACCATCAACTCCTTAAGCAAACCACTGGGAAGGAGGAAGGCAAAGACACTGTGCTGGTCCCAAGAAGGGCTGGCACGTGAATCCAGGCACCAAGAGATAACACTGTTTTTGAGGGCTAGGGATATAGTTCAGTGGTAGATTACTTGCCAAGTATGCACAGGGACCTAAAAAGAATACTCTTCTTGAGGACCATCATGAGGATTAATGCAATTCATTCTAACATTCTGATCAATCTTAGAAACTGTGGATTCAAGCCAGGTGTGGTGGTGTACACCTATAATCGCAGCAGTTGGGAGGCAGAGGCAGGAGCATCAGGAGTTCAAGGACAGCCTGGGCTATCTAGTGAGTCTGAGGCCACATGAGACTCTGGCTCCAAACAAAGAGGAGGTGGGAGCACTGAGAAGATGACTCGGTAGGTAAAGAGTTTGGACAGAAGGACTTGAGTTTGACTTTCCAGGATCCACACAAAGCTGGGTACAGAAGTCTTGGTGGGATGGCAGGCTGGGGGGCAGAGCGAGAATATTGAGACGCTCTTGGGCCAGCCAGCCTGGCACGACAAGCACACCATTAAACAGTGACAGAGAGTCCTCATGTTGAATGAGGTCGAGCTGGCAGTGAGACTCTCAATGGATAAGTTTGGGGGTTTTGACAGTACAGAGTGTTACCACAGGGATACTGCAAACTTACTATGATAAGCTCACCCCCCCCCCCCCCCCCCCCCCCGCCCACCCCGGAGCTGAGGACCGAACCCAGGGCTCTACTACTAAGCTAAAACCCCAACCCTATAAGCACATTTTATATCTATGTAAAACTAGGTAAAAACTGACCTTTTACTTGTTATTTATTTATTTATTTATTTATTTATTTATTTATTTATTGTTTTAGACATGATCTCACTATGTAGCCCTGGCTGTCCTGGAACTCAATATGTAGACCAGGCTGGCCACAAACTCACAGAGATCTGCCTGCCTGTGCCTCCGGAGTGCTGGGAGTAAAGGCGTGCACCACCACACCCAGCTCAAACTTTTTCTTTATTAAAAGAAAGAAAAGATCCTGTTGCTGGAGAGATGTCTCAGCACTTAAGACCACTGGCTGCACTTGCAGAGGTCCCAAGGCCTTTTCCCCACCCCCACACAGCAACTCACAGCCCTGTGTAAATTCAGTTCCAGGGGACTCTATGCCCTCTTCTGACTCCACAGACACCAGACATGTATGTGGTGTACACACAGACGTGCAGCAAAAACACTAGTGGATACAAAATAAAAATAAACTCTTTTTAAAATAAAATACATGCGGCCAGCATAGAGTATATTAGAGAAAGATTGTAAGCCTGGGGCCCTTAGCATAATCAATCAATAGGTTATCTTTCTAACAACAGGTTTCAAATTGCCAGGGAAGACAGAACAAACTGACCTTGAAATTCCAGGTCTAAGTTGAGTTTCTTGCTGCCTTCTAGCTTATATGGGACCCACTCAGTTAGCCTCTTGCCTCAGTCTCCCCCTCCGTCTGATGCTGGGAGCAGCTATCTATATCCAAGAGTTGGTCTGAATAAACAGGATTACAGATGTCAAAGTATGTCGGCCAGGGCTCCTCACCAGGTGTCTGTGGACCCTCATGGCCTTGATCTCAAGATTTTCATGATAGCCAGACATCAATAAAATCTGGCATGTGTATACACACACACTTTCTTCCTGGGTAGAGAGGTCCATTGCTTCCATTAGATTTTCAAAGGAGTCTCTGACCTAAATAAGTACCCTGATCCCCTTTTTCTCTGTAATTAATTACAGAGTGTTTACGGAGCCTTCACGGTGGAATCTGTTACTAGTGGTACAGCTAACTTCCTCTTCTCGGCTAACCTCAGCACTGTTCGGAGGGTTTACAGGGTTTGAGTTTATATGAGGTTGAGATGAGTTTGCATTTCACTTCATAGGAAGGAGTGGGTGAGGACCATGCCACCAGAGACGCCTCCAAGCCTGAGATCTTCTCGCGGGGAATCCAAACCTAAGGGCTCTCCCACAGCCCGGCGGGATGGAGTGAGGCTGAAGGAAGAACCCATTCTGGGGCTCACTGCCTGCTTTCCACTCAACTGATACCTGACATATGGCATGTGCATCGATGCTTATGAAGGTGATGATTCATTCCTAATCCTTAAAAAAAAAAAGTCAACCCTATGTGGCTTTGGCTCTGCTCCCCGAGTGCCCTTCTGTTCGCCAGAATGTCTGTTGTCACCTGCCACTGTGTGTATGTCACTTGCTCCTTGGCTTACCTCTCCCGCGGGCTCCCGGCTGGGTCTGCAGCACTGTCTCCTCTTCCCATGGCTCGTCCCTCTGCTTCTCTTTTGTGCTTTGTTTTGCTTGGTTTAGTTTAGAAACAAGCTTCACGTTGTAGCCCAGGTTGACTGGGCTCGCCATGTAGCCTAGGCTGGCCCTGAATGCAGTAGAAGCCTCCTGCCTTACCCTCTGTGTGCTGAGATGACAGGTATGAGCCACCATACCTGAGTCCTCTGTTCTGCTCTTCCGTTCCACATATGTCCTGGGTCGAATGTTCCCCCTAGGCTCTCCTCACACCTCTCTTACAGTTCAGCAGGTCAAGGTGCTTGCCACCAAGAATGAGGAACTGAGTTCAACACCTGGGACCCACGTGGTAGAAGGAGAACCTGCTCTGCCAGTTTGTCCTTTGACCTCCACATGATGACTATGCACTCTAACACACACACAGGCACGCACGCACGCACGCACACACGTAGGTATAAGTATGATTTTAAATTTTAAAAGAAAGGACAGTCTTCATTGTCAGCTTGGTGATACTTAGAAACATCTAGAAAACACACCTCAGACATGGGTAAGTGTGTTTCCAGAAATGTGTAACCGAGGAGAGGACTCAGCTTGAATGTTCACGGCACTATCCCATGGGCGAGTGTTCCAGGCTGAATGAGAAAGGAAGAAGCCTGAAGCCACTCAGGTGAGCATGTGTTCTGTCTCTGCCTCTCTCTGTCTCTCTGTCTCTCTCCCTCCTTCCCTCCTCCCCCTCTCTGACCCCCCCACTCCCTTCCCCTCCCCCTCTTCCCCTTCCTGTAAAGACAAGCTAACCGGCCATCTCACAGCCACTGCAGTTATTTCTCCCCTCCTGGGTTTCCGGTCATGATGGACCACATCCCCTCAGGGAGCTGACAGAAACCCTCCTTTCCTTAAATTGCATTGGTCAGGCCTGTTGTTCCGACGACGACGACAAGAAGTAACTCGTGGCCAGGGAGGTAGCAAAATCAGTGTGCAAAATCACATGCCAGGAGCTTGACCACCGAGTTCCATTCCGGGAGACCAAATAAAACAAGGAGAAGGATGGCAGTGATCCCATCACTCCAAAGGTGATATTGGAGCAAAGACAGGAGAATCACTCCAAAGCTAGCAGGCCAGCGGCCAAGAGAGACCTTACCTTAACAAGACGGAAGACGGAAGGAGAGGACAGACTTAATTGTTTTGTTCTAAAGAGAGGTCAGAGTACAACTTTCCGGAGTCAGTTCTCTTCTCTCTTTCTTTTTCTTTTTCCTTTTCTTCTTTTTTTTTTTTTTTTTTTTTTTTTTTTTTTTTTTTGAGACAGGATTTCTCTGTGCAACAGCTCTGGCTGACCTGAAAATCACTCTGTAGACCAGGCTGGCCTCGAACTCACAGAGATCTCTCTGCTTCTGCCTCCTGAGTGTCGGGATTACAGGTGTGCACTTCCACTGCCCAGCCAGTTCTCTCCTCTCTACGATGTGGGTTCCAGAAGTGTGCTACCCACGGAGTCACCTCCTCAGGGTATTGGTGAAATTATTAAGGCCACTCCATGTAGTTAAAAGGGAGGTTTATTTTGTGGGGTAACTCACAAATGAAGGGATAGGTTACAGGGTCTGGGAAAGGTATAGCACAGTCCGGCAGTGTTCTCTGGAGAACTCTGTTTGGTTTACCTCCAGCGTCCAGGGTCCAGGAACCAAGAGAGCTGGTGCGTCCAGATCTCAGGTCTTCAGCGTCCTCTCTCGGCCCCCGCCTTGTAGGCGTGACAGTTACCGAAGCCTCAATGGGGGTTGGAACTTCCAGATCAAAGCTGGAATGGCTACCCACTATATCAGGGCCTCATATATTCCAGCAGGCCACAAGCTTACTATGTAGCTGAAGATGACCTTGAACTCTGGTCCTCCTCTACTCCTGAGTGCCAGAATTACAGGCATGGGCCACTATGTCTAGTTTTATATGGTGCTGGGGATTGAACCCAGTGCCTCATGAGCGGTAGGAAAACACTCTCCCAGCTGAGCTACATCATAAGCACCTGATTTTATTGTTGCTATTGCTTCCGAAGTGTCTTTTATGTTCTTCCTCTGTTTCCTTTTGGGAGGAGAGGTGGCTTTTGTGAAAACACACTCAGCAACTTATCTTAAAGCTGTAACTACTTTTCCTGTATCCTAAATCCTCGAGGGTTTGTGAAGCAGGGAGGGGGAGAGTAGAATAGATTAAACCTTATCCAGTAGAATTTAGAGAGGCAGAAATAAAACAGCTTTCTCTGCTTTATGATTGTACTCCTTCACATCTGTTGAGGGACATTTTCTGACCAAAGGGCTTGCCAGTATCAATGAGGAGAGACACGTTCCTCCCTGTTCTAGAATGCATGGTGCCTGGGGTTATTGAAATGGATATTCACCAAAGGGTGAAAAGGCAGAGCTGACAGAAAGGTAAGAAGAGCAAGATTAAAGTGTGGCGTGGCCCTTGGCTCTCCTTTGAACCCTCTCTCCCTTTTTGGCACGGAACCAGGATCAAACAGGCAGTCACAGGCAGCCCAAGGCTTCCGGTTCTCTGTGTAAATTTAGGAGTCGATTTTGAGGTTAGGATTATGAAGTTCTGTGGTTGCTTTAAAGTGGACGGAATTGCATTCACCTTGTCTTTTCCCCAAGGAAAGAAGAGATGCCTCGCCATGCAATGAAACTCCTTTCAGTCTGACCACTGCATTAGGGGGTCACCGCGCACAGAGCAAACCTCTGCCAGCGGCCTGCAGTGCCTCTCTACCGTGATCGCACCCAAGTGTCAGCATGCCAGCACCTGCGACAGAGTGTGCAATTTTCAGGCAAAATTTCATGGGTAGTGTGACTGGAACACAGTATCTTGATCATATCCATGGTTGAGCAATCAGCATTGATTACTACGATAGCTACAGATCCATACAATGGCAAAGCAAGCTCTGCAGATTGTCTCAAAAACAATGAGAAGAGCATCCGAGCTCCAATGGCGCAGCCTTCATTCCTGGAATAAGAATTCTTCATCTAGCTGGGTGGTGATGGTACACGCCTTTGATCCTAGCACTCAGGAAGCAGGTGGACAACCCTGTCCACCTGACCCTAGTGTGTGTCTGTATGTCTGTCCTTTTATCATTCCCTCATCCACCCCAGTCAGGTCAATCCCTGGAACTGTGCAGGACATGGCACCTTCCTTCCCCAACTCCAACCTCTCACAGGTCTCAGTCTATAGTCCAAGTGTTGGAATTATAGATTTGAGCCACCATGCCTGGCATTCTTTTTTTTTTTTTTTTTTTTTTTTTCCGTTTTTCGAGACAGGGTTTCTCTGTGTAGCTTTGCGCCTTTCCTGGAACTCGCTTTGGAGACCAGGCTGGCCTCGAACTCACAAAGATCCGCCTGCCTCTGCCTCCCGAGTGCTGGGATTAAAGGTGTGCGCCACCACCGCCCGGCCAACCTGGCATTCTTTATTTCCTTTTTATATAGTTCCTGTGTCTATTCAATATATAGAATCTTTCTTAGGAAACACAGATTTGAGAAAGTTTATAAAGGAAGTATTCGCACGTGTGTGTTGTGTGTGTCCTGTATAAGAGTGTGTGGAAGTCGGGCAGTGGTGGTGCATGCCTTTAATCCCAGCACTTGGGAGGCAGAGGCAGGAGGATCTCTGTGAGTTTGAGGCCAGCCTGGTCTATAGTGTGAGTCCAAAGCTACATAGAGAAACCCTGTCTCAAAAACAAACAAACAAACAAACAAACAAACAAAAAAAAAAAAAAAAAAACGAGTGTGGAGGGTGAGCATGCCTGTGTGTTTAGGGGAACAGAAGTCAGCACCAGATGCTGTCCTCCAGCTCTCTCATCTTTCCTTAAAACAAACACAGCTGGGATTGGAGGCATGTGCTACCATGCCAGGCTTATTGTTATTTTTTTTAAGGTTTATTTTTAATTATATGTACTTGTAAGTGCAGTTGCCCAAGGATGCTAACAGAGGGTGTGAAATCCCCTGGAGCTGGATTTACAGTTGTGAACCAGCCAGTTTGGGAGTTGGGAACTGAACTCAGGTTCTCTGCAAGAGCAGTGCTTGCTCTTAACCCTTGAGCCTTCTGACTCTACCCCACTTAGCCTTTGAGACCAGCTCTCATACTGAACCTGGAGTTAACTAATGCACATGATTGGCTGGCCTTTGATCTCAGGAACTCTCTTGTTTCCACCTCCCAGGACTGCTGTTACTGCCATGCACCCACCTGTTATTATTATTATTATTTAGAGAGAGAGAGAGGCAGGGTCTCACAACGTAGCCCTGGTTTCCCTGGGACTCTCTCTGAAGACCTCACTGTCCTTGAACTCAGACATAAGACTGCCCCAGGTTTTAATCCTGCCAGGTACCAGGAGTAAAATCCTACACCACAGCCAGCATTTTCCACGGGTGCCAGAGATCCCAACTCAGGTCCTCATGCTCACATGGCAGGCACTTTACCCACCGAGCCGTCTCCCCAGCCCAGAGGGAAGGTTTTTGGTTTGTTTTTGTTTTTAACAAACAAATACTATATACATTTTAAATCTCACATTTGTTTCTTCAAAGGTGTCTATAAACAAAGTAGTCCAGCAATAATTTTCTCTTTTACAAAAAATGTTTTTCCTCTTCTGATGGTTTTTTGTTTGTTTGTTTGATATTGTTTTTTGTTTAGCTTGTTTGTTTCCTCGAACCTACCAAAATCCACCTGCCTCTGCCTCCTGAGTGCTAGAATTAAAGGCGTACACCACCATGCCTGGCTTTAATTTTTTTTTTTTTTTTGGTTTTTCGAGACAGGGTTTCTCTGTGTAGCTTTGCACCTCTCCTGGAACTCACTTGGTAGCTCAGGCTGGCCTCGAACTCACAGAGATCCGCCTGGCTCTGCCTCCCGAGTGCTGGGATTAAAGGCGTGCGCCACCACCGCCCGGCTAATTTTTTTAATATTTATTTTTAATGAAAAAAAAAGAAATTAAAAGGAAAGGAAAGGACATAACTACTCTTAGGTATGGTGGAGGAGCAAGTTTGTTGTAGATAACAGGGAAAGCACAGCCAGGACAGGGACAGGGACATCTGGGAGCTCAGAGTGGATGTGAGCAGGCTGAGCTGGGCCATGTGGGGAGAGGGGGAGGGCAAGAGGGTGGACCAGGAGCAGCAGTCAAGAGGGCAAAGGTACAAGAAGGCAGGTAACCAAATGTCTGGATTATTTAAGGAAGAGTCTCTGAGGGGAGGGCAGCCCAGTCCCTGGGCTGGAGAGTTCAGGGTAGAGGGGGCGGGGATGTGATGGGGGTGGAGGGGTGGGGAGGGAAAATGGGTATGCCAGCCATACCCTGTAACAGGTAGGGACTGAGGGATACTAGGAGAAGCTGGCAGTCAGGTCTGCTTTGATATGTTACATAGGCACCTCAGCCCTTTGTCCAAGGTTGAAAATGTAACATTTTTATCTTGTATATAGATGTGTATGCGCATGGGTGTGCATGTGGACCTGCCAAGGCCCATGGAGAGAGGTCAGAGGACAGCTCGAGGGAGTTGACTCTCTCCTTCCACTGTGTGGGTCCCAGGTATCAAAGCCTTTACTCGATCCATCTCTCTTTCTTTCTTCCTTTTCCACACTTCACTTTAAAAAGATAAAACAGTATTATTCACATAAATATCTCCTACCAACACTTTCCAATATGAGAAGCTTTATAGGCTACAAAGTCTGTCGTGATTAACCTTCCTTGAATGAAACTTTAGGGATCTGCTTTGAACCCACAAAAGAAATTAAATGCACAGTTAAGGCTGATTTTCATCATCAAGATGCATCCGGGAATTGTCGTTAAAGCCGTCTCCTGCTGCCTTCATTAAAGTCTTGATCTCCTGTTTCAAATTTATATTCCTTTGTGGGTTTAAGGCAGATATTGGATATCCTTTTAATCTATATTTATTAGGCAAGCTATTGATGAATCTGATTCCATCACAAATTCATGCACAGTGTTCTTATGGCCACTCTGGTAGGAGTCTTAAGAGAATACAATAAATGGCCATTTTTCACAGAGCAAGCGGCATATTTGAAAACAAAACCATTCAAGTAAAAAACATGTCCCACCCCCCATACCCACACCCACCTCCTTTAAATTGCATTTTGAAGCTGGGCTTGGTGGCAAAGACCTCTAATCCCAGCACTTGGATGTGTGGATAACAGAGAAGGTCAAGAGAATGGCTTGCTGTCCCCTTCCCCATAAAATGCCTACTCTCACATACAGGGTCCTCCTGGTTTGGAAGAAACTGCGTGTGGGAGAGGAAACGGGGGCTAGCCTAGAGTCTGCACTGTTCTGTATCACAGAGGAGCCAACCTGCGCAAATGCCCTCCCTTGGGCCTCCCTACCATCTGGCATTCAGCTATGCTCAGCTATGGAAAGCACTGGGAAGAGATTTGGGGGACGAGGGGCCTTTGAGAGGAAGACAGAAGTCAGAGTATTTCTCTCCCTTCCTACCTTGTGTAGGCAACATCTTGGGCACGTGTAGGCACGTGGCCTGTCATGGCAGTTCCCACCCGGCAGCCATTTGGCAAGGGGAGACTAGGAAAGTTTGCAAATCAACTTCCTGTACACGACTCAGAGAAGACCATAGAAGGGTGAGAATGGGATCTGAAAACAGGCAAGTGACCGGCACAGAGGACACAGAGGGATCTGAAGTAGGTAGAGCAAAGAATGTCAGTGAACCCCAAACCCTGCGTTCAGTGCTTCAGAGCAGACATCAGGTGTTAGGAACTAAAAATAACACACCATCCCAGCTCTGTGTCTCTGGTTTAAATCCCGGCTCTATCCCTTTATTGTACCTGTTTGCTTTCCTGGCCTCCCTGTTCACAAGACCCCACCCCCACCCCCCACCCCCGCAAGTCTCCTTATCCTGCCCTGTAAAATGGATACTCCACAGCTTCGTGGATTGTGGATTGCTGTGTGGCTGTGTGGGTTACAGGAGGGGACTGCTTTCAGTGGATATGCACTGGATATGCACTGGGGTAGGAATGCACATTGGACAAAACTTCACGGGGAACTGAGGTGACATTTAGTGAGCTTTCTTGGTGCTAGGCCTGTAAGCCAGTTTTTCTTGTTGATGTTGTTTGGTTTTTGAGACAGGGTTTCACATTGCAGACCAAGCTGGTCTAGAATTTACTATGTAGTCCAGGCTGACCTCAAATTAGGGGCAGTCGTCCCACAGCAGCCTTCAAAATGCTGGGATCTCAGATGTGAGTTACATACCTGTACTATGTTATTGCTTGCTTAGAATACAGTTTGGGAAGGGTTGTGCCAGGGCAAGTAAAGGGGGAAAAAACTCAGGAGAGTGTCATGAGCATCTTCTACAGAAACCCATAGGAACACATAGAGAAGGCAGGGATCTTTCCGCATGGTAAAACTACAGCCCGAAAGGGAGTCAGGACCCAGAGAGGTGGTATCTTGTACTATAACAATGGTAACAATAATAATCTGAGGTCTCACTGAGGCCCAAACTCCATGCCTCAGTCACTCAGCCTTCATGAACATGCTATCACCTCGTCTTGTCGTCTTGTCCTATTTTGAGAAAAAAGAAACGTATCTTCTAATGCTTTTATTGTTTGTGTGGCTCTCGTGCGTGAGGTCAGAGGGCAATTTACAGGTGACGGTCGGGTCTCTCCTCGGTGTGAATCTGTAGGATGAAACGCACGCAGGCCGGCAGGCTTGGCAGCAGATGCTTTCAGCCACTGAACCAGCTCACCAGCTCCTGTTTGTTTTTGAGACAAGGTGTTGCTATGTAGCCCTGACTAGTCTCAATCTGTCAGCAATCCTCCTACCTACTAGAATTTCCGAGTGCTGAGATTTCAGGCATGGATCCATCCCTATGCAGATTGTGTCTTTGGGAGGTTTTTTTGTTTGGTTTTTTGGTGTTTTTGTTTTTGTTTTTGCTTAGTGGTTTGGTTTTGTTTATTTTTCGTTTTGTTTTTAAGCAATAGAATCTTGCTATGTTGACCAGGCGGCCCTCCAACTCCAGCTCAAGTGTATAACATGCCGTTCATTCGAATTAACCCATACAGTTGCTAGATAATGTGGCCAGGTCACCCAGTTAGCAAGGGTAAGATAGGATGGGATCCAAAGTTGAATGTGTGCAATCCCAAAGAGCACTCTGTGGGGCAAATGTAACTCTCTGCCTTCCTGAAACTGTGTTTTATTAACAGTTAGCCAGGTGAGGTGGCACTCCAAAGGCTGAGCAGGAGGATTATGGGTTTGAGGACAGTCAGGTCTATACCAGCACTTGGGAAGCAGAGGCAGGCGGATCTATGAGTTCAAGGCTAGCCTGATCTACAGAAACAAATTCCATGACAGCCAGGGCTACACAGGAAACCCTGTCTCAAAAAAAAAAAAAAAAAAAAAAAAAAGGCAGGGGGTAACCAGGATACAACAACTGGTCAAAATGACAGCTGTAGGCACTAGCAGCCAACAGAATATAGACATGTATAGAGTACCCAGAATGTGTAGAATATGGGTAGATCAGTTAAAACTGGGCAGATGAACCTGCTGCTGAAATGTAGAGTGCTTCAGGAAGTCTCTGTGTGGATTCTCCCAGACACTTTTGTGAAACAGGGAGACAAAGGACTCCATCATGGGACAGGGAGGTGGCAGGTGTGAGTAAAATGCTCTCTGTAGACGATCTTGAGAGATGAGAATTCTGTGAGACACCAGGCTACCGTTCAATGTAATTACCTCTTCCAAAGTACTAGATGATGTTCCAAGTCTTCACGGAGCAAATATGGCCCTCAAGCTGGCCCCGTCTACTAACCCACTTCGGGCTCCAGGCACCTGTCTTCTTGTTTGATGGGTTTTGTTCGTTTGTTTATTTGTTTTTCTTTTTTGCTCCTGATAGGCAAGATCACTGCTTTCTGCTTGAAAGAAGATAAGGAAGACCGGGTATGGTGGCGAACGCCTTTGATTCCAGCACTCTGGAGGCAGAGGCAGGCAGATCTCTGAGTTCAAGGCCAGCCTGGTCTACAGAGTGAGTTCCAGGACAGCCAGAGCTACACAGAGAAACCTTGTATGTGACAGGGGAGGGGGGGATGACACTTGGGAGGGGACAACAGGAAAAAAGAAGGAAAGAAAGTAGGGAAGCCAGGTGTAATGGCACATGCCTACGCACAGGAGACACAGAGGCAGGAGGATCAGGATTCAAGATCATCCCCCTTTATAGTGAGTTCAAAGCCAACCAGGGCTACATGAGCCCCTGTCTCAAAAAAAAAAAAAAAGAACCTAATGAGAAAGAGAGAGTGATAATTTCTTTTAAAATTCCAAAATTGCTTTTAATGGAAAATACTAATCCTTTTTTTCTTTTCTTTTTTTTAATGCTTAAACATTTATCTACACAGTTCTTTTGATTTTTGATCCATTCAAACAAAAATAATAATAATAAAAAAGGGAATTTTCTTTCTTTCTTTCTTTCTTTTTTTTTGAAAATACTAATCCATACTTATTTCTCCACACATCTGTGCTAGAGGGGTGAGGGGAGATACCTTGCAAATAAAAGAAGACCTTTTCTTTGTATTTCAGAGCTGTTCAATTATAAACATTGCCAAAATCAATGCAAGCACAATCCTCCTTAAGGCTTTTTAAACACAACTGCTAACCTGTCTAGATGTTTAGCTTGCGCGTTTCAAAACCTGTCAGTTAAGCCTTGCTTTCTGGTGCCGCGTTTCTCCCAAGTCACCAACCAGAAGAGAAATTATGTAGCAAATTGGAAAAGCACAACTTACACTTGATGGCAACACAGATGACTGGCAGGTGCGTCTAAGACACGCCAGTCTTTGCTCTGGAAACTGAGTGTGGATTAGAGGGCTCATCCACTGGCTGCCTCTAGTGAGGGTGCACCTTCTGAGTTCCGAACCAAACCATCAGGTGATACCCCTTCAAAGCACACCTGTCCTATTCCGCTGTTTGCTGAGTTTACCAGCTAATTTCTCTAAAGTTGTGACGTTGGTGGCAATGAGTGGGAGTGGCTTATTAAAAATATCTTGGGCCAGTGAGATGGTTCAGTGGGTAAAGACAGTTGCCGCCAAGGCTGATGACCTGAGTTCGATCCCTGGATCTCAAATGGTGGAAAGAGAGAGTATATTCCAATAAGGTGTCCTCTGACTTCCACATGCAAGCTGTGACATGTACACATACATAAGTAGATAAATACAATTTAAAAAATATCAGGGGGAAGATAAGGAAATAGATGAGCTGGTAGAATGCTTGTTTAGTATGCAGGGAGAGCTGGGTTTAATCCCCCAATCCCCAGGACTGCAAAATAAGTAAATAAATATGTAAATAACTCTAGGTGTGGTTGCACATATCTTTAATTCTAGCACTCTGGAGGCAGAGGCAGGAGGATCTCTGAGAGTTTCATGCTGGCCTGGTGTGCATAGTAAGACCTTGTTTCAACGAATTCACTGGGATCTGGGGGTGGGGGGCACATACCTATAATCCTAGCACTTAGAAGATAGAGACAAGAGGATCAGGCATTCAGGAGCATCCTTAGCTTTGCAGGGGTTCAAGGCCAGCTTTGTCTACAAAAGATACTGCCCTAAAGAAAACATAAGTAAACAAACAAACAAACAAATAACAGGATAGCCTGAAATAAGAGTGTGCAAGATTTCATCAACAAAGTGTGACAAAAATGTTCACGTTCTCCACAGTCTCTGGGCTCTAAGCAAGAGGAGAAAGAATAACAGAGAAAAAGAACTGTGTGAAGTTTTAAGAAGAGAGCTGGGGCTATAGGTCCCTTGGTAAAGGGCTTGCCTGGCATGTACAAGCCCTGGGTTTGAGCTTCAGCAACAGGCAAACTGCATAGCAGTACGTGCCTGAAATCCCAGCTCTCAGAGGATAGAAACAGGAGAATCAGGATTCAAGATCATCCTTGGCTACATAGCAAGTTTGAGGCCAGCCTGAGCTACAAGAGACCCCGTCTCAACCACAACCACCAAATAGCATTGGCAGAACTCCTGAGACAGGGGAAAGTCATTAACTCGTTCTGTTGGCCTGAGACAGCTAATCCAACTCCCAACAGGAATAACTTACTTTCTGTTTTGCAGAAAGAAGAGCCAAGCCCTCAGTTTAAGGGGAGGCTGGGCTTTTGGTGCGGTTGGTTTTGTTTTGTTGTTTTGTTGTTTTGTTTTAGCAGCCTTGCCCTTCGGTTCTCTCTGACACCCCTAGATGGGGTGAGCTGGGAGATTCACTTGGCACTTCTGGCGAGGGGGCCTTTCCGGGTCTGATGCTGGAAAAAAAAAAATCTACGCCTGTGAGGAACCCACTCAAATACATACAGATCCCCTGGCTCTGTGGGCCAGGATTCTAAACTCTTACAGACTTTAAGCAGCTTGGCCAGATAAATCTACATCAAGAGGTGGCTCAGAGGTGCCTGGCTTAGAAGCAGCCTATGAATCTTGGGGTACACCAGTGTGAACAGTTCAGGATCGACTCTGGTGGTGGCCCAAACAGAGAACAGACATTGTTACCCTCCTGAACAACAAACACCTTTTATTTTTTTTCCCATGATTTTTTTATTGATCCTTTGTGAATGTCACACCATGTACCCCAATCCCATTCATTTCCCAGCCTTTCCATATTTGCCCTCCACCCTGTAACCTTTCCCCAAAAGAAAACAGAAGAAAATAAAATACAGTTCTTGCCATGGAAGCTTCAGTGTGTCGTGGTGAGTCACACAGCCTTTTGTCCAATTAGCTTTACTTGCAAATGTTCATTGAGATGAGTCATTGGTCTGGTTCGAGGCCTCTGGCTTCTGCTACAACATCCATACTGGACCTTCCCCAGGACTCGCAGATATCCTGCTGTTGCCCTGAGTCATGGAGATCCTGCAGCTTTGGTTCTGCAGAACCAGCCCCTTCGTGTGCTCCAGCAGCTCATAAATGGGGTAGGTGTTGGAGTGGGCCAGCACAAAGCTTTAGATCTGGGCCTGAGTGGTAGCTGAGTTGGTCAGCCCTCCAGCTCTCCTGCACCCACACCACCAGGCCAGCTCTCCTACCCTGTACAGTTGAAGGGTGCATCCATATCATTGCTGATGCTGCCTTGTGGTGGCTGGTGAGGGGTTGGTTCAGCTCAGCGTGGTACTCAGACATCAGAATGGCCTCAACTGGCAGCCCAGACCAAGAAGGTCCACATGGTCTTTGGTGGTGACAGACATCGGCACCAACCCCTGTTGCAAAAGGGCCACAGACCCAAATGTGGCCCTTGGTGGCAGCCCAGGCCCAAATATCACCATGGCCTCAGGTGGCAGTGCAGGCCTCTCACATCAGGCTGTTCCTCTTCACCTTGGTCTCCAGTTCCCCCTCTTCCTACTGCACAAACCACGCCACTTCTCTCCCATCTCTCCACCACATACTTGCTCACCATAGTGGGGCTCACCCCGATGGCCTCTGCAGCCTCTGGCTGTCTCTTCTGCCCCACACAAACATCTTTATTGCAAAAGAAAATAGAAATTGGGGTTTGGGGATTTAGCTCAGTGGCAAAGCACTTGCCTAGCAAGTGCAAGGCTCTGGGGTTTGGTCTTCAGCTCCAGGAAGTTGGGGGTGCGTGTGGGGGGGTGGGAATGGGACATGGTATCTCAGACCTTTGATCCCAGCACTTTGGAGGCTAAAATAGGAATATTGGCCAGATGTGGTGGCATAAGGCTTTGATCCCAGCACTGGGGAAGCAGAGGCAGGGGGATCTCTATGAATTCCAGGGTTCCAGGATAGCCAGGGTTATTACACAGAGAAACTCTGTCTTGAAAAACCAAAAGGAGCCGGGCGGTGGTGGCGCATGCCTGTAATCCCAGCACTCGGGAGGCAGATGCAGGTGGATCTCTGTGAGTTCGAGGCCAGCCTGGTCTACAGAGCTAGTCCAGGACAGGCTCCAAAGCTACAGAGAAACCCTGTCTCAAAAAACCAAAAAAAAAAAAAAAAAAGAAAGAAAAGAAAAGAAAAGGAAAAAGAAAAACCCAAAGGAAAAAAGAGAGAGAGAGAGAGAGAGAGAGAGAGAGAGAGAGAGAGAGAGAGAGAGAGAGAGGAATACTGACATGAGTTCAAGGCCAGCTTAGACTACATAATGAGATCCTGTCTCAAAATGAAGACAAGACGATGGCAACAAAGACAAAGAAGTAGAAGAGGAGGAGGAGGAAGAAGGAGAGGGGGAGGGAGAAGCAGCAGCAGCTGAAAGGCCAGGCATAGTAGCCACATCTGTAATCCCAGCTTGGGAGGCAAAGACACATACTTCTGTGTGAGCCGGAGCCCAGCCTGGTCTAAATATCACGTTCCAGGCCAGCTGAGGCTACACACTGAGACCCTGTCTGACTGATAAAATGTAACGTGTTACACAAACATTAAGCTCATTCATATTACTGAGCCGCCACCACCATCGATACAGTCTTTACCTTTCCTAACTGAAATACGGTATCCATTAAACACTAACACCCCAGCCCAGCCCTTGGCAATCACCATTCTACTTTCTTTTCATCTGAATTCTTTTGAAACGAGTCTCTTGCAGGTCTGGAACTCACTATATAAACTCACACAGATTAAAAGAGTGTGCCACCACGCTTGGCCATTGTGTGTGGGTGTGTGTGTGTGTGTTCGAGTGTGTGTTTGGTTTTGGGGGACAGGTTTTTACTGTTTAACCTAGACAGGCCTCAAACTGAAAGTCTCTTGATTTAGGCATCCAGAGTATTAGGACTGTAGGAACAAGTCACCAAGTCTAGCTTGTGGCCTCCATTTGTTTGTCTGCGTTTGTTTTGAGATAGGATTTTTTTGCCCAGACTGATTTTAAACTCCCAATGTAGCAGAGAATAATACTGATCCTCCTGCCTCTACCTCCTGGGTGCTAGGATTACAGGCATATGCCACCACACACAGTTTAGTGGTAATAGAGATTGAACCCTGAACCTTGGTCATGCCAGACAAACACTCCATTAACTGAGCTACATCTCCCACCCCAGTCTCCACCCTTTTTAAGGCTGAATCATATTCCACACAGGCATGTAGTATCTGTATGTGTATATTACTTTCTTTAATATTTGAGATAAGCTCTCATGTAGCTCAAGCTGACTTTGGTCTCTATATGTAGCTGAGGCTAGCCCTGAACTGCTGCTCCTCTTGCCTTATCTCCCAAGTACAGGAAATACAGGCATCTGCTACCCTCTTTGGCTATATGGTGCATTTTTATTATCTGTTCATCTTCTTTCAACGCTAAGAACAGAAACCCTGGGCCTTCTACATGGTACGTAAGCACTCCAGCACACAATTAAGCCTCCAGTCCCCCATTCACGGATTTGCAGGTCACGTCTACCTTATGGCTACTTCAGTAACTCTGCTTTGAGCAGAGATGTTCCTACTTTGAGTTCTTAGGGTATACATTCCACTTCATCTTAGTCAAAAGGCCCAGAGCCATCCTTGAGTATAAACTCCATTTGGCTGGGGGAAGGAGAACGGATTAGGGTGAAAGGGGAAAGATGGACGCCGAGAGAAAGACATGGCGCGTTTCCGGTCAGTGCTTCCACACAGCGGAGATAGAAAACAAATGGAGAGACACAAGCTCACAAAGAGACAGTCCAGAAAGCGAAGGGTGTCTCATACATCACGAGGGAAGACAGGTAGGAGAGCTACAGCTTGGATTTATTTGTTTGTTTGGGGTCATTTTGCGGGGAGAGTGGTTTGGTTTTTTTGTTTGCTTGAGGTTTTTGTTGTTGTCTGACACACAGGGTCTCGCTATGCAGCCCTGGCTGTCCTGGAACTCACTATGTACGCCAGGCTGGTCTTGAACTCACGGAGAGCAGCCTGTCTCTGCCTCCCCAGTCCTGGGGTTAAAAGTGTGATACCACGATGGCCAGCTTGCCTGGGATCCTTTTTGAAACAGGATCTCCCGATGTAGCCCTAGCCGGCTTAGAACTCACGATTTAGATTAGTGATACAGCACGTTAAGTCAGCACGTCATTGTAATTTAAAACAACTATTTAAAAACATATTTCAGGGCTGGAGAGATGGCTCAGCCGTTAAAGGCTAGGCTCACAATCAAAAATACAAAAACATATTTCAGAGCACAGTTTGCTTTTCTGTACTGGTGACCGAACCCAGAGTGTGCGTGCGTGCCATAGTGTAAGCTTGGAGGTCAGAAAACAGCCTTGGGTGCCAGCCTGTGTTTGCCCAAGCCCGGTCTGCTGGCCCCCAGGCTTCTCCTAAGATTCTCCTGTCTCTAGCTGGGATTTCAGAAGTGCATGTTACATGTCTGGCTTTCACATGGGTTCTAGGGATTCAAGCTCAGATCCTCCCACCCATGCGACACAGCAATTTTGGCCGCTGAGTCGTCTCTCCAGCTGCGGGTGGTGAATAAGCATGAAGAGGAGCGGCCGCTTTGCCGCCTCTCTCTGCTCTCATCAAAGCCTTAAATGAAATTCCTTTTAGTTGTGGAGAGACTGGTTTCGGGGAAACCCCTGGCCTACCCAGATATCAAGGACAGTACAACCAAGCTTCTACTCACTCGTTTTTTGTAATTCATTTCAGTCTTAATCCTGTGATAACCCAGTTTCATTCTAGAGAAACAAATGGAAAGGTGTATGTGTGTGTGTGTGTGTGTGTGTGTGTGTGTGTGTGTATTTGGATATTTCTCACTATATTGATGAACACTGTTGCACTACAAATCAACAAATTATTCCCACAAGAGAATCCATAACTAAGGTCCCTGTGTTCTTCATGTTGTTTAACTTTTGTAGGATTCATGTATAACATGAATACATGTGTGTAGGGTGTCAAAGGTCAATTTGTGGGAGTTGGTTCTCTCTTTTCATCATGTGGGTTCTGAGGATTGAACTCAGGCCATTGGTCTTGGAACCAAGCACCTTTACCAGCTGAACTATGTCCTCCTGCTCCCAATTTTTTTTTTTTTTTAACATGGTCTCAGTATGTAGCCCTTGCTGGCCTGGAACTTGCCATGAAGAACAGACTGGCCTCTAACTTACACAGATTCACCTCTATCTCTCCTTCCTGAATGCTGGGATTAAAGGCATGTGCCACCATGCCTGTCTCCAACCCTTTTAAAGACAAGTTCTCGCTGGATGGTGGTGGCACACACCTTTAATCTCAGCACTCGGGAGGCAGAGGCAGGCAGATCTCTGTGAGTTCGAGGCCAGCCTGGTCTACAGAGTAAGTTCTAGGACAGGCTCCAAAACTGTACAGGGAAACCCTGTCTCGAAAAGAACCAAAAAAACAAAAAGAAAAAAGAAAAAAGACAAGTTCTCACGTAGCCCAGGCTGGCCTCCAACTCAAAATGTAGCAGACATTGGTCTCAAAGTCCTGATCCTTCTGTCTCCACCTTAGATGTGCTAGGGTTGCAGGCACACACCACCACACTTGACATCCAATAGAGGAATTTAAATGTAGAGTGTCCGATGTTCTGAAGATCGCATGCTCCCCAGTGTAGTGATATTAGCAAGTGGAGCCATTGGGAATCAGTTAGGTCATGAGACCTAGCCCTTATAAATAGTCTTTTATAAAAGAGGTACCCTGGGGGGAAAAAAAGGAAAAAGAAGAAGAATCAGTTGGGCGTGGTGGTGCATGTAATCCCAGCACTTAGAAAGCAGAGGCAAGTGGATTGCTATGAGTTTGGGGACAACCTGGTCGACATAGCAAGTTGTAAGGCTTGATAAAGTAAGGACACCGCTGTCTGGAATCGGTCCCCAACAGATTGCTATGAGTTTGGGGACAACCTGGTCGACATAGCAAGTTCCAGGCCAGCCAAGGCTTCATAGGGAAGCCTTTGTCACAAAATCCAAGAAATAAAAAAAAAAAAAGAGGCAACAATCCTTGCCTAGTCCATGCAGATTGTTGGATTCAATCATCATAACCCAAAAGAAAAAAAAAAAATAGCCACAGAAGCATCCCTTTCCACTTGTACCACGTGAAAACACAAGATGTCAAGATGTTACCATTCAGGAACCACTGTGAGCTCTTTCCAGACACCAAGTCAGCTGGCATCTTCATCTGGATTTCCAACCAAGACTAAGGTTGACTGTGTATTATACAATCAATATTAAATAGAGGTCAATTTCCTCTGATAAGAAGATAATATTGTAACTTTCTGTTTCTCTGTTTGTTTTAAATTAACTTTTTTTTTTTTTTTTTTTTTTTTTTTTTTTTTGGAGCTGAGGATCGAACACAGGGCCTTGTGCTTGCTAGGCAAGTGCTCTACCACTGAGCTAAATCCCCAACCCTAATTTAACTTTTATTACACTTATCTATCTGTGTGGGGAAGGGAAGGGCATGTGCACACCATGGCACTCTGCGGTGGTCAGAGGACAGCTTAAAGAAGGAGTCCTCTCTGTCCTTCCACACATGGGTTCCAGGAACCATACTCAAGTCATCAACACCTTTACCTTTACCTGTTGAGCCAAGTCAAAAGTCCTGTTTTTGGTTTGGTTTGGCTGTTTTTTGTTTGTTTGTTTGTTTGTTTTGGTTTTTCAAGACAGGGTTTCTCTGTGTAACAGTCTTGGCTGTACTGGAACTCACTGAGACCAAGCTTGTAGACGAAGCTGGCCTTGAACTCACTGAGATCCACCTGCCTCTGCCTCCAGAGTGCTGGGATCAAAGGTGTGGGCCACCACCACTCGGCTGTTTTTGGTTTTTTGAAACAAGATCTCATGTAGCCAAGGCTAGCTTGGAACTGCTGATCCTCCTGCCTCCAGTTCAGAGATTCAGACATGAATCACTAGGAATCACTATGCCCTGGCAACTACTGGAATTTTTGTTTGTTTCTGCTGTTTGTTGTTTGTTTTTGAATCACAATCTCATGCTGTAACCTGGACTAACTTAGAAATCACTAAATAGCCCAAGCTAGCTTCTAATGCAAGCAATTCTCCTGCCTCAGCCTCCTAAATGATGGAATTACGGGTAGCAACACACTCAGCAGTATTGTGACTGAGTAAAAGATAAGGTCCTGCTTTGTAACCCAGGTTATCCTAAGCTCACAAACCTGCCTGTCTCAGCCTCACCCCAGTGCTGAATTACACATGTGTGCACTACAATAACCAGTAGAAAGTCCTTCGTAGGAGATACAGGACAGTGTGTTGGTTTTAAATAACATCCACAGGAAGCCAGACCTTAACTTGTAGTTCAGCTTGAACCACAGTGCTGAAGTCTGAACAGGGAGCCACTTGCCCTAGGGGAAACCTGTGATGTCTCGATGAGCCCATAAATTATTATTGATGGATGCTATTATTTTGATCAGCAGGGACCAGGGCATCCCAATACCCCACACACTTGATTGGATGAAGGACTTTTCTGTAATCCATTTGCTGACAAGTTGTAATAATGCAAATGCTTTTTAAAACTCCCTTTACACATCTTGGATAGGCTCTGTCAGGGAGTACATTAGAGGAAGGGATGTCCTAAAACATTCTGTTGCTTTTAAACCCTAATTGACCTCTAGAGAGAAGGCCATAGACTCAGCTCTCAGAGTTTCCTTTGCCTCTAAGAGACACTGATGTCTAATGAGTGTTGTTTCAAAGAATGGCAAGAATTCTTACACAGTTGAAACTGTAGTCTGTGACTGTGCTCTGGGAATGGAAATCCTGATTACAATATTCTAAATCCAAGAATAAAATAAGAAATGCCTCCCAAGTGTGTGTTTCTATTGCCTTCTTTCTAAATCTTTGTCACCAACTCTACTATTTCAAAGTCACAAAATGTGAAAGAAGAACACTGTTGCATACCTGTAATCCCGGATGCTCAGGGGGCTGACAGAGGAGGATCCTTCAGCCCAAGAAAAGACATCTGGATGACATAGTGACAGTCTTTTTTTTGGCGGGGGTGGGGGGGGTGGGGTGTGGGGGGGTGGGGTGTGTGTGTGTGTGTGTGTGCGCGTGCGTGCGCGCGCGGCGCGCGAGGTGCGGGGAGCATAGTTACAGAATATAACTTCTCACTTCTTGACAAATTTGGCTGACATGGTATTCAGCTGTATCGTGGAGGCCAGCCTATATCCCCTTTGAACTTCATGGCAGAAAGCTGGTGGTGATTGTAGATATTATTGATCAGAATGGGGCTTTAGTTGATGGACCTTTCTCCCATATAAGGAGATAGGCCACACCTTTCAAATGCATGCAGCTCACTGAATTTATCCTTAAATCCAATACAAATGCCTGCCAGGAGTATGTATAAAGAGCCTGCAAGAAGATGGGTACCATTGCAAAACAGGCAGTCACGAGATGAACCAAGAAGATTGAAAGTCAAGATGATGGATTTTGATCATTTCAAAGTCATGAAAGCAAAGAAAATGAGGAACAGAAGAATAAAGAATAAAGTTAAAAACTTCAAAGAGCAGCTATTCTGAAGGTTTCTCCCCAAAAAAGTACTTGTTGCTAAAGCCCAGCGTGATATACACCTTTAATCTCAATACTCAGGAGGACGCTGTGTGTGTGTGTGTGTGTGTGTGTGTGTGTGAGTGTGCATGCGTGCCATAGTGTAAGCTTGGAGGTCAGAAAACAGCCTTGGGTGCCAGCCTGTGTTTGCCCCAGCCAGGTCTGCTGGCCCCAGGCTTCTCCTAAGATTCTCCTGTCTCTAGCTGGGATTTCAGAAGTGCATGTTACATGTCTGGCTTTCACATGGGTTCTGGGGATTCAAGCTCAGATCCTCCCACCCATGCGACACAGCAATTTTGGCCGCTGAGTCGTCTCTCCAGCTGCGGGTGGTGAATAAGCATGAAGAGGAGCGGCCGCTTTGCCGCCTCTCTCTGCTCTCATCAAAGCCTTAAACCCGGGCTCCGGTTTTGGTCATTGTCAGCTCTAAGGGGGGACATTGCATCTTTGCCCTCATACAGGTACTCTCACTTTTAGGCATTGTATGAATTATCTGTCAGCCTTCTGCTTTTACTACTGATTGTACCCTTTTGTCTGGAGGCCCTGCTTGCTGGGGTTAAGGTCATGGGGACCTTTTAAATAAAGGAATGTAAAATAAATGTACAAATGTATAAATAAACAAATGCAGAGGCAGCTTGAGTAGGAGGCCAGGACATGTTTTAAGCAAAGACCTTCTTTTATTTTGAAAAGTCAGTCCTGGATGGTAACAGCAGGGCCTACAACCCATCCTAAGCATGTCACCATAAAACAGGTAAGATTTTATCACACATCATGAAAATTAAAGCACACGTTTCTACAATCCAAAAAATAAACCAATAGCTAGTCCCAGCAATTGGGAAGCCAAAGCAGGAGGATTGCTTCAGGTTTGAGGCCAGTGTAGGCTATATAGTGAATTATTCTAAGCCAGTCTGAGCAACAGAGACCCTCTCTCTCTCTCTCTCTCTCTCTCTCTCTCTCTCTCTCTCTCTCTCTCTCTCTCTCTCTCGGTTTTTCAAGACAGGGCTTCTCTGTTTTCTCTGTGTAGCTTTGCGCCGCCGTTCCTGGATCTCACTCTGTAGACCAGGCTGGCCTCGGACTCACAGAGATCTGCCTGACTCTGCCTCCCGAGTGCTGGGATTAAAGGCGTGCGACACCACCGCCAAGAGACCCTTTCTGAAAAACACCAAGTATTAGGGCTGGAGAGTGGGCTCAGCGTTTAAGGTTGTGTACTTGTGTACTACTCACCCCAAGGAACAAAAGTTTGGTTCCCAGCACTCATGAAAGGTGGATCACAACCACCTGTAACTCCAGCTCCTGGGGACGCTAATGTTTCTGGCCTCTGAGGACATCCGAATTCACATGCACATACCCACACACAGACATACGCACAAACACACATAATTAAGATAAAATAACCCTTAAAAATACATCAGATAAACTGGCATGGTTGCTAACATTGCACTCCCATCACTTAGGAGGTAGAGGTAGAAATAATATATTTAGGATGAGGTGGGGTGCTGAGGTTGAACCCAGGGTTTCAGACATGCTAGGCAAATGCTCTACCCCTGAGCTGCATTCTCGTTTTTTGGGTTTTTGTTTTTGTTTTTGTTTTTTGTTTTGCAGCTGCATATCCAAGAACACGAGCAAAAAGAGTGTTAAACAGGCTAAGGGAGAGTACAAGAGTGTCAACGGAATTGTGTGGATGGAAATGTCTGTCACGGCTCCCTTGACAAAGCTTCTGGAACATGACCAATCCCCATAGGACCTTTCAATTCAAGGCCACTCATGAATATGAAACCATGAGACTAGCAACATTGAGGGAGTCTACATACTTACTGGGAGCGAACATCCCAAAAAAGAAAGCCATAAATCATTTTAGAACATTACAAAGTCTAATGAGGGGATGTGATTAGTGTTTGTCCTCATTTCAGGCAGAGTCCCTTCAAAAAAACGAGGGCAGCTACTCTTAGAAGAGAAGCTAGGGGCAAAACTGATCAGAGGACGCCAGATATGGTATCTGGGGGTGTGGCTGAACCGGTAAAGTGCTTGTGCAGCACGTGCTGGGGTCGAGGTTCCACCTCAGCACAGAATATCACGCCCGCAATCTCAGCCCTTGGGATACGCAGGCAGGAGGATCAGGAGTTCAAGGCCAGCCTGGGCTACATGAGCCTATCCAAAAAAGTAAAATAAACCAATAATATAGCTACCACTGTGGCTTTACTACACTGTGATTTCTAGGTTCAAATGTATTGTTTTCTTTATTTAGCTGCATTTAGAAATCTCTTACCCTTATTTTCCATTTCTGATTGCACTTCAATAGCAATCAGTTATTTTAAAACATAAGTGAAAATTTAATTACTTGAAATTAAACTAGAATTTCAATAAAATTATTGACATTCAGACTGTGTGCTTATTTTATGTATTTGTGCCATCAGCTTTTGAAGTCACGAATTGCTAAAGACTTTTTCAAGAAATTGATGGCAAAAGAGGTCTCAAGGAAAGGGAGGGTTTAGGTGCTTTCTTATATGTAGTTAGGGTAAGTCCATTCCTTATGTTCTAGGAGTTTCCGAGAAATGCTAAGAGAAATAACTTGCACGTGATAATGACTACAAATAGTGGACCCCGGCTAGCCATGGTGGCGCAGATCTATAATCACAACAGCTCTAAAGGCTGAGGCAAGAGGATCACAAGTTCAAAGCCAGCCCGAGTAACTTAATGAGCCCCTGTTTCATAATAAACAATAGGCCCAGAGAAAGAGTTCAGCAGTTAAGAGTACTTGCTGGGTTTGTAGAAGACTAAGAAGATCAGTTCACAACTGCCTGTATCTTCAACTCCAGGGGATCCAACACCCTCTTCCACTCCTTAGACATTTTCTACTCTAACACACACACACACACAAACACATATACATTTTTGCTTTTGTTGCTTGTTTTTGTTTTTGAGATAGGCTCTCTAGCTCTGGCTGTCCTGAAACTCACTATGCAAACCAGGCTGGCCTTGAACTTGCAGAGATCTGCCTGCCTCTGCCTCCAGAGTGTCTGTGCTAACACACCGTGACCAAGGCAACTTATGGAAGGAAGGGTTTATTTGTGTCTTACAATTCTAGAGGGATAAAAGTCCATCATGGTGGGGCTGGAGAGATGGCTCAGAGGTTAAGAGCATTGACTGCTCTTCCAGAGGACCTGGGCTCAATTCCCACCATCCAATAAAAAACATGGTGGGGTAGTGAGGCAGCATGGCAGCAAGCTGAAGCAGCAGCTGCGAGTTCACATCTCAGTCCACAACTGGGAAGCAGAGAGAACAAACTGGAAATAGTGAGGGAGTTTGGAAACCTCAAAGCCTGCCCTCCAGCCCCCCCCCCCCTCCCCAATACTTCCTCCAGGCCACATTCCTAATCCTCTAGAGCAGCCACCTACTAGGAAGCAAGTCTTCAAATGTGAGACTTATGGGAGACAACACATTCAAAGCAACACTCTCTTAACTGGTGAGCATCCATGTCTTCAGACCTAGACTGATTCTAAGGGGATGATGGCGATAATTTTACAATCTTCCTGGCAGTACAGTCACATCTCCACCCAGGACCAGAGATACAACTCAGATCCCATCTTTTCGACAAAAATAAATAAAACAGGTAACAATATAACTAAAAAAGTAAGAAGCAATAAATCTATAAAAATAGCCATGCTTTTACCAGGAGGAAATGGCCATCCCTTAGTTGGCCTCAGTAAAGCCCTACTATCTCCAACCTCCTCGCTTTCATATGTTTGTTTGTGTTTCTGTTTTTGTTTTTGTTTTTTGAGACAGAGTTTCTCTGTGTAGCTCTGACTGTCCTGGAACTCACTCTGTAGACCAGGCTGGCCTTGAACTCACAGAGACCTGCCTCTGCCTCCCAAGTGCTGCGATTAAAGGCGTGCGGCGGCGGCGGCGGCGGCGGCGGCGGCGGCGGCGGCGCCACCCCTGTTTTGTTTTGTTTTGTTTTGTTTTTAGGACAGTCTCAATGGATAGCCCTGACTGGCCTAGAACTTGCTTTGTAGACCAGGTTGGCCAACTGTAACTCACAGAGATCCATCTGCCTCTGTGTCAAGTGCTTAGATTAAAGGCATGAGCCACCATTTTGAGGCGTGTTTTAAACCTCAGGGAGAGTCAATTACACTGTTTCTCTTCTTCTTTTTACATGGTAATTCAAACTCTAAGAGAAAGAGTTGTGATACCTTTCTTCTTCCTTACAATTAGTATGTTCCCAGGGACAGGTGTGGGAGGGGGAGCAGCCGATTACCAAAGAAGGCTCCATCCTTGATGACCTTCAAGTCTGCTAATTGCCAACTAGCTCCCCAACAGAATTAGGGTATGTCTGTTGGCGTCTTCACATTTTTCTATATTTTCCAAATACTCCACGAGGGACCATTTTAACAACGAGGGATTAAAATTAGAAAAACTAATTAGGAAAAGAAAATACATTGCTGATGAAACTCGGAAATCGACAAAGTCCAGGGGCATGTGTCAATCCCAGTGCAGCACGTGAGAACAGGAGTGCGACTTCCAGCTTAGGATGGGAATGATGCTGATGTGACATAGTCACCGAGACAAAGTTGTCCTGACTAAATTAACGGTGGAAGAGGGGACTTCCTGGCAGAGATGGAGTTGGGGTTAGCACAGGAACAGCTGAGCAGTTAAGAGCTTGTTTTGCCCTTGCACAGGACCTGAGGACCCAACACACACATCAGGCAGCTCACAGCCTCCTGTAATTCCAGCTTCAGGGGGATCTGACTCACACCTCTGGCTTGTACTCACATGCACATACCTATAACACACACACACACACACACACACACAATTTTAAAATGAATAAATATTTTAAAATATAAAAATAGATCATCAGTAAAACCACTTTTTGGCCCAAGGTGGCACTTAAGAGATAAAAGCAGAAAGACTTTTATTTTTTATTGTTAGTTTCATTGAGACAGGGTCTCTCTGTGTGGCCCTGGCTATCCTGGAACTCACTCTGTAGACCAGGGTGGCCTTGAACTTAGAGATCTGTTTGTCTCAGCCTCCCTTCCCGAGTGCTGGAATTGAAGGTATGTGCCCTTACATCCTGAGAAGCAGAAAGATCTTAAAGTTAAGGCTAGCCTGGGCTACATAGTGAGGCTGTCTCAAAACAAGCAAACAACAAAACAGTTCTAACTGAATGGGTCTCTTTCTTGTCCTAGAAAATCTCTGGAAAGAAGGAAGGAGGTAGGAGGGCTGTCTAAATGCTTCTCCTCTCTTTTTTCTCAGCACACTCCAAAACTGAACCATGGCCTCCAGGAGATGGATAATAAATTCTGTCATTTTAGTGCCCAGGCAGGATAATTCCTAGCTGGAATCCACAAGCTGGCCTGGTTTTGATTTTTTTTTTTTTTTTTTTTTCTGTTAATAAAAGCAGGAGACTCTCATAACCCTAACAGTTGAGATCAACCCTGGCTATGTCATGAATGCCGAGTCAGTATGGGCTATACTGGACTTTGTCTACAAACAAAACAATGACATCAAAACAATAGGAAACAGCCGGGCGGTGGTGGCGCACGTCTTTAATCCAGTACTCGGGAGGCAGAGCCAGGTGGATCTCTGTGAGTTCGAGGCCAGCCTGGGCTACCAAGTGAGTTCCAGGAAAAGGCGCAAAGCTACACAGAGAAACTCTGTCTCGAAAAAACAAAAAAACAAAAAAACAAAACAAAACAAAACAAAACAAAACAAAAAAAACCAATAGGAAACAAAGTAGGAGGGGCTCATCATGTCCTTACTGTGACAGGACTGTGAGGATCTACAAGAAGGAGTGGGAGTCGGGAAGGCTCTTAGCTGGCATACTGGTGGGTAACTCTAAGTGAAGGTGAAGGTCATTATCAGGCCCCTGAGCTTGGAGCAGAATCTGAACAAAAACTTGAACAAGGGTTATAATTCCACGGAAGAATAGGGATCAAGAGAGGAAGCTGGGGTCTGGGGAGGTAGCTTAGTTGCTAGAAAGCTTGTCTAACATTTAAAAGGCCCTGGGTTCAATCCGTAACATTATGCTATCCAGGCATGGTGGCACATATTTGTAATCTTAGTCTCAGGAGGTGAAGCCAGGGGTCAGAAGTTCAAGTTCACTCCGCTATTAGTACATTTCAAGTTCAAGGCCTGCCTGGAATACATGAGCCCTTGCTTTTTAATATATATATATTAATATATATATTTTTATATATTAATATATATTAAAAAATATATGTGTGTGTGTGTGTGTGTCTCAGAGGACAAGAAGAGCTATGCAAAATGATTCATGCCTCTAATCCTAGCAGTATAGAAACCAAGGAAGGAAGACTATCTGAAATTTAGGGCCAATATGGGCTACAGAAGACCTTGTCTGAAAAGGGGAAGGAAGGAAAGGAGGCAGGAAGAAAGGAAAGAAGGAAGGATATATCAGTGGGTGGTCCCTTCTGGCATAGAAGCCAGAGGGACTTCAGGTCTCTAGGCCTGCAGAGAAGCCTGAAGCAAGTTCACAGTGTTAGCCTCCAGTAGACCTGCTCGTGGGACTATTATTGAGCCTTCACTTCCAGCTCCCTACTGTTCGCAGCTTCGGAGGAATCCACAGTCTGGAAGCAGCATTTCCTTTCCAAGGGTGCACAGCAGGGGGTGTGCACGGGAGGCAACCTAGTCTGTATAAACTGACTGGCAGCCCACCTGGGGCTGCACACCTCAAGCACTGTTGAAATCAAAAGCCAGGCTAACATGACATGAAGCATAAGCTACATGAGCAATAGTGAGGCTCAAGATGTGCACATGCACGTGTGTGTGTGTGTGTGTGTGTGTGTGTGTGTGTGTGTGTTCATTTTATCTGTAGGAATAGATAATGGCTGGCTGGCTGCTTTGTGGGGAATAGATTTGAGGACTAAAAGGCTAGAAATAGAGAGCTATGAAAAGAAGTTATTAAGATGGGACTGTAAGGTGGTAATGTTGACAAAAGCTGGCTTCTCAACAAGACAGAGTGGCTGTAGATGTGCTCAGTTGGTAGAGTGATTGCCAAGCATGCAGGAAGCTCTGGGTTAGATCCTCAACACTGCTAACAATCAGGCACAGTGACGTGCTCTTGTAATCCTAGCACTTTGAGAAGGGAAGGCTAGAGGATTCCAGGCTAGCTGAGACCACAGGAGACCCTGTCTCAAGAAACAGTCAAGTGGACAAAGTTGTCTATTGCTTTCTGTGGCAAAGCGAATCATCCAGACAGAATTTTGGCAGCATGTGAGCATAGGAGCACACACCTATAATAATCGCAGCCCTTGAGAGATGAGTCAGAAAGATCAGGAGTTCAAGGTCAACCTCCAGCTACTATGGAGCTTGAGGCCAGTTCTTTCTACATAACGAGTAGTGTGTCCCTGTCTCAAAAAGTGTGTGTGGAGGGGAGGGGAGGGAGAAAGGAAAAGAAAAAAAATAATAATCAACTTCTTAATGCTTGGGGAGGTCAGCAACTTACACAAAAGAGAAAAAGAAATGAAGGGCATTCGGAGCAATAAAAGGGAAGGAGATTCACATCTTTTTCTGGGGTTGAGTATTGGGAGGAGTTTGGTCTCGCCTCTTTTCACTCCTTTTATGGTCCTTCGAAGTCACCACCATGGCATGGCAATCCTGAGCTGATACGGCCCAGGGAGCGACAATTAGTATGCAGGCTGAGTACAATAAACTTGGAGCTTGGCTGTCAGACAGCCGTCATAGATCCAATCAGTTTCTGCTCAGCACTGCTGAGCCCCAAGGCATTGGAGAAGATAAGCAATATTGAGGTCTTCTGGCCAAAGGCATCCAGCCCCTAAGATAAAAAAGATTAGCAATTCTGCTAAGTCATCTAAGCAGTACTCAGGGGAGGGGAAGAAGAGACCAGAGTTTGGGCAGCCCAAAGCCAGTGTTACAGGGATGACACTTTGGGGAATCAGGTTGCTCTGGTGCCTCCTTTGCCATCTGCACAAGAAATCTTGCTGTCTTCATGGGGCAAACAAGGTTTTGTTAAGAAGCAGAGTCAGCCGCAGTCAGCCTGGCAGCTGTAGCACACGCCTTTAATCCCAGCACTTAGGAGGCAGAGGCAGAAGATCTCTGTGAGATTGAAGCCAGCCTGGCCTATAGAGCAAGTTCCAGGACAGCCAGGGCAACAGAGAGAAACCCTGTCTCAAAATAAATAAATAAATAAACACACAAACAAACAAACAAATACACACACACACACACACACACACACACACACACAAACACACACTAAAAAGTAGATTAACAGCTCCCTGCAGCAGGGAGGGATCCCCAAAATGGATTGTCCTATTCCTTGTTTCTGAGACAGGGCCTCTAACCCAGGCTTAGCCCCAAACTCTCTATGTAGTCCAGAATGACCTTGAACTTCTGATCCTTTTGTCTCTGTTTCCTCTGTCCTGGAATTCTAGGTCTGAGTCATCGCCCGGGTTGATGTGGCGATAGGAACTGAATCCAGGCCCTTGCTCTGCTGAACAGGCATCCTAGCAACTGAGCTACACTCCCAGCCTCCGCTGAACTTTTAGATGTAATTCAGAGAAGGAGGCTTGAGGAAAGTCATCCCCTTCTGAAGGCACAAAGGTCAACCTTCCTACAAGTCTGTACTCAGCTAATGCCTTCACTGGCCATATCCATTCCTGTCTACACCTGAGCCTAGAAAAGAAAATATGGTCAGCTGGATGCTGAGAGCCCCAATAACAACAACAACAACAACAACAACAATAATAATACCACCTCTCCATAGGGCAGGTGTGTGTGTAAGGAGGAGAAGGAAGGCCTGCTGTGTACACAGCTGGTAGCTATTAGATCACAAACACTGCCTCTTACAGTCTATCTCACACCTTCCCAAAGCTGCTAAACTCTTAGCTTATGAAGTAATGGGACAATGCGATTCACTTCCCCAATTAGCACCTTGTATCCCATCTAGTACCTTCACTAATCTGCTAAACTCAGAGACCCCTACCTTCTCACCGCAGAGACCTTCTAAAGTCTATGAGCGTGAGGGATTTCCTTTACCCTGTTAGCAGTTGTTTAATCTCCTATGCCAGCGCATCTCCCTATGGAGCTGGAAAGAACCTTGATTATTTCTTAACTTAGTTACTATTTACTTACTTACTTACTTACTTACTTACTTACTTACTTACTTACTTATTTTGAGAAAGGATTTCTCTGTGTAACAGTCCAGGCCAGGAACTTGCTTTGGGGACTAGGCTGGCCTGCCTCTGCCTCCCTAGTGCAGCGACTTAAAGTGTGTGCCATCACACCTAGATGACTAATTTTCTCATAAATTTCGCCTTAAAAAGGTAGTTAGGAAATTAGAATGAAAAATAAAAAGGGAGCCGGGCCGTGGTGGCGCACTCCTTTAGTCCCAGCACTGGGGAGGCAGAGCCAGGTAGATCTTTGTGAGTTCAAGGCCGGCCTGGTCTACAAAGTGAGATCCAGGAAAGGCACAAAGCTACACAGAGAAACCCTGTCTCGAAAAACCAAAAAAGAAAAAAAAAAGGGGGAGCCAGGCAGCAGTGGTGGCACATGCCTTTAATCCCACCAGTCAGAGGCAGGTGAATCTCTGTGAGTTCGAGGCCAGCCTGGTCTATAGAGCAAGTTCCAGGATAGCCAGAGCTACACAGAGAAACCCTGTCTTGAAACTAAAGAACAAATGAACAACAAAGTAAGAAGGGCAGGATATTTTAGAATGAACTATAAAGGATATTTTAGAATGAACCTGCTTTGTAGACTAGGCTTGAATTAAACTCAGAGATTCTCCTGCCTCTGCCTCCCAGGAGCTGGGATTAAAGGCATGAGTCACCACACCCAGCCAAGATGTGAGATCTTAAAGCAATTGCTTAACCTTTCCAGATGCTCACTGGCCCCTAAATACAATGGAACAATCCTACTCATTCCCAAAGCTGTCAAATGTGCAAAAGTCTGTGAGTGCCTGTCATGGTGCCTGGTACAGCGTAAATCATCCATAAATGGGACTGTCATTCTCCCTGAGAGCTAGAACTAGTACTTTCTTTTTGTTTGATTGGTTTTTGTTTTTTCAAGACAGAGCCTCACTATGTAGCCCTTGCTGTCCCGGAACTCACTATGTAGACCAGGCTGGCTTCAAACTCACAGTGATTCACCTGCCTCTGTCTCCTGGGAGCTGGGTCTAAATGTGCGGGCTACCACACCCAGCCAGATCTAGTACTTATATATCAAGGCTCTAAATGAAATTACCATGGGACAGAATAACGAATGCTTAAGACCACTTGCAATTTCCTTCGAGCCAAATCATGGGCAGACAAGCCCATATAGCCAAACTACATAACACATACAGGCTGGGTTCTTCGGTAATGTTTCCCTATTTGAAACTCAGCAGAAAATCATGTACCTGCTTGTCTCTCTGAGGCTCAAAGTATAGCCAGAGGGCTGAGCAGCCACTGAGCATCTGCCTCCTCCTTGAAATACAGGGTCAGCAGGAGGACAGACCCACAAGAGCACTCACAAGGGGAGAGAGTTCTTAGCAAGGCAGATGTGAGGCAGATATTAAGCCAGCAAATGTGTTCATGTGTGCTGATGAAAAAGTGCACACGGTGAGCTTCTCGGATTAAGTGTCAGCCAACTTTGGGTTCTTGCTTTGTATTCAGTGTCAGGATATTTACTCTTAGTCAAGCTGGCTCTTTGTGAAAGTGGTCTAAGACTAGATGCTTCGTGTGTAACGGAGAGTCCAATGTCCACATCCTGAACAGGACTCTGTTGGCTCCTGTGCAGGGCAGCTACCGTATGCTAACAACAGCAGTAGATACAGTGTGTGTATTTCGGAGCTTTACCTTTCCTTTCTCTACTTTTTTTTTCTTGTGGGCCCAGGTGGTTGCTTTTGTTATTGCTGTTTGAAATAGATTCTGGCAGCATAGCTCGGGTTGGCCTTGAATTTGCAGTGGTCCTGCCTCTGCCTCTAGAGCGCTGGGATTACAAGTGTGTGCTGCCATATCTGCTTCTGCTTTTTCTCTTTCTTTTCTTTTTTTGTTTGCATGTATGTTTCTTTGTTTCTTTTTGTCAGGACAGGGTCTCTCTGTGTAGTACTGATTGTACTTGATATGTAGACCAGGCTGGCCTCACAGACATTCTCCTGCCTCTGCCTCCCAAGTGCTGGGATTAAAAGCATGTGCTACCACACCCACTGTTTCTTTTCTTTTTAAGATTATGTGGCCGGGCAGAGCCAGGCGGATCTCTGTGAGTTCGAGGCCAGCCTGGGCTACCAAGTGAGTTCCAGGAAAAGGCACAAAGCTACACAGAGAAACCCTGTCTCGAAAAAACAAAAACAAAAACAACAACAACAAAAAATTATGTGTATTTGTGTCTGTGTGGATGTACGCGAGCTGAGAATATGGGTCTGGGTCTTCTGAAAGAACAGTACCTGCTTTAATGGCTGAGATAGCTTTCGGAGGCCTCTTACTTCTTAGTAAAACTCTGCTTACTTGCCCTTCAAAAAAAAAAAAAAAAAAAAAGGGTAAATAACACTGAGGAACAGTCTGGGCACAGCACACACAAGGCCAAAGAGATCACAAACCAGGCTAGGACAGCTTGCCTAGCACCTTATGTTAAAAATGGCAAACACAGGCTTGGAGTGATGGTTCTTCCATTAAGAGCACACTGGATACTCTTCAAGAGGTCCCAGGTTCAATTCCCAGAACCCACATGACAACTCACAACTGTCTATAACACCAGCTCAGGAGATTCGCAAGCTCAACACACACACACACACACACACACACACACACACACACACACACATCTCTTACGCCTTCCCCCCCCAAAAAAAAACCCCCAAACATTTAGTTTGAATCCAAGTCTTGTAAGTGTTCAAAAATCAACCTTTTTAAAGATTTAGAGGAGCTGGGCAGTGGTGGTGCACACCTTTAAACACCAGCATTCAGGAGGAAGAGGCAGGCGGATCTTTGAGTTCAAAGCCAGCCTGGTCTACAGAGCGAGTTCCACGATAGCCAGGGCTACACAAAGAAACCTGTCTTGAACCCCCACTGCCCCTCCATCCAACAAAATAAAAAGTTTGGAGGGTTTTTGTTTGTTTGTTTTGTTTTTTTGAGACAAGGTCTCAAGTAGCTGAGGCTGGCCTTGAATTCCCGACTCACCACCTTCTCTGCCTCTCCCAAGCCTGTCGACGACAGGCTTGTCCCACCCTGTCACCTCCTCTTTTCCTCTAAAGGCATGCACCGGTGCTTTTGTTGTGTTTATTTTATTTTTAAATGATATGTTTCTGTATTTCCGTGTTGGTGTCTTCAGAGGCCAGAAGGAGTTGGATCCCCTGGAGCTAGAGTTGAAAGTTACAAGGCAACCAACGTGGGCGCTGAGAACCAAACTCGGGTCTTGGGAAAGACTAGTCAGCCTTAACTGCTAAGCCATCTCTCCAGCTTATTCTGATTTTATTGAGACAGGGTCTCCCTACGGAACCCTGACTAGCCTCAAACTTTCAGTGATTCCTCATCTCTGCTTCCTGAATGTTGGCGTTATAGGGGTGTGCTGAGTTACACGCTCCTTATTTGAGCTCAAGGGCCACTTGTGCTCTTTCCCAAACCCGTATCCAGTTCAGGTTCAGAGAACTCAATACAAGAACCTGGGCACCAGCCTCAGTTCTCCTGTCAAAGGGGTAGAACAGCAGTGACCTTGAGCAAGAGCCTGCATATGCTAAATCTTGTCAATCTTGCCCCACCACACCCCATGAAATATATAGCCTCACTGATGCTAAGCAAATGTTCTACCTCTCAGCAACCCGCCTCTAGTCATTCCTCTTTTATCTCTGAGTTTTGTGTGAGTGTGTGTGTGTGTGTGTGTGTGTGTGTGTGTGTGTGAGTGTGAGTGGTCTGAACTTTTAGACAGGAGAGCCTGGAGGTCACTCATTAACAAAGCTAAATAATACCTAAGCACTTCCTGTCTGGCACAGGGCTAGGTATACAGCTCATGGCAGTTCAGGTTGTCTTCCTTGTCCATGGCGAGGAAAAAAGGGTGAAGTAGAAGTCTCACTGTGTCCAGGTTGTCAACAGCAAGCCATGAAAGGGTGAACAAATACATTCCTGATGATTATGAAGGCCTTCCGCTGTAAGAGGACCATCTAACTGTTTCTTTGGCTAGGGGCAGACTTCTTGCCCCCAGAGAATACACTCATTTCCCCTGGAAAATGGCCCTGGTTAGGGAAGGCCCTGACACGCCCAAACCAGAACTCTTTCCTGCTCAGTTGTGCTTTGAGAGGACACGGGCCTTTATTCCCGCTTTTACGAAATGAATCACGATTAACAATAGCCAGAGGGTGAGGAATTACAGTCATGCCTTATTACTGAAGAAGAGTCTTCACCAATGATGACAGTGGTGACGAAGCATTTCATCAACTGGAGAGCGGAGGCCCGGAATTTCCACCCCACAGCCCCGGAGAAGGGCTAGAACAAGGTGGCTGAGGGTGCGGAGGAGGTGTGGCTGCTAGTCAGCTGTGTCGGGCTCTTGCACTCCCACTGAACTGGTGATTCAGCTCTTGGCATCAGAAACCTTTCTTTCTTCTAGTTTGTTTTGCTTTTTGAGACAGGGTCTCATCTAGCCTGTGCTGGTCTTGAACTTACTGTGTTCTTGACCCTATCACTTCCTCTTCCTCCAGTCGTACAGATATGCGCCACCATGGCCGCCTTTGCAGAGAAACCCTGCTGAGCATGTTATAGAGGTGCGCAAATCAGTACAAGATACTCGGAGAGAGAAGCGGGTGAAGAGATGCGGAAGAGAGAAACCGGGTGAGGTGGGGTAAGCCCGTCATCTCAGCATTTAGGCTGAGATCGGAGGAGCACATTGAGTTCTAGTTTGCTAGCCTTGGCTAACAAAACATACGTATATTTAAAAAAAATAAAAACACATCCCGCTAGTCAGAAAACATAGGAAGGGAAAGAAACGTTCCTCACTTAGGAAGATAGACGCAGAGAAAGGAAACCGGGGAGGGGCGGAGACTGGGTCAGCATTTTCCGATTACCAGTTCCCGCTGGCCCCCCACTCTCCCTTTTGGTTTGAGAACTAGTGTTTTTTGTCACCACAAGTGCAAATGAGGTTTATTCATTGGAGAGAGTCAGGCTTAGCCTGACCCCTTTACTGTGAGCTGTGGATTGTTAAATCTAATAAGCATATGCACATTTGTTCCAAGAACAAATAGCTGTGAGGTACATTGCATGCTGACCCGCAATGAAAATAAAATATTAAGTACTTAACATTTTACGATAAAGAGCTATGTAATGTCAACTCATGTGGGATTTGATAGTCTATCATTTGATTCCTTTTCAACTATTTTCTGTTGGGAATTCAGTTAGCATCTTCTCTATCACCCGCCCAGATCGCTGATAGAGCCATTTGCCTTTAAAAGACTGAACCCACGTTCAGAAAGAGGGAAGTTGTAGGAGCTTCAAGAAACGGCCTTCCTCTCTTTAATCACAGCTATCCAAATGGTAAGTGCCTTTATTTGCATTTGAAGGAAAAATTCAAAGAATTGTGTTGGAATGAGGAAGTCCTTAGAGGTCCCAAATAGCCTGACCTTACCGACGCCACTGAAGGGAAAGTCTAGGGGCAGCAAATTGAGAAACAAAACAAAACTGACTATGAAAAAGCACCCAGACCAGCCGTTCTGAGTTTGCCTCAGTCTTCCTGCCTTCCCTGTTCTTCTGGATCTTTCCCCTTTTTACTAAAGGTTTTGGAGACTAGGTCTCATGTGGTGACCAACTCCGGAGCCTCGGTCCAGTCTCCGCTTGCCAGGTGCTAAGATCACTTGCATAGCCAACACACCAGTTTCGGTGGCTCGTTGTTGCCACCCCCACAGCCAGGAGTCTGGTTTTAGAATAACAGTGCTTATTTCCCAAATCCAAAACATTTCCTCCCACTATATGGTTCCACAGGAACTATCTCTGGGGGTCTTTTCTTAGTCCCTTTCTGTATGCAGTTTGTCCAAGAAAATGCATGATACTAGAGGATAACTTTACCCAGATATTTGATAAACAAACAGATGCACAGGCTACTATAAAGATTACCTGGATCTTGCAAACTAGCAGGAAGTATGCTGTCAAAATGAATTGGGTCTGGATGTGATGGTGTACGCTTTAATCTCATTACCCGGGAGCCAGAGGTAGGCTGATATCAAAGAGGTTGAGGCCAGCCTCATCTACATAGCCAGTCCCAGGCTGGGGGACAGAGACAAAACCTCAGATCGAATTGAGCTAAATGTAGAGTATGAATGGTCAAAACTAAGAGTAAAAAGCTAGAGATAAAAGGATCTGGGGAGAAGAATAAATATGATAAAAGCATATTTCAAAATTCTCAAAAAATAACTAAAAACATTATCATTTTAAAAACTGTGCTGGGCAGGGTGGTGCATGCCTTTAATCCCAGCACTCAAAAGGCAGAGGGATCTCTGTGAGTTCGAGGCCAGCCAAGACTAGATAGAGAGACCCTGTCTCAAAAAAACAAAACAAAACAAAAAACACCACATACAAAAAAATGGGTGTGGGGGTGGGGTGGAGAATGTTTTAGAACATTTACATTTGTCCAGTGTGTATAAACCCCTAGGTTCTATCTACATCACTGCAAAATAAATTTTAAAATGAAACAAAAACAACCACAATGAAAATTAGGACTGAGCTGGGCATGATGGGAGGCTGAGTCAATGGAGGACTGTCATTTGCTAATGTTATGCCCAGATCGTGGGGACCCCCAAAAGACCACCATGGAGACCAAATCCCGCATGTAAAAGCGCAGAGCCTTTATTTCAAGCTCAGAGCTTGGTCCCTCTGTCTGTCCGACACAGCTGTGAGAACAGAGAGCCCTGAGCTCAGGTGGGACAGAGTTTTTATCATAGCAGAGGTTGGGGTGAGGGGATTTCCAGGGTCCAGGACCCTGAGTGGCTGACAATTGTCTAGGGGTATCTGTAAAACAAAAAATAGGTGTGTGCTAGACTCAGGGACATCTGGCCACCTTATCTAATGGTTGGAATGTTTGGGATGTCAGGTACTTCCTCATCCCTGGGTGGATCCCTGGGTGGTATCAGCTTAAGGCTTTTTCTGGATCTGGGTGTTGCCTGCCAGTAAGCCTGTCACAGAAGCTGTGTCTGGGCCCCTAAGCCTGTCATGGCTGCTGTGTGGTCAAGCTATTTTGGGGCCCCTTCACACTAAATGCACCCAAGGCTACAAAGTGAGTTCCTGGCCAGGGGGAAATAGTTCATGAGAGATGCAATATCCAAAAGAAAAAAGAAAAAAATTGGGGGCTGGATTTGTAGCTCAGTAGTAGAGTGCTCTCGAATAGTATGTGTGAGGCCCTGGGTTCAAAGCCCAGCACCAGGAAGGAAAACTGGGTTAGTGAGATGGCTCATTGGGTAAAGGTGCTTGGTACCCAGGCTGATAACCTGAGTTCAATCCCCAGGCCCACTTGGTAGAATGAGAGAGCCACTTCCCTCAGGTTGTTCTCTGACCTCCACAAGCACCCTGTGGCATGCACACACATAAACACATTAAATTTTAAAAAGTTGTTTTAACTAAGTAAATAACCACACAAGGAAAGTCAGGACTGTATCACTGTGTAGCCAAGCAGAAACTCTGGCTTAAAGCAACAGCCACCATTTATTGCTCATAGTTATGCAACTGGGGCAGGAATGGCTGATTAGAGTGGGAGTCTGGGGTAAGCATATTAGTTCCAGGCCCACTCCTTTTCTGGGGATTGGGGATGACTGCAGTCCGCGGGGCACTGGCTGGTTCTGCTCTCTCCTCATGCGGCCTCTTATCACCTGCTAAACCTGCCAGAACTTCTTCACACAGCAGCTCACTGCAGAGGGAAAGAGAAGCTAATCTCCTATTGCTTTGGTTTGCAGGTCGCAGAAGTCACTTCCACAGGTTCTGGGGGGGAAGGCAAGTTAGGGGCCCAGATTCTAAGGGGTTGGCAAACAGACTGCACCTGTTCCCAGGAAGAGTCATCTGCAGCCGCCGCCTTGGCAGGCAATCCACCAGAGCACACAACCAGATTCTCAGAGTTCCAAGAGCAGTCTTCCTTCACTGTAGAGAATGGAAGGCAGTTGCCAGGTAGAGGTGAGGATAAAAAGGAGTGTTACAGAGTGTTCTACCAGGTGCCTGGGTGCCTGGGTGCCCATTGGATTCAGGAAAGAGTAACAAAAGGGCCAGGTGGGGACACACACCTGTGATCCAGCACTTTGGTGGCTGATAAAGGAAGACAGCAAGTTTGAAGCTAGCCTGGGCAACACAGTGAGACCCTACCAAAAAGAACCAAAGGGCTGGCCTTGGGATGTAGTTCAGTTGGCAAAGTGTTTGCCTAGCATGCCATCGGTTCAGTTATCCAGAGCATTAAACTGTGCGAGGTATTGAACATGTTCAGGATGTGGAGGTTGCAGGATGAGAGGGTTAAGGTCATGAAAAGAACAGTTCAATGTCATCCTTGGCAATAGAGTGAGTTGGAGGCTAGCCCGAGTTATCCGAGACCTTATTTCAATAGCAACACCACCACCCAAGAGCTGAGTGTGTTACTCAGAGTACAGTACTTAATTATCAGGTGCAAAGCTATGGGTACAAATTCAATCCCCAGTAATGAAAAACAAACAAACAAACAAAAAAAGGGTCTGTCCTTGACTTCCCGGCAGATGCCTCCAGCTGTCAATTCCCAACTTAAAGTTATTCCCTGGTGAATTTAACTTTTAGCATTGCTTCAATCATGCTAAGCTAGCTTGAAGCCAAGATACCAAAACTGCTTAAAGTGAGGCAGTCAAGGAGTTCCTATGTCATTGTCAGAGTCGAGGATGTCACATGGCTGCCAATTTCAGAAGTTCGTTGAGAGCTGGAGAGGCCACATGGCTCCATCCCAACCTGCTCATCTGTGGCCAACATGGAGAGGAGCCAAAGTCAGGATTCACTGCCCTGCAATGACCCCACTCTTGGGACTTTCTCTAGCTGTCCCTAACCCCCACTCCACCTCCACCCCCAGCAGGTAACTGCAGCCACCAATTTTGGTAGGATTTTTTAACCCTTTTTTAGATAGGTTCTCATATAGCAGAGAACACTTCAATTACTAATCTTCGAGTATGAAATTACACCAGGAAGGTAGGGTTTTAGGTTTTTTTTTTTAATATAACATTTATTTATTCATCCATTTTGTGTGTGTGTGTGTGTGTGTGTGTGTGTGTGTGTGTGTGTATATCAGAGGATAACTTGTAGGAATCTGTTCTCACCTTCTACCGTGTGGATCCTGAGGATTGAATGTAATTAGTCAGATTTGGCAGCAAGCTCTTTTACCTGCCCAGCCACCTCACCAGCCCCTGGAGTAGAACTTGTGAATGAGTGGGAGGCTGCAGGAAGCTTCTCTGTTGTCCAGAGTGGGGGACCTGTGATTCTAGTTGGACAGGCCCATCAGGAAGGCTTGGTTCTCAGAGTGAGTACTCTCCTTGGGAAGAGAAAAGTGTAGCCCAATAAGAGAGGTTCCCCAAGTGTATTGACACCTGCAGCCAGCAAGGAAGAGACTGACACCCCAGGTGAAGTGTCCCCAGGGATCCTCCTCACCGTGGTACCAGTTCCTTTAAGATCAGCAACAATTCAATCGCTTGTTTCTTAGGCCTTGGAGATTTTTAAATAGATGTGCCTAGATCTTGTGCAAGATTCACAGCTGGGGCTTTGAGCTAGTCTCTCTCTTTCTCCTTCCTTCTCCCTCTCTCCCTCTCCCTCCCTCCCTCCCTCCCTCCCTCCCTCCACTGAAACTGGCTTTCAGGGAAGAAGGGGAAGCTACAGACCAAACCAGTCTGGTCATCTCAACCAGAAACAAACATAAAGGGTAGATCCAAAACAGAAAAATCTTTTTTAATCCCGTGTCCCCTCCCAAACCTTTTTTCTCTTCTAATGTCCCTCTTTCTCACAAGAGCAACAGCTGTCCTCACAGCTGCCCCAGCATGTTCAACTCTGTTTTAAATTGGCCCTTCCTTGTCTGCCAAGGCCACTGTCACCTAGTCTTGCTGGTTCTTCCACTCAAAAGCGCTGCTTTTGATACTGAGTGTGGTGGCAGGTGCAACAAGCTGATAGTTCCAACTCCTTGAGAGGTTAAGACACGAGGGCTTGAGCCAAGGAGATGGGGACCGCGGGGGAAGAATCTACCACAGCAGAAAAACTTCCCTCCTGTCAGAGGGCTGTTCACAGAAAGCTGTGCCGGCTCTGTCACTCTCCTCACTACGTTTATTTATTTATCATCTATGTATCTATTTATAGATTTATTGAACAAAGGTAATCATGGTCTGGGGATTGAACCAGGGCCTCGTCAGAGTGTATGCTGGGTAGGTGTTACTCTACTACTAAGTCATATTCCCAGCCACAGCACCTTTTTTTTTTTTTTTTTTTTTGTTTTGTTTTGTTTTGTTTTTCGAGACAGGGTTTCTCTGTGTAGCTTTGCGCCTTTCCTGGAACTCACTCTGCAGCCCAGGCTGGCCTCGAACTCCCAGAGATCCGCCTGCCTCTGCCTCTGGAGTGCTGGGATTAAAGGCGTGCAACACCACTGCCCTGCGGTGCCATAGCACCTTTTAAAATTAATTGTGATTGACTTTTTTTTGTGTGTGTGAGACATGGTCTCACTATATAGCCCCGGCTGTCCTGGACTTCACTATGTAGACCAGGCTGGCCCCAAATCTCTGCCTCCTGTGTGCTAGAATTAAAGACATTACCTCTCCTCAGCCCTAGCACCTTTCTTCTTCTTCTTGTTGTTTTGAGAGTCTGGGTTGTGTGTAAACAGTATGTAGCCCAGGTCATCCTCGAGTTTATAATGATCCTCTTGAGAGCGGAGGAGTTTACCACTGTTCCCAGTTTTCCATCATCATCATCATCATCATCATCATCACATTTACTTATTTTATTGTGTCTGTCTGTATGTATATAAGTGAGTTATGGCACGTGGTCGTCTAAGGCAGTTGGGCTTCTCCTTCTACCCTGTGCTATCCAGAAATTGAACTCAGGTTGCTAGGCCTGGTGCGAAGTACCTTTACCCACTTAGCCCTCAGTGGCTCTCCCAACTTGTTTGTTTTGTTGAGATAGGGTCTCGCCATGTAGCCCAAGCTAGCCTAGAACTCCTTATACAGATGACCCAGCTGTCTCCAAACTGCAGGTATTATCCAGTCTCGTCTTCCCTAGTGCTGGCATTATAGGTGTGAGCCTCCATGCCTGGTCCTTTTTTTCTCTCTCCAGTGCTGAGTATGGGGCCCAGGGCATAGCTTTAAGCAAGGGTTCTACCACTGAACTCCATCTAGGAATTTCTTTTCCCCTTTTCCTGCTTAACCTCCCCTTCCTCTAGAACAAGGCTTTCAACTAAGTATTCTTTTCATTGCCTGTTTTGCCTCCAAAAGAAAGTTCTCATGGAAGAAGGAAAGTTGCCGGGGTCCAAGTATTCAAGGCTCCTCCAGACTGCGCCCCCCTATCCCCCCAGCTTTCTGACCTCCAGGGCACCTTCGCCATCTGACGGCTCACGCACTAAGGTTCCTTGAATCCGTGCACACCTTGCTGCAGGTCACCCCTCTACTTTGTTGCACCCTCCTCTGCTCTCCCCAGTGTTCTGGGCATAAACCCCTCTTTTATTTGGAAATCCATTTCAAAGACATCCTCCCAGTCCCTTCCAGGAAGCCTTCTCAACTCACTGGACTTCTTTATCTCTTTTCTGATCCCTATGGTATTTCATAATCAAACCGTAGCCATTTATTGGTATTTCATAATCAAACCGTAGCCATTTCTTCCTATGAGTAGCTCGGGCGTTATCGCTACATATGTGATCATATATCCCATTACACTGATATTTACTTTTTTTAAAGGTATTTTTTGTTCCAACTCCACTACAAGAACAGGGGTCATTTCTTTTTTGTTTGTTTTGACACAGGTTCTCTCAAACTGGTGGTCCTCAAAGTAACAGAGATCCGCCTGCCTCTGCCTCCTGGGTGCTGGGATTAAAGGCGTGCATGCACCATGCTGGGACGAAAGGCCCAGCTTGGCCCTTATATCCTAACAAACCGTGGACACATAAAAAACCAGGGACAGGAAGAAGCACACTATCTTTTCCACAGTGAAGTTCTGAGAAGGGCACTGGAGGTACAGGCTTAGGTAGAGCATGCTTCGCCTCCCGTTTTTTTTGAGGCCCGAGGGTCCCTTCCCCTAGTACCGGAACACAAGCACAGCTACGGTTATAAAGTTATTTACATGGAAATTAGCCAGTGAATTGGGGGAGTTGAACCTAAAAAGGGGAGGCCTGTGTGTGTGCTGCTGGCTTAGGACCCTGGTACTCAGAAGGTGGAGTTAGGGGAATCAGGAATTCAAGGTCATTATCACTCTCCACGCCTCACCCCAACGTAGCTAGTTAGAGGCTGGCTTGGAGTACAAGAAAAACTCAAGAAAGGAAAGGAGAGAAGGGTAGGGGAAGAAGAGGAAAGGAGGAAAAAGGGAGAGAAGGGAGGAAGAGAGAAGCCAATCCCACGATGGCTCATACGTCCAATTAGGCAGGAAGATTGCTACAAGTCTGAGACCAGCCTAACCCAAGTTAGCCTGGACTGCAAATAGGACCCTGTCAGAAAAAGACTAAGGGAAAAAGGAGCTTTTTGTTGTTGTTGTTTTTAAGACTCCATATTGACCAAGGGTTTTATTGTTTTTTTTTTTTAAAGATTTATTTATTTATGTATTTATGTATTTATGTATTTATTTATGTATTTATTTATTTATTTATTTATTTATTTATTTATTATGTACACAGTGTTCTGTTTGCATGTATCCCTGCAGGCCAGAAGAGGGAGCGAGATCTCATTACAGATGGTTGTGAGCCACCATGTGGGTGCTGGGAATTGAACGCAGGACCTCTGGAAGAGCAGTCGGTGCTCTTAACCTCTGAGCCATCTCTCCAGTCCCAGAATGGCAATTTTTTTTTTTTTTTTTTTTGAAAAAGGAGCTTTTAGCTGAAGTTGCACTAAGCTTTGCAATATTCTTTTACTTGCAGTTAAAGCAGTACACACCAGGGTCCCAGCCAGGCCTAGCTGTTCATGCTCATAACACTAGCTACTTCCGAGTCAAGGCATGAGGTGGCAACAGAAAGAGACCATGCCTAGATAAATAATCATTGGGAAGGTTGAGATTAAATCCAAGAATTTCCTTTCTAACCTGTCCTGGGTTTTGTTGGTCATCTGGAAAAGCCCACGGGAAAATGCCTGGACCACACTACTGTGGATTCTTTTTGGGGGCGCTGATAAGGACACAATTTTCTGTTGGGAATTCCTGCTTGTGCGCACATCTTTCCTTTCAGGTTGACTGCAGTCTTCTGTAGGGCAGAGGTTATTTTATCATAATTTTTGAAAATCCTAAGAATCCTGAGTATACCAGTGTTTCATGGAAAATTGGAGAAAAATAAAGGGACACACATACTAACATTGTTTCCCATCTTGGTGAATTCTTTTTTATCCTTTGAAGATGATTTTATTTTTTAATTATGTATATGTTTGTGTGTACTTGGTCCCCACAGAGGTCAGAGGCAATGGATCCCCAGATCTTCGGGAGCTGGAGCTCCAAGTGGTTGTGAACCTGCCATGGGTGCTGAGAACTGAACTCAGGTCCTCTGCAAGCCCCAGCACATGGTCTTAAGCAGTGGGTCAACACTTTTTTTTTTTTTTTTTTTTTTTCTGAGACAGGGTTTCTTTGTGTAGCCGTGGCTGTCCTGGAACTTGCTTTGTAGACCAGGATGGCCTCCAGCATACAGAGATCTGGAGTGCTGGGATTAAAGGCATCAACACCACCAGCCTGAGTCACTTTCTAATTAAAACAATTGCCTAGACTAGAGATGGGGCTCAGTGGTAAATTGGTTTGCCTATCATGTTTAAGGCTCTGGGTCCCATCCCTAGCACTGCCAGATGATGATGATGATGATGATGATATGATGACATGAGATGTACTCCTCGTGACACAGTTTGTTCACTCATTTCTATTCTTTCAACTCTGTGATTGAGAGGCACCCTGGTGAATGTGTCATATTTGCGATACGAGGAATGAACAGTTTGGCAGACAAAAAACTGTATTCCAGGGCCCAAAGGTGGGTAATTGGCCCTAATGACTTGGAAGTAATTTTGAAATCACGCTGGATAGGCTTTCTGATCCCTCCTGCATGGAACTGGGGTCTGACGCTGTGGGGGAAACTTCAGGGTAGGCGGGGCGGGAGCAAGGGGAGGAGAGAGCACTGTTGGCCTCCCTGCAGCTGCTGCTGTTTCCACTCTCCTCTTCTCCCCAGACTGAATCATGTGTTTTAAAGGCTGAATCGTGTCTGAAGCACAGACAATGTGCAAAGCAAGTGGCATTCACAGCCTATTAACCGTGAGTTCTGGAAGTTGTGCCACTCCCATGATTCTCCTCTGCAGCTGCCTTTAAAATTGGCTTTTTAGGAGTTTGCCTCTCCTTCTAGACTGGATGCCTGCTTTCGGATAAGGGTGAACGGGAACAGAAAGAATTTCCTGGCAGTCCTGGAAAGGTAACAAAGGTTCCCTTAGGGATTGAGAATGATAACAGCTACTGGTATCTGGAATTTATCTCAAGTCTTTCTCCTGAATGTTCAGAGAACAAACATCAGTGATAAGAGCAGACACTGTCCAGTGAACATTCACAAATTCAGTCACCCTAGAATCCGAGTTCTGCCCTTTAGTTCTGTTGCTGTGATAAAATGCCCTGACCAAAAGTAACCTTAGAGGAAAGGTTTGTTTCAGCTCACAACTCTCAGGCCACACTCCATCACTGAGGGAAGTCAGGGCAGGAGCTCAAGGCACAACCTGGAGGCAAAAACTGAAGGAAGTACAGACCATGGAGGAGTGCTGCTTACTGACTTGCTCCTCCATGGTTTGCTTAAGCTGCTTTCTTATACACCTACCGGCCCAGGGGTATCACAATCTCCAGTGGGCTGGGCTCTCTTATATCAAGCATTAATCAAGAAAATGCTGTACAGATTTGCCTACAGGCCATTCTGGTGGCCACATTTGCCTCAATTGAGGGTCCTTTTTCCAAATGACTCTAGCTCGTGTCAAGTTGACAAAAACTAACCAGGACACACACTTAGACACATATACACACCTTACACTGACAAAACTACAAAAGTAAAATTTAAGAGCAAAACACTACTTCAGTTCACCTGTTAGGACGAGCAATAGTCTTATGAGAGGAGCAATTGCCTCATCTCTCTCTCTCTCTCTCTCTCTCTCTCTCTCTCTCTCTCTCTCTCACACACACACACACACACACACACACACACACACACACACACTCACTCACTCACTCACTTTTTGGTGCTGAGCTTTAAACTCAGCTCTTACCCAAACTAAGCATACATGCTCTACTACTGCCCCATTGCACATAGTTTTCATGAACTAGGTCACAATAACCATTTTGAAGGTTATTGTGTACGAACGTAGGTTGGGTGATTAGAAATTGAATATGAGGAGATCATCACAAAAGTTTATACTTTTTTTTCTGTGGTAGTGGTGTGGTTCATACCTGTTGTAATCCCTGCATTTAGAAGACCAAGGCAGGAGAACTGTGAGTTCAAGGCTAGCCTGGTCTACATAGGGAAGCTGTCTCAAAATAAAATAAAACAGAAGAAACAGAAGCTGGGCATGTAGCTTAGCCAGCAGAGTACCTGCCTACCATACATGAAATTCTGGCTTTGATCTCCAGCACCAAGTGTGGAGGCCCAGATCTATTCATCTCAGAATTTGGGGGCACAGGGGTAGATAAAATGTTTTAGCCAAAAAGAGAAATTTTATTTAGGCAAAGAAAGACAATTTATTATTTGTTTGTTTGTTTGTTTGTTTTTTGTGGTGGTGGTGGTGGTGGTGGGGAATGTCTCTTTCAGAGAACACACATTTTAAACAAAACAAGACAACCACCACCACCACCAGATCTGAAATGGTCAACTGAAGGCACTTTATTTTTATTTTTTTATTTTTTGTTTTTAGACAATGTCTTATTATGTATCCATGACTGGAACCAGGCTGGACTACACCATACCTGGCAAGATGGTGCTAATTATTATTGGAAGAGACTGGAAACCTGGGAGAAGGTATTCCTTAGGGGGTTATCCTTGTCCCAGTTGTAGAAATTGAGCCTACCCTTGTGTTGAACATCATCCACATACTAAGAATGTTAACCGTCTTTGAATCACGTAGGTGATGGTTAACAGGCTGAGGCTGGAAGAGAGGTCTATAGAGGAGGCTACAGCTGACACCTCCTTTAACTTTACCTTACAGGCTCAGTGGACGAGAAAAACAGATTTGCATGGCCTATCCCCGGTTTTGGAAAAGCAATTCAAGACTGAACTCTTTGGGCCACTTGTGGTGATATATTGTGTCCCCCCAATATATTGTGCATCCTAATAAACTTATCTGGGGTCAGAGGACAGAAGAGTCACTAGATACAAAGGCTAGAAAATGGTGGGACACATGCTTTTAATCCTATCACTTGGGAGGCAGAGATCCATTCGGATCTCTGTGTGTTCAAAGCCACACTGGAAACAGCCAGGCATGGTGACTCACGCCTTTAATCTCAGGAAGTGATAGCAAGAAGCAGAAAGGTATATAAGGTGTGAAAACCAGGAACTAGAGCTGGTTAAGCTTTTAGGCTTTTAGCAGCAGTTCAGCTGAGATTCATTCTGGATTAGGACTCAGAGGTTTCCAGTCTGAGGAAACAGGACTAGCTGAGGAACTGGCGAGTTGAGGAAGCTGTGGCTTGTTCTGCTTCTCTGATCTTCCAGCATTCACCCCCATACCTGGCTTCTGAGTTTGTTTTTATTAATAAGACCTTTTAAGATTTGTGCTACAGCCACTTGACAGTTTCATTTTTATAAATGAAAGAAAGCTACATTTGCAAAGCAATTGCCTTAGTTTCCAAGGCTGTCACCAATGAAGTGCCACTGACTGTAGCTGGAAGCCTCGGCAAGAGCGGGGTCCTGAGGCATCTCTTCCTGGCTTGCAGGTGCCATTTTCTCCCCTTCTCCTCATTTTGTTTTTTTGATACAGGGTCTCACTATATAGCTCCGTCTGTCCTGGAACTCATTGTATAGACTAGGCTGGCCCCAAACTCACAGAGATCTGCCTGCTTCAGCCTCCCTTGTACTGGGATTAAAGGTATATACCACCACAACTGGCTGGTGGCCTCACTTTTACTTAATTGCCTCACTAAAGACCCCATCTCAAACTGGTGACTTGGTTCAATCCGTAAAGGCACTTGCCACTAAAACTGACAGTCTGAGTTCAACCCCTGTGCCACACCTGGTAGCAGGAAAGAACTGACTTCTGCAGCTGTCCCTTTGGCTTCTATGCTCTCAATGTGGCACATGTGTACATGCACAGCCACACCTACAACCAAAATGAATATATATATATATATATATATATATATATATATATATATATATACACATACACCAAACCCCTCCTCTCCAAGTGTAATCATTTTCTGAGATACTGAGAGTTTATTAAGAATTCAGTTAATCCCAGCACTCGGGAGGCAGAGCCAGGCAGATCTCTGTGAGTTCGAGGCCAGCCTGGGCTACCAAGTGAGTCCCAGGAAAGGCGCAAAGCTACACAGAGAAACCCTGTCTCGAAAAACCAAAAAAAAAAAAAAAAAAAAAAAAGAATTCAGACTGGGCGGTGGTGGCAGAGGCAGGTGGATCTCTTTGAGTTCCAGGCCAGCCTGGTCTACAGGACAGGTCTCAAAGCTACACAGAGAAACCCTGTCTTGAAAAAACAAAACAAAACTAAAACCCAAAAAGAATTCAGTATGTGAAGCCAGATATGATGGCACATAACTGTAATAGCAGCACTCTGAAGGCAGAGACAAGAGAGTCTCTGTGAACTCCTGCCAACTCAAAAATCAAAACCAAATCAAAAATACAAAAGATGTCCCTGTATGAACTCTTTTTCTTCCCCCCAAGACAGGAGACAGGGTTTCTCTATGTAGCCCTGACTGTCCTGGAACTAACTCTCTCTGTAGACCAGGCTGGTCTTGAACTCACAGAGCTCCATCTGCCTCTGCCTCCTGAGTGCTGTGAATAAAGAGTATAAAAAGTTAGTCTGTTGACTGTAGCTGTATTTCAGTGGTAGAGAGCTTGCCTTGTATACATGACACCATAAATTCAATCTCCAGTAAAACACACACACACACACACACACACACACACACACACACACACACACACACACGCCTACAAAGACAGAAGACAAGCATCATTTGTCAGAGGAATATTAGATCTTTTATATACTTACTATCTGAAAATATCTTAGCTTACATTTCGTAGCATGCACAAGGACCTTGATTATCTCCTATCTTCTTATCTTCTTTGGGAATTTCATTAAGAGAAGCTCTGGCTGTGGCTGGGCATGGTGGTACACACCTTTAATGTCAATTCTCTGGTGGTGATAGGAGACAGAGAAGGGGGGGGAGAGAGAGAGAGGGGGGGGAAGCTCTAGCTAGAAAGCAAAATGGAGAGCTGTTAAGAGCCATTTGTCAGTTTCACTTCCTCAATAATGGCAAGTCCCTGGTGGTAGGTACTTAGTTGAAAGATCACCCCAGGTGCAGAGTACTTGTGAACAAAATGGTAATTGGCACAGTGCCGCATGCCCATTCATTCATTTATTTTTATTAAAAAATTTCCATTTAAAAAAAAAAGATTCATTTTATGTGTGTATTTTGTCTGGACGTATGTTTGAATTGTGAGCCTGATGCCTGTGGAGGTTGGAAGAGACAGCATCAGCTTCTCTGGAGCTGGAGTTATGAACAGCTGTGTAGCTACCATGTGGGAACTGGGAACTGAATCCATGCCCTGTGGGAGAGTATCCAGTGCTCCTAACTGCTGAGCATTGTTCCAGAGGCCTCCCATCCCCCACTCGAAAGAAAAGATTCTTCTGGATCGTGTATCTGTGATGTGTATCAGCACTTGTGATACTGTGTGTGTGTAGATTTCAGAGCATAACTTCTGGAGTTGGTTTTCTCCTACCACCTTTCTATGGGTTCTGGGGATTGAACTCAAATTGTCAGGCTAGTGAAGCAACAGCCTTTACTCATGGAGCCATCTTCCTGGCTCTGTTGTTTTTCTGAGACAAGGTCTTGGGTGGCACAGATTTGCCTTGCACTTGCTATGCAGTGGAGGATGATCTTGATTCCTGACTCCTGCTTCCAAAGGCAGAGTGCTGGGACTGTAAGCATGTGCCAAGTCTAGCTGGCCGCACATTCATTTATTTAACTAGTGATTACCTGTTCTGATAGTCTCTGCTGTGGGAGTGGGAGCAGGCTCTCTCTGTTTAGCTCTGGCAGGCCCCGTCCTCACCATGAAAACTGGCCTCAGACTCAGAGATCTGCCTGCCTCTGTCTTTCAAGCCATGTGCCACTACACCTGGCTTTCCCCTAACCTAATCTTTTTTTTTCCAGGTTTTTTGAGACAAGGTTTCTCTGTGTACCTCTGGCTGTCCTGGAACTCATTCTGTAGACCAGGTTGGCCTCAAACTCCTAGAGATCCACCTGTCTCTGCCTACTGCATGCTGGGATTAAAGGCATTTTATATTACACCCAACTAGGACCTCCATTTTTTTGAGGTAGGGTTTCACTATATAACTCTGGATGGCCTGGAAACCACAGAGATCTAGTCCCTCTGCCTCCAATGTTAGGATTAAAAATGTGTACCACCACTGCAAGTAATAGGGCCCATTTTGTAACTTGTTAAGACAGGTATGTCACCTGGCTAACCCTCGGTTGAGAGCCTAGAAGTTCCTATTTTGAAATAGCTTCCCTACTTCCGCATTCTCCTCCACACCCATTATCAGGAAAGAACCTGGGACCTCCCACAAGGTCTGCAAGCACTAGACCCCAAGCCACAGCTCCAGGCCATTCTTCTGTATTACTCAACATTCCTTTCACAAGGATTTGAAAACTAAGCCTTGAGGACAGGGTCTGCTTTAATTTTATATCCCTAGTAAATATCCAACATTTTTATTTTCAAGGAATGGTTGACAGTGGAAACACAAGAAGTTGGAAACTGATCATCTATGAAGTTTAGACACAGTGTAACTGCCAAGGTTGGAAACCTTCATTATATACTGTGTGTCTGTCTGCATAGAGAAGCAGAAAAGGGAGATGGTTTTGGAAGACAGAATATAAACAAACTTCTGCAGGAGACAGTTTTTGCTTTTGTTGAGCAGTCTATGTATTCATAGACGCCATGGGATAAGGACATTGATCAACATTTTATTGGCTATCAAGTTTAAGGCTTAGATTGAGGGACTTGAGAGATGGTTCAGTAAAGACAGTGGCTGTTCTTCCAGAGGACTGGTGGTTTGATTCCCAGCAAGCACATGGTGACTCACAACCCCAGTCTTTAACCCCAGGACCATGGGATCCAACACCCTCTTCCATCCTCTGAAGGTACCAGGAGTGTAGGTGTTACACAGACATACATTCAGGCAAACACATATACATACAATGAAAATAAATAAATAAACCTAAAAGTAAGCAAGCAAACAAGCAAAACCAGCCTTATACTGAAAGAGTTGTCCCAAATAACTGCCTCAATCTGGAGTCCAATGACTCCCAAGACTCTGATTGGTGAAAGATTTCTGATAGTGGAGAATTACTTCTATGGTGGATGATGATTGCTAGTGCATTTTATCTATCCAGAATATTTTCTTCCATCCTCTCCCCCTTCCTTTAGCCAGCATTTGTGTAGCCCAGGCTAGCCTTAAGATCCCCGTGTAGCCAGGATTGACCTTGAAGCCCTCATCTTCCTGCCTCTACCTTCTCAGTGACAGAACTATGGACAGGCCTGTTCCTCTACACCCTGCTTTCCATCCCTTTGGATAGCTAATTTGGTTCAGTACATGTCCTGGATGGGAAAGAAGTTTCTTTGGGGTTATTTTCCCTGGCTGCTAGGAGAGAGAAGTGTTGAGTTGAACAGAAGTACAGAAAGAAAAATGGTAGTGTCTCTTTTCTGCTTAGAAAAAACACCCCATTTCTTTTTTGGTTTTTTCGAGACAGGGTTTCTCTGGGTAGCTTTGTGCCTTTCCTGGATCTCGCTCTGTAGACCAGGCTGGCCTCGAACTCACAGGGATCCACCTGGCTCTGCCTCCCCAGTGCTGGGATTAAAGGCGTGCACCACCACCACCACCACCACCACCACCACCACCACCACCACCACCACGGCTGGGCTGGAAAACCCCCATTTCTATTAGCCACTTTCACCTGCATTTTTTACTTGCAATGGGAGGTGAGCTGACTGATACAACTTCTTCGCCCTCTTTCCCCGGCTACGGAGAAGAGAACTGCGATGTCCACGCCTTAGTTATCACATCATGATCCCCGTGGATTAGCTGATGCTGGACAAGTTCCACGCCCAGCACAGAGGGCTGTATTACTATGGAACTTGACAAGAATTTGAAAACTGCAGGTTTCCCTCTTTGCTGCCTCTCCTGAGTTTCTTAGTGAGGACCAGTTCTATTTCAACACAGGATATAATCTAAGTAGAATAGCAATGGTGGTTTAAAAATTTTTTAAATTCCTTTTATTTATTACTCCTTGCTTGTGGTCAAAGGATAATTAGCAGAGATCGGGTCTCTGCTTCCACCATGCGGGGTTCAGGGATTGAAATCAGGCCATTAGGCCTGATGCGGTTACCTGCTGGGCTACATGCTAGCCCCGGTAGTTTAAGGATCTTAAATCCAAAGGCTTTTGGTGACTTCTGCCAAAGAGGTTTATAGACAACCAAGAGATTTTAAAACATCATTTGATTGTACCTGCTTTGTGCTGTGGCATTTTACTGAGGCTTGATAAATAAGACTATAAATTCAGGGGCAAAAGCACTGGCTGACAAAAAGAACTGTCTCATCGTCTTGACATCACTGACTCCATCTTTAAAATGGCTGTTTACTTCTGGGTTTACCTCCTGGTGTGTTTTAAAATACTCTTGCAAATCTCAGTCTGCTAGAAATAGCTGCTCTACCCTCTTTCAATAGAAGCTCCCACCTTCTGAGTATACTGTCTCATAGTTATTTATAAACCTGATGTCAGTCAAAGATCCCTCCTCCTCATTCTCTTCCTCCACATGTGAAGACAGACCTACATAAAATTAGAAACTTTGCATAAGGTACTCAGTCACTTAGGTAAAAACTATGTCAGTCAGCAATCCTTTAAGTGAATGAAAAAAAGAAATAAAAAGGAAAGGACAGGACATGACTGCTCCTAGGTATGGTGGTGGAGAAAGTTTACTGTAGATAAGAGAGAGCACTGTCAGAGGCAGAGACATCTGGGAGAGTCCAGAGTGGTCAGGACCCTGAGGCACGTGAGGAGAGTGGGGAGGAGAGGGGAGGGGGAGAGGGAGAGAGGGAACAAGGTGCAGCAGCCAAGAAGGTACAAAAAGGGAAAAAGGGCAGCTAACCAAAATGTCTAGATTATACAGAGAAGTCTCTGGGGAAGGACAGCCCAACCCCTGGGCTGGAGAGTTCAGGGTAGAGGGCTGGGTATGCTGTGAGCCATACCCTGGAACAGGCAGGAACTGAGGCATGCTGGGAGAACCTGGGGGCCAGGTCTGCTCTGATATGCTAAATAGGCAACTCAGCAGTTTGTCCTAGGGTTTGAGATTTAAAACATTAAGATGCCTAAGTTCTTTAGTTAACTAAAGCACAGTTCTAGACTGTTCTGGGGGAAACCAGCTCCTTTTTTTTTTTTTTTTTTTTTTTTTTTCCGAGACAGGGTTTCTCTGTGTAGCTTTGGGCCTTTCCTGGAACTCACTTGGTAGCCCAGGCTGGCCTCGAACTCACAGAGATCCGCCTGGCTCTGCCTCCCAAGTGCTGGGATTAAAGGCGTGCGCCACCACCGCCTCCCGGCTACCAGCTCCTTCTTAAGGAAAAAATTCTTTGGGACTTTTTCTTTTCTTTTTTTTTTTTGAGACAGTCTTACATATCCTGGAACTTGATATGTAGTCCAGGATAACTGAACTTCTGATCCTCTTGTTACCACCTCCTTAGTACTCAGAATACAGCCATACCCTAAGATACTGGTTATTTTTTTCCCTTTGAGATTTTAAAAACCTGTAATCAGTTTATATTATTATTGTTGTTAGCATTTTTTTTTTTTTCTTTCTCACTTTTTTAAAGACAGGGTTTCTATTCCAGCTGTCCTGGAACTCGGAATCAGAGGTAGCTAGATCTCTGAGTTTGAGGGTAGCCTTGTCTACAGGTTGAGTTTTGAGATTAAGGTCGCAGCCCAGGATTCCATTTTACTGGAATGAAGTGGTAGAGGTTGACTTTGAACTCCTGATTCTCTTGCCTTCATCTTTCCTGTGTTATATTTCCCTGAGACTGGGTCTTTTTCTTGAACCTGGAGCTTGTAGTTCTTTGGCTACACTGGTTGGCCAGCAAGCCTATCTTGTCATTGGTTCCTACCTCCAATGCTAGGGTTACAGGTACACCCAGCCATTCCTGGTGTTTTTTTTTTTTTAAATGTGGGGTGAGGGAGCTGGAGAGATGGCTCAGAGGTTAAGAGCACTGACTGCTCTTCCAGAGGTCCTGAGTTCAATTCCCAGCAACCACATGGTGGCTCACAACCATCTGTAATGAGATCTAGTGCCCTCTTCTGGCCTGAAGTCATACATGCTGTATACATAATAAATAAATAAATTTAAAAAAAAAAAATGTGGGGTGAGCATGGGAATCCCCAACTCAGGTCCTTAAACATGCACAGCAAGTGTCCTTACCCACAGAGTCATTTCCCCACGTCCCAGATTTTTTTTTCTTTCCTTCCCTCCTTCCTTACTTTTTAAAAATTTATTTATTTTTTAAGCTGTCCAGGAACTCACTACGTAGACCTGGCTGACTTTGAACTCACAGAAATCCACCTGCCTCTCCCTGTTGAGTTTTGGAAAGAATGGCATTCATTACCACTGCAGGCTCTAAGAACCCTTTTCTTTCCAGCTATCTCTACTAATACTTTATGGAATGTTTCTTAGACCATAGTTTGGAGAATATAGGGTGTTGATCTACACAAGGCACATGGAACATGGTACCTTGGGTTTGAGCCTGCTTCATGGATCCTATCAGTTATATGACCTTACAAAAATCATATCTAGCCAGGGGTGGGGGAGTAGGGGTTGGGGTGGCCATGCCTTTGATCTCAGCACTCAGGAGGCAGAGGCAGGTGGATCTCTGTGAGTTCAAGACCAGCCTGGTACATAGAGTGGGTTCCAGGTCAGTTAAGGGAACTTCTAGCTTGTGTAGGAAAGAGAGAGGAGAGATAGGGAGAGAAAGAGAAAGAAAGCGCGCTGCCACTGATTCTGGAAAGTTTATTATTTTTTTTCTTGAGACAAGGTTTCACTGTGTAGCTTTGTGCTTTTTCTGGAACTCACTCTGTAGCCCAGGCGGGCCTTGAACTCACAGAGATCTTCTTGGCTCTGCCTCCTCAGTGCTGGGATTAGAGGCGTGCGCCACCACCTTTTTTTTTTTTTTTTTTTTTTTTTTTTTTAAATTTAGGACAGGATCTCACTATTCCAGGCTGGCCTTTAACTCCAGATTGTTCTCTAGCCTCTCCCTCTGGAGAACTAGGATTACAGGTTTGCACTATCAGGCCCAGCTGGGTACTAATTTAGAAAGGACTCTGCATCCTCACAGGTGAGGACAGTGTTAGCATGTAGTCTTAAGGGTTCCAGAACTTAGAGAATCCACCCAGGCTCTTAAGAATAGTGCTCAGAGGAGTAATAACCACCCCAAGAAAAAGCAAATTAGAAGGCCTAAAAATGAAAAAGATGAAGCAAAGGTGATATTTGGCCTGGTCTCAATCTTGGTAAAGGATGTCATCAGGGCAGTTACTTCCACAGCGGGGGAAGACTTTCAAGCACAAAGGACAATCCAATTTCCTTTTCAAGGAAAACAACACTAGTATTATTTAAGCCTTATGGAAATGAGCAAATTCCTCCTCTACAAGCCCCTCAGGCCTCAAATATCAGAATGGTTTTTCACACTCTGACTTGGAGTTGGTAGTCTTGCAGGAGAGTTCATGGGCCCAGGACTGAGAAGCCCAGCAAGCAGAGAGAAACCACAAGAAACTCACTTTGTTCTTTAATATTGCCTGGGGACCGACAGATAGGACATTAAATTTACACAAAGCTGTTTAAAATCGTAACGACGAGGCAGAGAAGCAGACACACCCCTAGTACACAGGTCATAATGGTCAGAATGGCTTTGGAAAACACCTTCTGGCAAGATGACCATTAAAGTCACTTGGGTGGTCAAAAGTGAACTGTAAAATCGAATGTACTGGATCATTCCCACCAAATGGAAACAGTGAACAAGTGTGCAATATTTAGGACACACAGGCAATTAATTTTTTTGATTGTAAAATGAACATAAGTTTTAGGAAAATGTTATTTTAAAAAAGGACAAAATAATGAGGCTTAAAAAAATTTTTTTAAAGGTGTCTTATGTCAACTCATGAAAGATTCCATTAACCTGCTTGGTTCTAAAGTAGGTTTTTGTTATTTTATAATTCTCCCCACAAGGTTTGGTCAGAGTTAACTTGTAGATGAGGAAATTGAGCTCAGGGAAGCCATTGCTTACCTGTCTGAAGTGGTCATTGTGCCATTGAATCCACAGCTGTCAACTTGTTTCTTAGGTTTTTTTTTTTTATTTTTTGTTTTGTTTTTTTGAGACAGGGTTTCTCTGTGTAGTTTTGGTGCCTGTCCTGGAACTCATCCTGTAGCCCTGGCTGGCCTCGAACTCACAAGAGATCCGCCTGGCTCTGCCTCCCGAGGGCTGGGATTTAAGGCGGGCGCCAGCACCGCAGGGCTTCTGAGAACTTTCTAGACATCTTGATAAGCTGTCCTGCTGTCAATAAATAGGAAGGGCTGTGTGACCCGAGTGTTAATGCTTCTGAAGCAAGCCGACTGCAAGGGGCGGGAGGCGGACTAAAAGGTGTGCGCAGGTGGACGGGGGCGGCCCAGCCCTTCCGTCCGGCTGAGGCTAGCCTGCAGATTGGAGACACGGGACCTCCACGACCCCAGGCGAAACCCAGGAAACGAACGCAGACGCCGGGAGACTCGCTAAAGTTACTGCGAGTGCGAATGCCCCAGAGAGCGACAGCAGGGCCTGCGATCCATTGATCTGAGCGACTGCCGAGCCTGGGCCGGGGCCGGGGCCGGGGCAGGTGAGGCTGTGGGGCACGGACCGTTGGGATTTCGGGCACTCTGGTGTTCGAGACGCTTCCTCACGGCCTGCGCCTGTGTGCGTCGGGCTCCAGAGTCCGCTGGGGTTGTTTTTTTTTTTTTTTTGGTTTTTCTGACCTCAGCGTTTCGGTCCCACTCGCGGACAGCCCTCGTCCCGACGGGGAGGACCCCCTCAACCGTCTTCCCAGACAGCCGGGGCTGCACCTCCGAGCCCCGGGCCACGGCCTAGCGTCGCGCCGGGCGGAGGCTCGCGGGCTGACGGACCGCGGGGGCCGCGTGCCCAGCCGGGAGGCGGCCCTCCCCGCCCGCCTCGCGCGTGGGGTCGCGTGTGGCCACGGGCCGCCGGCGTCGCCGTGACCTCGGACCACCCCGGGCCGCGCGCCGCTCGCCCGGCACACGGGCGCGAGGCGCTGTCCTGAGGTGACACCGCCTGCCACGGCAAGAGGCAGCAGGCGCCGCCGATCAGCGAGTTCGCGCCGAGGATTCCTCCTCTTGGTGCGTGGCCCAGTTTTGCTTAGGACCCGCTCCAAGCCCTCGCTGACACCGCCCCCCGCGCCGCCACGCTCCGAGGCCTTCCTCGGGGAAGCCTGGCGGCTTTCTCCCCCCCCCCCTCCCCGCCTTCGCGGGCCCGCGGCGCGCGCGTGCGCGATTCCTCGATTCCACAGGCGGTTCGCGGCCCGGGTGGGGGCGGGGCGCGGCGCGCGGGGCCTGGCCGGCCGCCCGCGGGGAGGGGACCGGGGGGCGGGCCGGCGTGTGGAGTTCCTCGCTCGCGGGCCACACGCTCTGCGGGCCAATCCCGAGCCAGCCTCTAGTGGTGTCGCACGCGGGACACGTCCCAGCGTTTGTTGGCAGGGCCGGCGAAGGGGGAGGGGGAGAGAGGGAGAGAGAGAGGGAGAGAGAGAGAGCGAGCGAGCGAGCGAGCTCAGGGAAGGGAGTTGAGTGACAGGCGGTGCGGAGCACGCTGGGAATTGTAGTTCCTCGCTCCCGTGGCCATAGCCATTTTGTAGTCAAGGGACTACAACTTCCAGAAGATCAAGGGGACTATTCTAAGGTGCCCCGGGAATAGGCGGCTCTCCCCCGGGCCGGGCGTCCTGGGGCACTGCTGCCCAGCTGCCCGGCTGCAGGTAGACGTGAGGGCAGTGGCGAGGGTTTGCATGTGGCTGCCGTGGGGTGAGCGGACTGCGGGGGGAGGAGGGGGAAGGGGCTGAGGTGGAGCGACCGAGCGTGCCATGCATTGAGCTTAGGGAGCCTCTCTCAATTCCTTGCCCGGGGTCGGAGTGGGAGAGGCGGCTGACGGGCGGCCCGCGAAGCATTCGCTGAGGCCTCTCCCGGCTCTGGTCGACGGGGCTGCGGGAGTCTGCTGCGCTGGGCCAGGGCTGGTGGGCAAAGGGTGAGCAAGCGTGCGGTGGCTCAGCTGTGGGAGTTTTCGGCTGGCGAGCGGTGGGGAATTAGCCGAGGAGCCCTAACTTGTATAAAAGCAGAGTCCATTTAAAGTTGGGCTGGCTAGCCTCTCTCTCATTGGTTAGGGGGCTTGGAAAAAAGAGACTCGGCGAGCCCTCCGCTGTGGTGCTGCCGCCGCCGCCGCCGCTGGAGTTGACTCTTCTGCTCGCACTGCTGCTGCAGCACAAACGTGACTTCCAACATTTTAAATTTATCTTTCCTTTTTCTTTTTCCAAGATGTAACTACAGATCAGACACTAAGGACCTTCACGTTTCGCTGATGTAGTTTTTGGAAGAAAAAGGGGGGGAGTGAAGGGCGTCGGTTTTTTTTTTTTTTCTTTTTTTTGTGTCTCTGTGTTGTGTGTTTCGGGGGAAATTTTCCATTATGAGTGTTTTACTAAAGTGAATTTTTCTTGTTTGCTTCGTTCGTCTTTGGCTCTATTTTTTTTTTTCTTTTATCCTTCTCAATTTTGGATTTATTTCAAGGCGAATCTGGCTTTGGGGGAAGAGGAAGAAAAGTCGGATTACAAGATCAACCACCACCAACAATAAAAACCACCAGGATATTTTTTTTGCAAATTTCTGACGGCTTTAAATTCATGAAGCAATTGTCCCCTTTTGCAATCACCATTTGGATCTCAGAATGAGCAAGGAAAGACCCAAGAGGAATATCATCCAGAAGAAATACGTAAGTGCTCCTAACAACACATCCTTTGGCTTGCAGTTTGAAGCAATGGTTGCGAATGTCAAGTTTATAGATAATTCTGCAGCTCAAGGGTTTTAAACATAGCGTCCGATAAGGCTGTTTCTTTCTTTTCCGAAAGGGCTTTTCAGGCAAAGTCGTGTCTGCCTAGTTTGGTTGAGAAAACAGACTGGTGTAGATACCTCAAGTGAATAAATTGACCTCGAATGACACAACATTAATGTAGTTTTAGATGAAAGGCAAGTGATTTAGGTGGAGCTTGGGGTTATGTTTGTGGGGGCCTGCGGTAATATAACTAAACTGCTATCTCGAGCGAATTTGGCCCCATACTGCACTTTGCATACAAATGAGCCTGTTATTGGTGTTATTTGGAAAATCGTTAAAGGTATGTATGTTGGAAGTCCTTTAAGTTGCAATCCAGGGTCCGATTATGGCGATCTTGCACTGGCACATCATTTAATATATGTGGTCGTTTTGGCTTACCTAGTTTGCGACATAATCCAGTTGAGAATTATGTTACAGGGACTGTGCATTTATTGGTATTGACTTTAATAATGAGGCTGATTTTGGTTTTGTTTAAGAACAATTCATGGTTTCTAGTTTTAGGGGGAAAATATACCTAACGTTTTTTAAACGTGTGTGTGTGTGTGTGAGTGAATGCATGTTACTACAAATAATTTATCCTTGTTAACTGGGGTCCTGAAATTAGGTTGTAATAGTTAAATTTGTTTTGTGATAGTATATAGCAACGTTTTGCTTGACATAGGGAGTGTTTTTGTTTTGTGTAGTGGGTTTTTTGTTGTTGTTGTAAGTTTGGGGGGGAGGGAGCAAAGAGGGGAACCAGGGGATTAACCAAATATGCACTCGAGTGATCCGGTGGTTAGCTGCATATGCTTAGAGCAAAGAACTCATTTTTTCCCCCCCAGAAAAAAGGCCCTTGAAGATGCATAAAGAACAATGCGATCGTATAAGAAAGTTTTATATAACTAGAGTCGATAATTTGGTGTTATATTTTCCCTTCTGATGTGTGGAGTATATAATGGGAGATGACCTTTGGGGTAGTGGCTCTTTAAAAATTATATTTAATGGAAAACCTCAATTCCTCTTCCGGAGAGCTGATTCTAATCTAGACATGTAAACTTAACTATGAAAGAAACGCGAGATTAAATAATGAAGCTCAGTTTACGAAGCTGCTCCATAAGGAATTTAAGAATTAAAATACATCCGCATTGCAGAGGGCTGGGTAGAGCGCTAAGGACTAGTTTAAACTCGGCGTGTAGAAACTGCATGGGCAGAGCCTTGCCTTGGAGAGTGAACGCCTTCTCAGAACATGTCTGTTGCTGTTGTACCACAAAGGAGATGGGTTAGAACTTGGACAAGAACCCTCCACCCTATCCCGGACCTCGATAAGTTAGAGAGCACTGTGGGGTAGGCTTTTTTGTTGTTGCTGGTGGCCAGCGGATCCTGTCGAGTCCCGGCGTCCGGCCGCAAGCCGATGTGGCCGGCGGTGGCCGCGCGAGGCAGAGCACGAGTCACAGCTGCGGGAGCCGAGTCGGTGCTCAAGCCGAGCTCCGGACCCAGCGGGCAGGGAGGGTGAGCGGGGCCCGCGGCGGGCTGGGCCGGGGCCGGGGCCGTGGCGGCAGGCTCGCGGGCGGCCTGTAGGGGGCAGACTCTGGGCTATGCTCCGGCCGGGCGGGTGGGTGGGGCTCGCGGCGTGCAGACCCGGGGCGGGTCGGGCTGGGTGAGTGCGGCGGAGGGGAGGCTGCCTCGGGCGCCCCCCGCCGCGCGCTAGGCTAAGCTTGGCGACTCTGGCGTCTCCATGCCGCCCTGCCCCGCGGGCTCCGGCTCAGTCTCGAGAGCAACAGGTTAAGCAGGCAAGACGTCAGCGCGCCCCCTCCCCGCCCCGCGGCCTTCCCCTACCGTGCGCCTATGTACCCCGCCCCCTCTCCGCCCCTTGCCCCTAGTGGTTCTGGCCCCCCTCCGCCCCCCATCACAAGCAGCCGCGGTCTGTTGTCATTGTGACGTCACAAAGGGACGGCCCGCTGGAACCTTCCCCTCCTCCGTGATGTCAAAAGTCGGGCGGAAGGTTCCAGGCGGGGCCTGAGTGGGAGCTGCTGGAGCGGGGCGTGGGAGGAGGAAGGGGCTGTGAAGGGTGCGACAAACCTTGACCTTCCGCGTTGAGGTTGTTCCAGGTCCCACCAGGTGAGCATCGGGAAGCCGTTTACCCCTCACCGAGTGCCCTTGAACCTTGTTCTTATACTACTAATGGGCTGGAGAGCACGGAGGAGGGGCCTTCTGAACGCAGGAGTATCGTCACTCCTCAGTTCCAAGTCTTTTGATGGTGTGACATTATTAGTGTAGCCTCCCACTCAGTCAGGCTCGTGGTAATGAAAACCAAGGAAACTGCGTTTAGGAGAGCTTTACTTCGTGTGTGGATGGAGTTGAGTGAGAATTTGGTTACTTTGTCGTGTTGAGGGATGCCATTGCAGGAGGTGGCATGTTACCTTTGAAGGGGGATGCTGATGCTGCTCAGCTGTTGGTCTTTTTGGAAGCTTTTCACTGTCATTGGGGGAAAGGCTGTCCTCTTGGCTGTGCTGTTCGTCTGCTCACCTACTGTATCCCGGGAGCTCTGGAGACTGAAGGACTGTATCCAAAGAGCACAGGACTCTTGAGTCTCAAGAGCCACTGGATCTTAACAGGAGAACAAATGGTTCATGGTGTGAATCTTCACTTTACTGTAAAATGGAAAATGTCATAACTGCTTTTGTCACTTGACTAAATCATTGAGATTATGTGGGTGGAAGATGTAAAACAGTGTGCTGCTTTATATAGAAGGTGGCGTTATTACTTAAGCTGGTGGAAGGCAGCATGCTTCCTACAATTGGTCTCAAAAGCTTTAGATGTCTTCCACCTAGTTTATTGCCTTAGCAAAGAGTTTGAGAGTGTGATTGTAGATGGAAGGCTTTGGGAGAAATGAATGTTGCATTTCTTATTAAATGACATCCTTGAGAACCTCATAAATTGAAATATAATCCTGTCTTAATTATATCAGGCACGACTCCCAATACAGTACCTTAAATACCTGGAAAAGGTTGCCTTCCAGAGCCCAAATTCACTTGGTCAATAAAACAGTTGCATGTTTGCTCGGTGTGCATTTTCTGTCTTCTGCATCATTTCTTTTATCATTGAATTCAGATCTTAAGGCTTGTTTGGAAGACACATTTACCTTTACCCTGTGGAGGAGCCATTTCACCGGCCCTCCCCGCGCCCCCAGCCTGTATGTTTTAAGGGTCTAGTTTTCCAAATGCCTGTAATTCCAGTCTGTGTCCATAAGCCTTTCTGGGCTACATAAAAAACTGTCTCAAAGATCCCCTGCCACCAATATGGCTCAGTTGGTAGAATGCTTCCCTAGCATTTACTCATTGCCGAGAAAATGACCTAGTGGTACCTGTAATCAGGAGGTTTAAGCAGGAGGATCAGGAATCAAGGAAATTCTCTGCTACCTAGCAAGTGTGAGGCCAGCAGCTGGGAATATACTATTTTTTTTTTTTTTTTTTTTTGGTTTTTCAAGACAGGGCTTCTCTAGTTTTGGTGCCTGTCCTGCATCTCGCTCAGTAGACCAGGCTGGCCTTGAACTCACAGAGATCCGCCTGGCTCTGCCTCCCGAATGCTGGGATTAAAGGTGTTCGCCACCACCGCCCAGCCCCTGGGAATATACTTGGGAAAATACATAACCCAGACCACCCCATGACCCCAGAAAGTGAGAGAGGTTGCTTCATAAGGTTTGGAAACTGAGTTTTACTACAGTTTATAGTTGCAAAGTAAAATCAAACAATAGAAAAGTATACTAGGGCAGAGGTGTTTAGTTCAGTGCTGGAGTGTTTGCTTAGCATGGCTAAAGTCACCGTGGGTAGGGGTGGGGGTGGTGGGTGAGTGGGGGGATGATCTCCAGCACTAAAAAGTTCAAAGTCATGATTGCCTGGCATGGTTGGTACACACCTTTAACCCCCCAGCACTGGGGAGGCAGAGAGACCCGTGCGTATCTCTTCGTTTGAGGCCATCCTGGTCTACACAGCAAGTTCCAGGCCAGCCAGAGATAGTGAGGCCCTGTCTTAAAAAAAAAAAAAAAAAAAAAAAAAAAAAAAAAATCAGCTTGCTTGCTTTTCCTTTGTTGAACAATCATTGTGATACTTTACAGCTGTGGGGGAAGAACTGAAGTTATTCAGTTGCCTTGTATTCCCTTTTCTCTAATTCATACTGCTTTTTCTTTGTTTCTAGTGGTTGAAAATCCTTCCCTTTCCCAAGGAGTCTAGGGTGGAGGTGGTTTGTTTGATTTTTGCAGAGTTTGGGGTGGAACTTTTAGGGCCTTACACATGCTAGGAAAGCCATGACACCAAACAAAATCCTAGTTCCAAGCAGAAGCATCTTTACAAACTGTCACTGTAGGTGTAGTATACAGATAATACAGAAGCAATACAGTCAGGTTCATAGTGTGTAAATTTAAAATGAATAATAAGCTTTGTTCAAAAAGCCAAAATTGGGTTCTTATTTTTTTTCAGAATTAAGCTTTGCCCATTTTTTTTTTTTTGTTTGTTTGTTTTTTGAGACAGGGTTTCTCTGTGTAGCTTTGCGCCTTTCCTGGATCTCTAGACCAGGCTGGCCTCGAACTCAACTCCCGAGTGCTGGGATTAAAGGCATGCCCCACCACTGCCCGGCAGCATTGGCCATTTAAATTAACATTTTGGGTACAGTGTTCAAATCCTACTGATTACTGGCTCAAGTCTCCCCAAACATTCTTGTGTCAATTCTAACTAACCTCTACCTACCTAGTCTCCTTGCCCATAGGTGCAGAACATTCTGGTTATTAACCTGAAGCTTCTGCCCAGTGGGCAGCTATGGGGTGTGCTTCTGTCCTCTTTGGCTTCTATCCAGAAGTCTTGCCAAGTGTCGGTTGTTTGTTCCCAAATCTGGTTATTCCAGTTGAGCTTATACTTGTAATTACAATTAAGTCTTATGTAAACCTTGAAATGACTGTGAAAACAGTTGGTTCAACTTTAAGTTGAATGCTTTGGAGGAGACATGATAAAAGTGCTAAAAGAAAAAGGATGTTAAATTAGATGTAGGCTGGACACTTGAGATTTTGTGGATTCTTCATAAACACTGCATTGCAAGTCCTTCCTCCTTGGTGGTGGTGGTGGTGTGGTGGACTAAGTTATACCTCTAGCCTCCAGGTCACTCCCTTTTAACTTGATATTCTCCTTAAACAAAACATGTGGAGCAAGTCTGAAAGAAAAATGTGTACTCAGAAATAAGACTGTACTTGGATGGAAAGATAACAGATCCCAGCCTTGGGAGGGTGAAACAGGATTGTTGTGATTTCAAGGGTAGCATGGGCTATAGAGTGACAAACTGTCTCAATAAAAGAAAAAGTTCAGTAGCTAAAAGTATATTTTATTCATATTTTCATCATCACATCACTTATTTTATAACTTTTTTCTTTTTGATAGTATAGTTAGGCCAGCTTAAGCTACATGAGACTGTGTAGTAAAAGATGACCTTGAACCCTTGATCCTCCTGCTTCTGCTTTCCAAGTGCTGGAGTTATAGGCACCCACTATTTATTATACTCAGCTAAAAGGTTTTTTTTTTTAAATTTTACATTCTCTCTGTCTCTGTGTGTGTCTGGTGTTTGATAACAAGTGCCTTTACCCACTGAATCATCTTATTGGTCAAAAACTTGTGTCATATATAGCAACTTTACTGTCTGTCCTGCAAGATATCACCGAAGATCTTTTTCATTTCAAATCCTTAAGTGCATATGCATGCTTTTAATTTACTTTTGAGTCAAGGTCTCATTCTGCAGTTCGTACTGGCCTCAAACTAATGGTCTTCTGTGATTCTAAGTTCTGGCATTACAGACATGGCTTTTTTTTTTTTTTTTTTTGGGTTTTTCGAGACAGGGTTTCTCTGTGTAGCTTTGCGCCTTTCCTGGAACTCACTTGGTAGCCCAGGCTGGCCTCGAACTCACAGAGATCCACCTGTCTCTGCCTCCCGAGTGCTGGGATTAAAGGCGTGCGCCACCACCGCCTGGCTAACAGACATGGCTTTTAGTAAAACTAAATGTCTTAATGTTTAGTTCAGGATTTATTATAAAACTATAAAAATTGCAGCTGACTTCTTCAGGAAGTGACTACTTACTGTTTTGCTTCTGGTGCCATAGATTTGCCTACTTCCAGTACTCCTGCTCCCCCTTAAATAAATATTTGTATGTTGGGTGTATCTATGTATATGTATATGTCTCTGCCTGTGTGCTTGTGTACACATGCCCTCGCCATGGCATATGTAGCGGTCAGAGGACAACTTGCAGAGGTATGTTATTTCCATGTGGGTCCTGGGGAATTGAAATCAGGTGGAGGCAAAAAATGCCTTTACCTGCTGAGCCATTTTACCGATTTAGAAAATACTTTTAGACAGCCATACAATACCTACTGTTCTTGAAAGCATTATGAATCGAAGATCCAGTCAAGTCTGAAGTAGCCACCCACATAGTTTACATAGCAAGGTCACGTGAAAAAAGGGGCTTTTGAGGCCATTTTACAGAAGAGAATATTAATGCCAAAACATTATTCATATAGTTTACAGCTGTATGTTTTCCTGTGTTTTTTGGCTCAGATGAAATAGATGCCAAATGATTGATCATCACTACCCTGAAGGGGAGAACAGGTCATAAAAGGTTCCTGTCGGCTTCTGAGAGCAAGGTGTGTGCTAGTCTGCAGCATGCTTATGCTTGATGGTTTCTTATGGCACATGGTGGAGCTACTCTCTTGTCCCCTTGTTTGTCAGAGTCTTCATTGGAAGATCCTAGATAGGACTGTTTGTTGAAGCTCCGTAGTTTTGTGACTATCACCCACACTTGTGGGTGTACCCGAGGGCCATCATGGGCAGCAGTTCTCCAGGCTTCCAGAAACTACTTTTCTGTCTCAGGGCTGTCACAAAACACCTTTGGTTCCTTTTCTTGCACTTGGACTGTTGCTCCTGGCTTTGCTGTTTGGAGACCATGGTCTGGAGGAAATGGTCCTTGGTCCACACCAGTGGTCCATCCATGAAACAGAAACTGTCCAGCTGTGTTAATGAGACATCTTGAGTAATAGGAATATTATATGTAATCACTGAAGTCATAAGGATGTCTGACAGACTGCATTAGAGAAGAACCCTACAGTAGAGTTCTTTTGACCTTGAGTTTGTGATCCTGAAGGTTCTGCCCCAACCATAGGGCTGGGGGATTGATTACAGGTGGTATTACTCCACACTCCAGGTGTGCTGACTAGTTTTAGGTCATCTTGACACAAGCGAGAGTCATCTGAGAGGAGGGAACCTCAACTGAGAAAATGCCCCCATAAGATCAGGCTATAGGCAAAACTGCAAGGGTGTTTTCTGATTTTGGGGAGGGGGCAGCCCATAGTGGTTGGAGCTACCCCTGTGCTGGTGGTTCTGGGTTCTACAAGAAAGCAGGCTAAACAAGCTATGAAGAGTAAGCCAGTAAGTAGTGTACTCCTCCTTGGTCTCTGCATCAGTTACTGCCCTGCTTGAGTTCCTGTTTCATCAGAACAATGATAACTCTTAAGACACCAGGTAGGGCACTTACTTCATTTCATGTACACTGTTGTTGAATATGCACAGGGATTTTTTTCCCTTCATTTTTTTTGGAGGTTGGGTGGTGTAAATAGGGAACCGTGAAATTGACGGATTCTGAGTATTGTTGTCAGTCCAAGAGATGACTCTCTGACCTCCTGGGATAGCACAGGCATTTATTTCTGTATTTCTGATGACTGAATTGGCCAGAGAATCTAGGAAGCCTTTTGGCATCTGTCTTAACTACGTTCTTACAATCTGACTGGTTCTTTCTCTATTATGTTCTAATCAACATTTTTGAGAGATCTTCAGTGGTTGACTCTTTTGGTTCTCATTTCTGCCAACTATTACACCAGGTGCCAGGAGGAAATGAGAAGGGATTAGTACTGATCATGTGTTTCTTGCATTTGTCCTTCCATAGGTTTGCAGAAAGGCAGAATGAATGCTCATTGTGTTAGGCAGCAGGGAGTTTGCTTCTTGTATGTGAGTTGTCATTACTAGTACATGAGCTTCAGTCATGAAGGGTCTTCAATTTGGACACGTCTGCTTTGACTATATAGAGCACTTAGATAATGGACAAGTTAGTTCCAGCTCTGATTAAACTTGGTTGTGTGACCCTGGACAAACTGTACAACATGGCTAAGTTCCTTCCTTATCTGCAACATTGTTGAGTATACCTTATAGGCTGTGAGAGCCAGGGAGATTTTTGATGTGAAAGCACTTTGTAAACTGCATACTGCTGCACAAATGCTCAAGGTATTATTACACAGTTGGAAATCACCAACTTGGAGACATCAGGCCTGCCAGCCGCCTTCCTAGCTGACTCAGAAATAAATAAATCTAGTAAATTCAGAGCCGAACAGTATATTTAGAGCAAGGCTTTAAAGATTAGGAGGTGATGTAATCATCTCCACTTGCTTGTTGAATGTCTATTGAATCAGGAAACATGACAATTAGAAAGGATACATTGAGAATTAAGATTAGAGCAGCACCTAATCTGTCCTCACAAACATGTTTAAAAGTAAAACTTGAAGGATATATTCCTTGAAACTGAAAATCTGATCATGATCTTTCAGTGGCTACTTATGGTCTCCTGCAACCGAGTTTGTCTTCAGTATAGAATAAAAACCCACTTACCTGCCCCCATCCACTATACACACTCCTGGATTTAGCCAAGCCTAGCCTCTAACTTTGCAAGTTTGTATCTGCTCAGGCAGGTGGATTTTCTGAGGACTCCACTATACTCCTCATGGACCTCATGGCTAGACTGCCATATTGCATCCACAACAGACAGACTCTCGCTCTTAGTCTTTCCTTACTTATGTATAGCACCCCTTACTTCTAGGTGCAAAGGAGTACTTCTTTGTGTGTCTGTTAGGGTCTGAGTTTTGTAGGTGATTGTGGATAAGTCTGTGGACCAGCGTAAAGTTAGTACTCAGAGAACTCTTGGTTTATTTTGAGACAGGGTTTCTCTGTGTAGTCCTGACTGTCCTGGAACTTGCTCTGTGTAGACCAGGCTGGCCTCAAACTTACAGAGACAAACTTGCTTCTGCTTCTGCCTGGGATTAAATAAAGGTGTGAGCTAACACTGCACAGAACCCAGAGAATTTTTTTTTTTAAATCATTTGTTCTTATTTGCATTGATATTTTGCCTGCATGTATGTCTATGTGAGGGTGTCAGATCTTGGAGTTACAGACATTTGTAAGCTGCTATGTGGGTGCTGGGAATTGAACACAGGTCCTCTGGAAGAGCTGTCAGTGCTCCTAACTGCTGAGCCATCTCTCCAGCTTCGAGAATTCTTGAATTAAAGTTAATGGTGGAATATTTTCAATATCATTGGGAGGGAATTAGTATGGTTCTAGTGGAAAAAAATGGAGTTCACTAATGAGAATTTCAGACTCCTTATTTTAAAGCTGGGAAGCTGCCTAGACTCACACTTTGTTGGACAGCTGGGCATGAAATCCAGCACTTGTGAGTTAAGGCCTCTTCTGTTGCCTTTGAACAGGTCATAGTGACACTTCCAGCCAGGTGCATTCTTAGTCATCCATTGTAGCTGAAGTAATTGATTCATTTTCATGGAAAAATAAAAATTCATATGTAATCCCCATAGCTAATTATAAGCCAGTAGCGTTTTTTTTCCCTTGAAAAATGGCTTTTCTGCTTCATATGAAATCATTTCAATCAGACAAGTACTCAAAGATAAAATTACTGAAATTGCATACCGGATATTCTTCCATTTGTAGATGTGTTCCCTCATTCATGTGTTTTTTTACATTTATATATTATCCCAGTTATCAATACAGTGTTTTTGTTTTTTAAAATGGCTCTAGGCATGCCATTGACATAGGTTTCACTTGACCCATTGCCTCTTTGGCTTTTCCACAGGTTTAGGGCTGTTTAAAAAATGATGTTTTGTAGCCTGCTTTGTATGTATCATTTGCACTGACTCAGAACTGTACCATATTGTCTTCTGGGGAGGGGCTGTGCTAATTTATGTTTTAATGCATGGTGCATGTTAAGGCCATCCAATTTGTTTTTTGGCCTTTAAAAAGACACTTGTAAGTTGTAGTTGTCAGTTGAGTTTTATTTTACTTAAGTTTCTATTTTCTTTTCTTGTCCTTTCTCAGCATTTAGGACTAAGTTAAGAAATGTGAAAGCATTGTAACACAAAATTACTCTTAAGAGCACAATGTGTTATTAGACAGAAAGGGCTTTATTTAGTACTGAAGGGAAGAGAGAGCTTGTATAATAGTACATTTTGAGTGTTTGAGGTTCTTTCATTTGTGAATACATGGGAGATATTTAAGTATTAAAATGACTTGGAATCATATTGTTTGTACTTGTGATTTCAGTGCAGTTTGTAGGGTGGCCTTGTTGTACCATTCTTGGGGCTGAGTGAGCTTCAGAGCTTGATCAATTTAACTGTGTTTACTGTGTTTGCTCTCATTGAGAGAATCTATAGTTCACTAGGGAGCAAGGATGTAAACCACTAGAAAGAGAGGAAAAGAGCACTAGCTTTAGAGTCAGATCAAAGGTTTGGAGTCAGATCGAAGGTGAAGATCTTTCTTGGCTATGTTTACATGATGGTGACCTTGGCAGATTGCTTTACTTCTGACTTTACAGTAGGGAGAAAGAGCCTCCTTCTCAGAGGAAAAGGAAAGGCTAACTAACAAAGGAAAAGTTTTAACATCTAGACAGTGTTAATCCAAGTCCTACAAGTCTGTAGGGTGCAACTCTCCAAATTCAAGGTGGAAGAAAAGGTGTTTCTGGGTCATCTCCCACCATTACAGCATGTTCTAGTTGTTTGAGGAAGAGAGTGGAAATTAATGTGGCTACTTAGCATTTGTCTTTCTCATCAAGGCTTGCCTTTTCCTTCTTAAGTAATGGGAAAATTCTGGGATTGATTGAATTTTTCGCTCTCCCATGGTGTTTGTGAGGTTGAGATAGAGTGTCAAAGAAGCAACATTTCTTTTTTGTGTGAGCCAACCATGGTGCTGAGTTTTTAATCCCAGGGAGGCAGAGGCAGGTGGAGTTCCAGGACAGCCAAAGCTACACAGAAACTCTATTCCAAAAAAAAAAAAAAAAAGGCTTTGGATGAACTTTGCTTTCTTGGGTGGAATCTTTTAACTCAAGTTGCTCAAGTTGCTTCCTATCCCATTCTTGTACTGCCCAAAGCACTAAAGCTCTGTTTGTTCTATTTTCAGATTGTAATGATGTCTTGATGTTGGAGGATGAAAGAGCCAATGTGAATGGAAAGCATTTAATAAGGAGTCATGGTCTGGGCTCCTAGTTAAATTAGTAGCACATGCTTTTCATCTGCCTTGAATGAAGGATTTTGGTTATGTTTCCTGGCCATCAATGGAGCTGTGACATCACACAGCTTGGCCCTTCACATATGCTCCATGACTCCATCAGATGAGGCCTGTTTAATCTATCTATCTATCTATCTATCTATCTATCTATCTATCTATCTATCTATCTATCTATCTATCTAGGTGTGTGTGTGTGTGTGTGTGTGTGTGTGTGTGTGTTTTGAGACAGTTTCTCTGTGTAGCCCTGGCTGTCCTGGAGCTTGCTCAGAATCTGTCTCCCTTGACCTCCCAAGTGCTGGGATTAAAGGTGTGTGAAACCAGTGCCTGGCTGAGGCCACTCACTTACTGCCAAGTGCACTGTGGATTTGGTACCTAAATATTGCAAGGATCATGAAAACAGTTAATTGCTGTGCAGTTAAGGATGCTGGGTGTTGGTAGAAGGAACAGACCATCTTATTAGTGGTCCTCATTATTTCACTGGTTTTGTTGAACATTTGGGTCTGTTCACTTTTCAGCTGTTTACTTGAGTTTCTAATTAGTTTTTTTCTTAAAAAGTTGGTAAAAACAAACACAAAATCCCCTCAAAAACCTTGGGTCTCTCACTGTGTAGACCTGGCTGGCCTGGAATTTAGAGATCATCTGGCTCTGCTTACCAAGGTATTGAATGTGTATGGTACCACATCTGGCTGAATTACACTTTTCTTTACGTACGACGTGTGTGTGTGTGTGTGTGTGTGTGTGTGTGTGTGTGTGTGTGTGTGTGTGTGTATTTGTATGGGTGCTTGTATACCTGCCATAGATTAGTGGTGGAGGTCAAAGGATAACTTTTGGGAGTTGGTTCTCCTTCTGTGTGCTTTTCCACCTGGGCATTGAACTTAATTAGATTGTTAGGCTTGGTGGCATTTGCCTTTACCCAACTGTTACCCAGTGACAGACTAAAAGAGCCTCCTTTTTCCTTTTTTTTTTTTTTTTTTTGAGACAGGGTTTCTCTGTGTAGCTTTGTGCCTTTCCTGGATCTTGCTCTGTAGACCAGGCTGGCCTCAAACTCACAAAGATCCGCCTGGCTCTGCCTTTCTAGTGCTGGGATTAAAGGTGTGTGCCACCGCCGCCCGGCTCCTTTTTCCTTTTTATTCTGTAGCTTAAGGTTTGTTTTGGAATGCTCCATCCTTTTCCCCCTGCCCTCTTGAGTACTTGGAATGTAGGTGGATGGCATAACACTCATTTTTCTTGCCTTTTATTTTTGATATACTTTCATATCAAAATGATAGTTTTATTTTTGATATATTTTATCAAAATGGTATAATTTTATATATCTCTTACATGTCACACATACTCTTTAAAAGGATGTACAACATAATGAGCTGTCATCCCAGGAACAAATATCCTCAACCTGACTAAAGTGCAGTTTTGACACACAAAAATGATCCAAGATTAAAATATGGGCAAGGAACAAACAATTACCCTCAAACCAGCAATTGTTTGGCACTGAACAGCTTTTTTTTTTTTTTTTAATTTATTTTTTATTCTTTTTAAAATTTGTGACAGGGTCTCTGTGTAGCCACAACTGGCCTGGGACTCACTATGTAGAACAGGCTGGCCTCAAACTTGCATCCGTCTGCCTGCCTCTGAGTGCTGGAAGTAAAGACAGTGTACCACCACACTTGGCCCCAGTTATAATTTTTTTGAGACAGGGTCTTTACCAGCTCAGGACTGTTTGAAACTCATTATGTAGCTCAGGCTGCCCTCCAAACTTTCACTAAGCCTCCTTCAGAGTCTGGGTTTACAAGCATGAGCCAGTACACCTGGGTAGCTTTGAATTTTGACCAAAAAACTTTGCTCAGTAGTAGTGGTATTGATACCCTGACAGAACTTTAATGTGCAAGAATTTTAAAGATTCATGAAACCGTCCTTAGTGACGGTTATCTCCTGAGTGGCAGGGATCAGATTTCTATTTAAATGCCAGTGCAGTTTAGCACCCGCCCACCCCCATCCTCCAGTGCAGGGGGCCAGGCAAGGTCTGGATTTAATAATGAACTTCTGAACTCCTGTTAGCTTGGTTGGTGTTAGTAATGCAGTGTTTTATGTCTTTAAAAACGTTTTCAAATAATCACTCTGTATTGTAATCTCAAACTACGGTTAGAATCCAAACCACTGTGGTTTTAACTAGGTTGGAATCTGAAAGGTGGCAGACAAGAGTGAAAATAAAACCTTGTTAAATAAAAAACATGTTTGGCTTGAGATTGGTTCAGAGTCTGGGCTCTGGGCACATCTAAGCCGTAGGCCCAAGTCCCATGGTTGAAGAAATCAGGGAACACTTGCTTCTCATTCTCTTAGATTTACCTTACCTTGTCGTCGCCTGTCCCCCCAGCAAAACAAAACTAAAACTCAACTATTAATTATGAGTTTTTGTGAGTTAGTTGTGCAGAACTCTTAATTAGACGTGCAGAGTATGATGATGCTATATGGAACTTTTGTTTAGGTAAGAGAGCGTAATGCCACGTTTTGATTGTACTTGAGATAAATCATAACTAATTATTCTAATAAAATGGGTTTCCTTTTGGTGTTGGTAAACTGGTTGGAAATATGAGTCTGACTTGGAATTATTGACTAAAGCCTGTCTTTCTTTTTTTTTTAATTCCCCCTTTTCTTTTGCCTGCTCTAATTAAGTGATGTATGACAATCCCCAAACTGACATAAACTGGGATGAAACAGTTTTCTACTCGTCTAGCCTTTCCCCCAACCTTTTTTTTTTCTTCCAGCAGACTTGCTGAAGTTGTCATTATTTCTTTGCAGAATTTATCGGAGCAGTAGGCAAAGCCTCCTGGGAGTATAAATAATGATGATTATAAAGAACAGTCAGTTTACCAGGGAAGGCCATTATCTTTGACTTGCAAAGCTCTCACAGCCAAACAGTGTTTGCTTACAGTTGTTTAATACAAATAAACACCTTCATGTTACCTATTGTAAGAAAGTGTCCTTTCCTCCCCTTGGTACATGGAGGTCATCCCATCCCTGCAAAGAACAGATGTCATCACCATGGCCAGGCAAACAGCTTGTTTTTCTGGACAGGCATTGTATATGAAGGCTTGGGGAAGTGTTTTTCAAGGAATGGAGTGTCTGGGTGCTTTCTTTCCTGCAATCAGCAGCAAAGAATCCTCTGTGTTGAGTGTTAAGACATTTGTAATGCTGATAAGTAGGAATTACTACTTTTGCATTTCCTTTTTGTATCTAAATTACAAATTCAAGGTGGTTTTGAAGTTAATCTAGGGAACTTGTCAGAGTAGGCACCAAATGACTGTATCTATGATAGATAGACTCACCTGCTTTTTAGCACAAATTACAACTTCAGAGTAATAAAGACTAAAATTGCAGCTTAAAATATTTTTGTTAATTTAGGTCAGGGGACAGTTTTCAGGAGTCCATTCTCCCTTCCACTCTAGGTCCTGGGAATCAAACTCAGGTCCCTCAGTCTCAGCTGAAGTGCTTTTACATGGGAAGCTGTTTCTTGAGCCCTCAAGTTGCAATTTTTTGCTTGGTTTAGGGATAAAGTTAGCCCTGGTCCTAGTTTGCTTCTCTGTAAGCACACACAAACAAAATTCTGCAAAGCAAAAACCTGACCAAATGCAACTTTGGGGTGGGTTGGGCAAGGAAGGGTTATTTTATTTATCCAGCCCAGGTGTGGTCCTATCTTAACCTTCCAAGTACCTGGGAATGTAGGCATGCCACTGAACCTGGTTGTCACAGCTTTGTGTTTACATTTTTTTTGGTGCTGAGAATGAAATCCAGGGTCTGCCATACTCTGGGTGAGCACTTTTATCGCTGAATAACACCCCCACCCTCAAGTCTGTCTGTCTTTTCTTAGGCTTTCTTGTAGCCCAGAACATGAACTTCTGATTCTTTTGCTTCCACTTCCTGAGTGCTGCGATTACAGACATGTGACATGTGTTGTTGGAATGGAACCCAGTGCTTTCTTGCGTGCTACCTAAGCATTCTGTCACCTGAGCCACCCCCACATAACCCGCTGACCTTTGCTTGCTATATGTTTTGCAGATCTTCAGCTCTGAAACTTTTCTTTTAATTATCTTGTATACAGTTCTGGGCAGTCCTGGTCCTACCCCCACGTTTGTGGTATTTTAAACCAAGATGAGGCATCTCAGTCTTCCTATGTAATTTTGGATGTGAGTGAATGTCTTTTAAAAACAATTCTGTGGTATGTTAGTATATTCCTAGAGTTCTACAGCTATCACTGGTCAATTTTTGAATATTTCAGAACTCCACAGAGAAACTGCACACCAGTGGTGCTCACTTCTCACTTCACCAGTTTCCCAGTCTCTGACAGCCACTAATCTTTTTTGTTCTGAGGAGTTCTTTCTCCTGGATACTTGACATAAATGGATTAATAAAATATGTGGCTTTTTTGTGATGGACTGGCTTCTTTCATGTTATACAGATGAATCTCAGACATTGTTTAGTATGTTTCAATTTTTCTTCTTTAAGGCTTGATCATACTGCATAGTAAGTATGTATATATCACATTGCTTATTCAGCTTTGATTATTGGGGTGTGTGTGTGTGAGAGAGAGAATTTCACACAAACTAGGATTCACCAGGTAAGAGTAGTCAACTGAGGAATTAGCCACCATCAGATTGGTCTTTGAGTGGATTTGTGGTATTTTCTCTCTCTCTCTCTCTTTTTTTTTTTTTGAGGCTGGGTTTCTCTGTGTAGCTTTGGAGCCTGTCCTGGAACTCACTCTGTAGACCAGGCTGGCCTCGAACTCACAGAGATCCGCCTGGCTCTCAGTGCTGGGATTAAAGGCGTGTGCCCGGCTTATGGTATTTTCTTGATAATTTATTAGGGAAGGGTCAGCCCACTGTGAGCAGTCCTCACTTTTTTGGCCATGTGGTTCTGGGAGATAGAGGAAAGGTAGCCAACCCTGAGCTGGAGACCTTTCTGCATTGGCTTCCCTAACAGATAGTCCATAACCTGTAAACTAAAGTAATCCCTTTCGTCTCTCAGGTTGGTTTGGTCAGTGTTTTAGCACAGCACCAGGAGCGACACCATCCATCATTTGGTTCACAGTCGGGTTTATGTGCACCTTTTTCTTGTTGTGTGCAAGCTTTTATGTGGACATTGGATTACATTTGTTAGAAAATGCAGTAAAGGGTTAGAAAAACAGCACAAATGCTCATTAACCCTATGTTACTGTAGTTAGGTTGTTTCTGCACTGGACTTGAGGCCCTCCACTTCTGAGGTTCAGTGGGGTCCTTTTCAGATTGGCTGCTGCTCTTTATTTATTTGTCTTTTATGTCTGTGGGTACTTTGTCTGCATGTACATCTGCACACCAGAAGAGGGCATCAGGCAGTTGTGAGCTGCCTGCCATGTGGGTTCTGGGAATGGAACTCAGGACCTTTGAAAGAGCAGCAAGTGCTCTTAACCACTGAGCCATCTCTCCAGCCCCTTTGGCTGTCACTCTTTTTTTTAAAATTTTGTTTGTTTTTATTTTATGTACATAGGTATTCTGCCTGCATGTCTATGTGAGGGAGTCGGATCCCCTGGAACAGGAGTTACAGACAGGTGTGAACTGCCATGTGGGTGCTGGGAATTGAACCTGGGTCCTCTTGAAGAGCAGCCAGTGCTCTTAACCGCTGAGCCATCTCTCCAGTCCGGATGCCACTCTTAATGCAGCCATTGTAGTCTTACTTCCTCTGCTCATTTGTACACTAATGCCATTCACACATTTATATATTCCGCTTGCTTAGTGGTGGAACCTCATGGTTCATCATAGGATGATTTTTGTAGTAGGTTTTCAAATGAGCATCTCAAATATCCAGTGTTTCAGAGCCTGGTTCCTGTGTGTGTTTCTGCTTTGCATGAAGGACTGAAGGACTGACAGGCCCACTGCTTTGCTTTAATTTCTTGTTTTCAATTTCTTTTCTTACAGCCTGGTCTCTCCCGAAACTTGCTCTGTATACCAGTCCAGTATGGTCTCAGAGAGATCCTCTTGCCTCTGCTTCCTGAGTACTGGGATTAAGATATGTTCTATTACAGTTGATTCAAGTTTTCTTGGTTGCAGGCTAGCCTCCAGCTCCTGACTCCGTGCTGGGATTATAGGCATAACCCACCACACTTGTTTTAGCTAAGTTTCTGTGTGGTTATCTCTGCTAACATTGTTTGTGAAAGTACTTTGGGGTCAAACATTAACTATTTACCTAGAAATTCTCCCTGAAAAAAAAATTTTTTTTGAGGTGTCTCTTTGAAACGGGCACTAATGTAGTTCAAGCTTGTTTCAGTTTACTGTATTTTCTGGTGCTAGCCTTAAACAGGCCCTCCTGCCTCAATCTCCCAAATGCTAAGATTATAGGTTGCATAGACCTAATTTTCTTGCTACTTCCAAGCCAATTAAAACACTTGTGTTCTTCATGATAAATGTAAAATGGCAGATCTTTGAAGAGGCCTGGAATAGAATTCTTTCTTAAAATTTTATTTTATGTGTGTGGGTGTTTTGCCGTGTGTGTGTGTGTGTGTGTGTGTGTGTGTGTGTGTGTGCGTGTGTGTGTGTGCGCGCGCGCGCGCGCTTGGTACTTGCAGAGGTCAGAAGAGGCCATTGAATTCCCTAGAATTGAAGTGATAGACAGTTGTGAGCTGCCATGTGGATGCTGGGAATTAAACCCAGGTCCTCTGGAAGATCAGCCAGCTGAGCCAGCTAGCTCTCCAGCCCCTTTTGATATTTTTTTCTGCCTTGTCAGATTTCTTCATACAGTGATGATGTGAAATTGTTTAGATACAGTTGCTTACTAAGTCAGGCCAGTTTTGCTCATTTTTAAGCATTCAGAGAAATTGAAGGGGCAACAAGAGAAGTGGAGTGAGGAATTTGCAAATAACAGGTGACCTCCATGGGGCTGGGTATCATTCTGGAAGGTGGAAGGTGCCTGTGTTGTACTGAGGATGTCCCCACTTTTTCTCAGGGTTGCTGTTGATAGGAAGCCAAACACTAATGTCTGTGTTTGCAATGTTACATCTTAGAGAGTTGAAGTTCATTGTCAAAATAGTCTTTACTAATGATGTTACCCACACCTTTCCACACACTTTGGTTTTTTCTGGAATGATTATATTAAGTCCTGCCTGGAGACCATTAATTAGCCTACTTATATTACTAGTTACCCACTTCAACCTAGAAGTTATGTACGACCTTGGGTAACTAAGAAGTTAGTATTTTAAGCTTTGCATTAACTGGAAATGTGTTCTGCTGTGCTGCTTTTTGTATGGTGTCGCTATATACATAGTTGTGTCATTTGGAAAGCAACTGCCACATCCTTTCCACTAAAATTAAAATTGCTTATTAGAACTAATTTTAGAATTGAGTTAGAACTGCCCTATAATGTAATGCAGAATATTTCCCAATAATGCCTAGGTTAACAATGATAGTCTTGCTGTATTGTGCAAAAAAGGCTTCTGTTCAGACCCAGCTGGGTTTCAGGCTTAATTCATTGCTCTATGGGTGGGATCACCACAGCTGCTGTGGGGCCTTTACAAATGCAAAAAAGCTGTCAGTGTTTGTTTCATCAGCTGCATAAGTGATGAGGCCAAGTTGAGGAATCCATTTCCAGTGTGCAGTGTGCAGGCTGTAGCCATTATTGTTTACAGAATTGGTGTGTTGGGAGCTTTAAAATAGTTGGCACATCATCTGCCCTTTAAGAGCACGAGACTAAGGAACGGACGAGTTGGTTGTCCTTGTTATGCTTGCTGGATCCCCAGTCTAGCGCTTGTCTTTTCTCTGGTCTCTTCTAGGACTTAACCTCTTTGGATGCAGTTGGAGTACTAAATTCTTGTCCCACACTTAAAAGGCATTTATCTAGAATTCTGCACTTGATTTGATTGAATTCTAGCCTTAATCACTCTCACAGGTCCAAATAGGTATGACTGTCAGTCGAAACTTAAATAGCATTCCAGATTTTGCTTTGTGAGATTGAGTTTGTGAAATGTTATTGCTTTGGGAATTGCCTTCTTTTGAGCAGTCCAGATATTAGGACAATCTCTTTACAACAGATCCACTGGATAGACACTTTACAGTCAGTTGAAGGTGACTTCTTCCTTCAAGTCCTGGTATATGCACACCCAGATTTTGTTTGGCAGGCAGGCCTTAGGGACCATTACCCATAGTTTCCTTGGTATTTCACATGGCTGTAGAATCCTGCCTCCTCCTCATGTTCCTGCACCTCTGCCCCATGCTGAAACTTGCTATGCAGCCTTGATTGTCTTTGGGTTTGAGATCCTGCAGCCCTTTCCAAATGAGATTATATATCGGAAAGGGCATAGGAGCCACCATCATTAAATGCTCCTTATTTGTTGTTTTGTTTTTTTTCCTTCCTGTGGTGTTAGAATTGAACCTAGGATTTCATACATGCTAGACATGTGCTTTAATCCCTCCTTTCATTTTTAACCTGATGTAGTTCTCAGAGTCTTTGTAAGAGGAAATGTTGAAGGGTGTAGCTATTCTGCCCCAACTGTCAGAGTATATAGCTTTTTAAGTCTCTTAGCCAACTAGGATGAATAATTATTTCCTTATTTCCAGTTGGAAAGGCCACAAAGTGCCTGTAATCCCACCCAACTCATGGAGGTAGGGGCATAAATATCATAAGGAATATATTCATAAGAAAGATGGCACAAAGTTGAGGGGCTCCCAATGAAAGGTCAATACCAATCAGCTTTATCTCCAATAACAGTCACTCCTGCTTGCTAAGTTAAAAACTGGGCAGGCAGCCATAGCTATACCAGGATTTAAGGGAAGAAGTCACGTACACTGTTGACTCCCTCAATTGACTGAGGACATAACCTATTTGTTTAGTGTATTTTCCTACAGTCAAGAAGTGACCCTAACTTCTGGATTCCTGAGCAGAGAGCACCTTAATCCTTTGAATCCTAGGAAGTGTTTGAAGCTTAAGAGGACAAATGGGGCTGATGAATTCCGTGTGGTATGTTGATTAATTAAGCAGGGTTTGGGGACCCTATCCTTACTTGGCCTTAAAAGAAAGATTCCTTAGGATGGTCTCTAACAAGTATATTTGCCTCTCAATTACAGACAACTTCCAACAGAGAACAAATAAAAATGCCAGTCTCTCCCACCTTTGCTTTCCTAATACCCTCTCTCATGTGCTCGCCCTGAAACAGCAGTAATGAAAAGGAAAACTGTAAATAGCGAAGGCCACATACGTCTCTCCCCTAGGGAAGGACTAATTTACAGGGCCTCCTCATAAGGAAACAGCAGTTTCATGGTCATTCCCCGCCTGTGTAGCCCTTGGTTGCACTTCTGTTGCTTGACCAGTTTTTCCTGCTGTGGGTGTTATGAATCGATTTTTTGGGTTCTGGACTCTTAAAGTCCCTACTGCTTTTTTTGAATCACTTTGAGACAAGACATTTTCTTGTGATGGCTTGAGAAGTTGTACATCCTGGTGGGTTAAATCTTCTGGTGAGGTGAGCAACAGTTCTGTTATTTGGCGCGCGAACACACACACACACACACACACACACACACACACACACACACACACACGTTAGTAAGTGGGCAGTGTTCTCATGAGCACAGGACATTTCCCTGGTGGCTTGCTTCCTAGTAAGTGTGCTACTGTAAATGACAACCGCAGTGTCTCCCTGCCAACTTAGTAGCTCATGAGTGCTCATGAAGTTACTTTTGTCTTAAGTCTTGTGAAGTGGGGTGCACGCTCCTGTAGCGGTGCTCTAAAGTAATCAACTGTCCTCCACCACCCTGGAGGCATTTCCTTCCACGCTGCTTCATTGCTGCTTTATTACAGCTGCGTTGATTGGTGTGCTGTTACAACTTGCTGCTGAATGGCAGACCTTAGATCCTCCTCAGCTATAGGGAGACGTGGTAAATTCGGCACTCTCCCCAGAAACAAACCATAGTACACCGAAACTACTGGTTTTCTAGAGTGTCACTCCTTTGTTAACTCTCTCACCACCTAATCGTCAGAGAGCAGTCCACCTTCTTTTCCCAGGTGAAGTAGTTTGAGGACTGCTTGTGGGGAAAACCTGCAGTCACCTGGAAAAGAGCTTGAACATGAACTAGCTGATTGTAAACATCAGTAGGTGATGAATAGGGGAAGTGTGGTACTCCCTGTAGAGATATCAGTTGTAAGAGATATCAGTTGTAAGATGTAGTTCAGGTTCAAAGCTGTTAGAACCAGGTTTTAAACTGGTATACCATAGATGAACTTGGAAGTATGCTGATTCTAGTGAATTTTCTGGTTGTCACAATCCATGTTGTTGAAATGCCTCCTGAAGGATCTTCAAATATGGTGTGATGTCTAGGTTTCACCTTGGTTGTGTTAGTGAGGATCTTATAAATGTGTAAAACCTCCAAGCTCTTTCAGTCTCCATTTACCTGGACATGTGGTTGAGTGGCTATTCTTGGGCTGTGTGCACACTGATCTCAAGGCCTATGCATTTTACTTACATTCATTCTTGAGGATGTGGTTGTGATGCTTGGGCTCAAGAATAAACTGCAATTTACTGAGTTCTGTGGGAGGGAGGTAAGTTGGTGATGAACACTGATAGCCTTTCAGATAGCTGGCTTAGAAGTTTTTTGTTTTTTGAGAGAGGGTTTCTCTGTGCAACAGTCTTGGCTGTCCTGGAACTCTTATAGGCCAGGCTGTCCTTGAACTCAACAGAGATCTGCGTGAGACACCATGTCTGGCTGAACGGTTTTAACCTACTCCTTTCCAGAGGTGATGTTTAGTAGAGGGTATATATAAAATAGAGAATCCTTCCTACCCGAGAGAATGGCTGGATGGATAGTGCATAGTACTGGGACACTGGTTTCTAAGGAGCCTTTTTACTAGAAATTGGTAGTGGCTGCTTCTTTTCCCTCTGGAAAAACCAGCACTTAAACGTATAAACGTAAAACCCTCTCATCTCGGACGGCATATCTGACCTAAATTAGCTTTCTGTAAAAGAGCAGAGCTAGATTTTTTTCCCAATAGCTTTCAAAACACAACTGAAAAGCTCATCTCTGAACTTTCAGCTGTTGATGGTGGCAGTTATCCTGCTCCCTCTAATAGAAAATAAAAAGTTCATTTGCCGCAGTGATTGTCATTTCCTTCTTAGGAGTGCAGCTTAGCTCCAGGACTTCATTTAGTCAGAGGAAAATGGTTGCTACCTCCCTGTTAAGCTGCTTTCCATTATCCAGTTGTGGCAGAAAGACTGTTGGGGAGGCCTGGGGAGATGGGGGTCACATAAAGGAAGACTAAGAAGGGCTGCTGCAGAATGTGTTCTTCTATCTGAAAGCCTGTGTGGAGAGGATGGTGGCTTTAGAAAAGGGGGTGAAGTAGGAGGGGGCAGCAGTCGCTGAAGCATGACAAGCCTCCAAAGGCCCCTGGGACTTGAACACAAAAAAGGGAGCTTTTTGCAGCTCTTTCACATGCACACGTCTCCCTCAGCTCCATCCATTCTCCCCTGCTGTTTTGTAAATCTCCCAGTTGGAAATTTCTAACATGGGAGAGCTTCTTCCCGTGCTTCACTTGGCAGAATGCTCACATGCAGCTGCAAAGAATTTGCTTTTCCTTTTCACAGCATCTCTCATTTAAAAGCATTAGCAAGACTACAAAACAAAATAAAAACTTGAGGATTTTTCAGAAGTGGAAGCCAAGTTTAATTAAAGTCAAGGAAGTTGGGGGCTATAACTCTTTTGTGAAGCCTCTTAAAGTCAGATGTGAGCGTGTGCCAATGGAAGGCAAGGTGGGAAATACCCGTGGCTATTCTTCTTCAGGAAATTTAAAAGGCCTGCTTATGGGGGGGCGGGGGGGGGGGAGATGCTTGTAGGATAGCCTAGAATTTATCAAAGGATGTTCTGAGCTATCATCTCTGGCCCCAGGATATTTTCTAGTTGGTCAGTAGTGGTTTGAGGAAGAATGCTTTGTATTTCTTAGCCCCCTAAAACCTCCTAATTGGCTCCATCCTTGATCTGACCAAACCAGTGGGCTTGATAACTTCCATTGGATTTACCTCCCCTGCAATGGTGGTGAAGCATGCATGCTTGGCTCCCTGTGTTCCTAGACTGGCCTCTGTCAGTGCTGGGGTTTAGTAGGTATGTGCCACCATGCCCAGGTGTTTAGATTTCTTTAAAAAAAAAATCTGTTAGTATTTGTCGGTGCCTGAGTCCTCTGTTTTGGAAGCCAGTTTCTTCATCTAATAAGAGATCACATAGTATATTAGGTCCAAAGTACTTTCCTGGGCAGGAGGTGGAACTCAGTGGTAGAGTGCCCAAGTAGCATGTACGCCCCAGGGTTCAGTTCCCTGAACTACCATAAAAGAAGGCACTTTTACTGGACATTTCGCTCTCGGGTCAGTCAGTATCAGGAAATGACTTAGTGGTAGACACTTGGTGTGATCTGTGGACAGGAGATAGATTTCTTGAGTATTTGTTGAAATTGCTTGGAGTTTAGTTTTGCCATGAAATTGGTTATTGTTACTAACTTCATTTTCTTTTTTTCTGTGTAAATATTAGTGGCTAGATATTTTTGGTTTTGCAGAAAGAAGGAACTTAAACATAAGGATTATAGAGTAAGGGAGTATCAACATTTCTTTGTGTAGATCATTGTCCTTGTACCTGAAAATAGTTTGTTTAGCATTTGCTTAGGGTAATTTTTGGATTCTATATTTGATCGTATTTGTTAGGTGGGAGTTAGTACATTAAAATAAGTGTAGGGGCTTGAGAGATGGCTCAGCGGTTGGGAGTGCTGACTGCTCTATTCTAGAGGATCTGAGTTGGAGTCCCAGCATCCACATGGCAGCTCACAGACAAACATGCAGGCAAAACACCAATGACATTAAATTTATTTATTTATTCTAGGCAAGCACTGTACCAACAGAGCTGCAACCAAAGCCCTAGTGTGTGTTTTCTTTGTTGGTAGATTACTCATTGAGTCTTCTTTTCCTCATGTCTTCTCAAACCTGGTTGGTGGCGCTGGTTGCCGGCGGAAAAGTCACGGGCCACGGCCACAACTACCAGAGTTATAAAGAGCTTTATTAGAAAGAAATAGGGATAGGAGGGGATCCAGGCCTGGCGGGGGAGGGAGCAGAGCAGAGCAGGGAACAGAGAGAGAGAGAACACAGGAGAGAGAGAGAGAGAGAGAGAGAGAGAGAGAGAGAGAGAGAGAGAGAGAGAGAGAGAGAGAGAGAGAAGAGAGAGAAGAGAGTAGGGATCTGTGTTTGGCTTAGCCGCGATTGCCTGACCACGCCTGCTGCCTGCTGATGACATAAGATGCCAGACCCCAAGGAATGAGAGCAGAATCCTAACATCTTCCCCAACCAGAGGAGCATCTATTCATTCATTGAGATTGTGTTCCCAATAAGACTTGGAGCTTTCTAAGGCAGCAGGAGCTGCAGAGGCATTCTCTTACAATGTAAGCATGTCAAAAACCATTGTGGGTGTCTGCCCGGCCTGATGCAAAGCCTAAGCCCTCTTTTGGAAGCCTGGTGTCCTAGTTAGTTGTGTATAATATAGTGTTCATGTGCATTTCCTAGCATTCTGTGTTATCTCACTGGCCCTACCTGCCAGTAGTCCCACTGAGTTTTGTCTTTAACTTATATAGTTTACTGGAGTCATAAACTTTTTTTTTTTTGAAGCCCGCCTGCTTTAATTTGTCTTTTGTTGGATACTAGCTATCACTGGTTGAATGTACACTTACACACTGTGTAAATACTTTATAAGTTATGTTTTACCGCTACCTATTCATGGCTTGTTATTGTCTCTCTGACTTACCTATTCCCTTCATATTACAGTTGTGGAGACAAAGCTACCAAAAGGGGTTGGACACCCTAGTCCTCCATACATGAACTATGAACAGGAGCTCCCCAAACTAGGCTCAGATACCATCCAGTATGCTAATCAGAGAAGTCATCACAGAAAGCAGGGAGATTTAGGAAGAGGAACAAATGAAAGTAGTCCAGTGGCCCCAAGTCTGTCTGACATGAGAAAGAGGAATGCATATTTGAGCAGTCCTGGTCAAGGTGTTGGCCCTTCATTACCTCTTTTTGAATCTGCAAAGTAGTCTGAAGTCAGTCCTTATCACTGTTATCCCTTATGAGGAGTCCTTGTTACAGCTTCAGGGGTCAGTCTGGTTCTCAGATGATTACCTCCACTCCTCATCTGCAAAGTCTGGAGAGTTTAGGAGGATCCCTGGTGACAGTTCTGTGTTGTCCTGTTACTTATTGGCACAAGTAAGAAGTCAATGCTTTTTAGCAAAAGTGCTTCTAAGTACCTGATGGTGAATCCAGGTCCCACTCCAGAATCTGCTTGCCTCATGATACTCAGGTTTATGGAGCCAGAGTCTCTGGGGAGTCTTTTTTCCTCTTGTCATTTCATCTCACAGTTGTTTATCTGGAAAATAGTGTCTGTAGTTTTGAGTGTTCTTGGCTTTTTTGTTTGTTTATTATTTTCTTTTTTAATTTTCCCTTTTTCATGTGCTTTGATGTTTTGCCTACATGTATATCTGTGTGAGAGTGTTAGATAGATTCGCTGGAACTGGAGTTACAGACAGTTGTGAGCTGCAATGTGGGTGCTGGGAATTGAACCCCAGGTCCTGTGAAAGAGAAGCCAGTGCTCTTAATTAACTGCTGAGCCGTCTCTAGCCCCAATTTTTTCCTTTTATGTACAGTGGGTTCCATTTTGACATTTTTTATGTATGTGAGTTATTTTGATCCTATTCAACCCTCTCCTTACCTCTCTTCTACCTCTGTCTCATTGGTCCTCTTACCAACCAGTCTCATTTCTACTTATGTGCCCTTTTTTTTGTTTTTGTTTTGGTGGGACAGTTTAGTTTTTTTTTGGTTTTTCGAGACAGGGTTTCTCTGTATCTTTTGGAGCCTGACCTGGAACTCTGTAGACCAGGCTGGCCTCATAGAGATCCACCTTCTCTGTCTCCCGAGTGCTGGGATTAAAGGCATAGGCCACCACTGCCCAGCTAATTAGGGTTTCTTATGTGCATGGTTGAGGGGATTCTTTTTTTTTTGTTGTTTTGTTTTGAATTTTTAAACTTTTGGAAACAATACTATAGGTCCCCACACTACAGTACTGCAATGTTTTGGTCACCTCATCCTTACCTTTTGTTGTTTCATAAAAGTCTTTTATTTTAAGTATTTTGGTTTTTCCGAGACAGGGTTTCTCTGTGTAGCTTTGCGCCTCTCCTGGAACTCACTTGGTAGTCCAGGCTGGCCTCGAACTCACAGAGATCCGCCTGGCTCTGCCTCCCGAGTGCTGGGATTAAAGGCGTGCGCCACCACCGCCCGGCTATTTTAAGTATTTTAAGACTGTCTTTTAAAAATTTAAATGTATATGCCTGCATATATGTCTGTATACCATAGGCCTGGTGCCGAGAGGCCAGAGAAAGCATTAGATACCCTAGAAGTGGACTTACAGATGGTTGTGAGCTATGACAGATGGTTGTGAGCTATGATGATATATTGTGTACCCTAATAGTGTACCTTAATAAAACTTATCTGGGATCAGAGAACAGAAGAGCCACTAGATTAGACACAGAGGCCAGACAATGGTGGCACGCACCTTTAATCTTAATCTCAGCACTTGAGATCTCATGCCTTGTTTGGGAAAGACACAGGCTTTTAATCTCCAGAAGTGATGACAGGAAGCAGAAAGGTATATAAGGCTTGAGGACCAGGAACTAGAAGCTTTTGAGCAGTTCAGCTAAGACTCTTTCAGTGAGGACTCAGAGGCTTTCAGTCTGAGGAAACAAGATCAGCTGAGGACTTGGCAAGGTGAGGTTGGCTGGCTTGTTCTTTTCTCTGATCTCTCAGTTTTTACCCCAATATCTAGCTCTGGGTTTTTTATTAATAAGACAGTTAACAATTCGAGTTACAGTGAGCTACTGTGTGGGTGCTGGGAACTGAACCCAGGTCCCAGATCTACCCTCTCTCTAGTTCCTGTATTTATTTTTCCCCCTTTCATTTTGTTTGTATTTGGGTATGTGAGTGCCAGTGTGCATGTGGTGAGGTCAGAGGTCAATTTGGGATGTTTCTTTCTTTCCAGTATGTGGGCTCCTGGAATTTAATTCAGGCCATTAGACTTGGCAACAAGTACATTAACCCATTGAGCCCCCACTCCTTAACGTTTTCATTTCTATCTATTGTATACACACAGTGGATACTTTGTATATACTGAACTGACGAGCTCAATGGGAAAAATTGGTTTATAGATGGTTTGTATACTTAAATCTTCTAAAATTGGCCCAATGTCGATTCTGCCTTGACAAAGTCATGTTTATTGATATGTGACAACTAATGGTTCCTACCTTGTGTGTGTGTGTGTGTGTGTGTGTGTGTGAGAGAGAGAGAGAGAGAGAGAGAGAGAGAGAGAGAGAGAGAGAGAGAGAGAGAAAATGAGGTCAAGCCAGTTCAAGTGCTGTCAGATCTGCTGGAACTGGTGATACATACAGATAGATGTTTGTGAGCCACCCTGTAGGTGCTGGGAATTGAACCTGGATCCTCTGTAAGAGCAGCCTGCACTCTGTACAGCCCCACATTTGCAGTCTTTACCCTCCAGCTTGCCATGTATCTGAAGATGGTTTTGAATTTATGATGTTTTTGCCCCTACCTCCATGAGTTGGGATTCCAGGCATGGGCTATAATGTTCATTGCTGGTGTTTAAACCAGGTACATACAGCATCATAGGTTCTCTGGAGGAACAGAAAGAGAAGCAGGTAACTTTGTATCTTTGATTGTGGACAGATAGAGATCCATAATGATACCTGCAAAAACAACAAAAATCTAGACCCAAACCCACTTTTATTGGGACACATTTCCTGAAGGATAATTTTTACAACTTGTGTAAATTAGTCAGGCCTGGGGCTTTGAGCCCTTAAAAGATGTGGTCATTATTAAGGTAATAACTAAGAAAACAAATTATTGTTCCCAGCACCTTACCTTTCCCTTCCTTCCTTCCTTCCTTCCTTCCTTCCTTCCTTCCTTCCTTCCTTCCTTCCTTCCTTCCTTCCTTTATTTTTTATTTTATTTTTTGTACACTAGCTAGCCTGGAATTCAGAGATCACCTGCCTCCTGGGATTAAAGTGCTGATGTACCACCAGCGCCTGCAGAGTCCAGAAGAGGGCATCAGGTGCCCAGGAACTAGTTACATACAGACAGTTGTGAACTGCCATGTGGGTGTCTGGGAGTAGAACCCCAGGTCCTCTAGGAGAGCAGCAAGTGTTCTTAACCACCCAAGGCAAGGTGCAAAGTGATCCTTGGCACTCCTAGTGCTTTGTTGGACCCAGGAAGGGAGGCAAAAAGCTACTGACAATCTTATGGTCTAAAGCTCCACCTGCAGTTAGAAACTGGTTGTCCTGGAATGTTCTTTTGTGTGGAAAGGAAGCTGGTAGAAACCTTCATCCTAAAAGAGGTTTTGGTTAGCCTTTTGACATAGTGGTCTCTGGGATCCAGCATTAGATTACATGAGCCTTTCAAGTGCTCTCTGGGAGCTGGCACTAGATTATGAGAATATTTGTCTTGTGTGATAGGATTAAAAATGGGTTTTGTTGGGTTGCCGTGTCTGGTTTTGGGTCATAATTTCACAAGGCTAGAGGAACACAGGATGTTTGCTGGGTGCTGGAAGTTCTGTCTCTGGGCTGAGTTTGGACTGCCCCAGGGTTAGGAACAGGGAGGCTGTCACTTCGGGTAGCAGGCAAAGAGAAGAAACATTTTCCTAACCTAGAAAGAGGTTGCATCGCTGGAGTGTGCCCCCTCCCCTGTGTGTGTGTGATTGAACTTGGAGATCACTTACTAGCAAGAGTGGTTTGCCAGCTGGTGAGAATACTTTTGCCCCATTTTCCTCAGCACCAGAGTTACAGATTTATGACCTGCAGTGTTCAGCTTCTGTGAACACTGGGGATTTGAACTCAGATCCTCACACTTTCAAAACTAGGACTTTTTACCTACTGAGCTCTCCCTCCTGGAACAGCTGTATGTTCAGAACTGGAAAATTTCCTACAGAGAGCTTCTTCATTAGGTACTGATACCCCTTAATTCAAAATTGCTTGTAATAATTGGAAGCAGCTGCTGTTTCCCTGCTGACTAGGTGTCGGAGTCAGATGCTTTTGAAAAGCTGGACTTGGGTTGTTCATGTTTTAATTAAGGTCCCATTTTATCACCAACCCTCTCCCCCAGTCTTTGCCTCTCCAGTGACCTGGATTTTACAGTAACAGATTTGAATTATACGGGCATCTCAGTAGAAAGGTGTATAATCTAAGTTCATGGACTTAAGTTGATATTCTTTTATTATTTAATAGTAACTATAACTGCATGATAGTTCCCTTTCCTCATCCTAAGAACCTTGTTTCTTGGCGGGGGTGGGGGTGGGGGTGGGGATGGCAAACAGAAAACTTACTTCCATTAGGCAAAGTTGAGACTGTACTCTTAACTTCTCTGGAGACAATGGTATATTAAACTAATTGCTTGTCACTGCTACAGGGAAGGCATTGTGTGAAACAGCACAGACAATTTTCTGCTACTTGTTGTCCAACAGAGTTTGCAAATTAAGCTATGAAGAGTGAGGTTTAGGGATAGTGGGGATATTTTCTTAGATGAGAATAAACCTCAGCTGTTATGGGAAAGCTGCTGCCCAGGGTTTGTGTGTTGATTCACCTGTTTACACAGCAGCTTAGGAGAAAAAGAGACTGTCTTAATTTTTGGAAAGAAAGTTGGAGGGGATGTTGCTTGCACTCCTCCATGACATTAACAAGGGAAGAGATGTAATGGCTGTTTCCTCCCTTTTTGATTTAAGAATCTAACTTGGGCTAAAGTTTTGAGCAGATGGTTCTAGTCAAGTGTTGGGTTCTACTTTTGCTGACTTGTAGAAGATTAAGGCGGCACAGATACATTAGTTTCTTACATGGCTGTTTTGACCATTTTCTGTGCTGTGGGAAGACAGGTTCTCTGTCCATGAGCACTAAGGATTCCTGGACAGGACAAGTCCGTAGATATCTGTCTCACGATTTGGCACTGTTACATACTGAGCACTGGGAGTGCTGGGAAGCTCAGCTCTGGTTATAGATAGGTTTGGCCAGTTGGAACAGCCCAGTAGGCCCTGTAAGGCCTAGAAGAAGTTGCCCATGGTGTGTCTGAGTGCTTTGTGGAATCAGTCTGAGTTTTGTTTTTTTTTTCAGTTTTACTTTTGTGTGCATTGGTCTTTTGCCTGCATGTATGTGTGTGTGAGGGTGCCAGATCCCTTGGACCTGAAGTTACAGACAGTTGTGAGCTGTCAGGTGGGATGGTGGGAATTGAACCCCGGTCCTCTGGAAGAGCAGCCAGTGATCTTAATTGCTGAACTTCTTGGTTGTGCACTCATGGAAATAACAGTCTCTTGCTCTAGGAGGTCTTTTTGGTCCGTGTACTTGACCAGACACGGAGCTAGGAGTGGAAGAAGTGGCAAGTTATGGAGCTGCTTTCAGGGAAGCCCGTGGTTCATCTGTTTTTTTGCCACAGTGTTTTGGTGTTCAAGTAGACCCAGTGCATCCTATATGCACGAAGCTACTAGTAGTCAAACACCAGCTTTAGTCTAAGGACACTTGTTCCACAATTGTTTTACTGAGAAAATCCTCAGTGTAAATGCTTGGTTACATTTTCTCTTATGGTAATTAAATGTCTACCATATTTTTTAATTCTTGTAAGCCCAGTCTCTTTCTTTCAGTCTTTCTCAGTGGATGAAAGGAACTTGTAGTGTTAACTTTTTTTGGCATTGCTTATGACAAAACACTAGGGTGAAGCATTTTAAGGGCTGTTTTAGGAGCTTTGTTTAGGGGATGTAATCTTCCAGAGCCAAGAAGACAGGGCAGCTGGGACTGGCTTGGTTCATGGTGTGGTTTCTTACTTATCTCCTAGGATCAGGAAGCAGAATTAAGGCTGGATTTATGCCATGCTGGTTTGTAAGACTTCATCCTCAACCTTGAGACCCTGTTTCTGCTAGCTAGTCTCATTGTCAAAGGCTCCACAACCTCCCCAAACAGTGTTGCTAGCCTGGGGATCAAGTATCCAGACACCTGAGCCTGTGGAGGACATTTCACACTAACTACAGTAAGAAGGTAAACTGAAATCAAAGTCTAATCATCATCTTTGTATTGAGGTACTTGATCAAGTACTGACTTTAATCAGCAAGATTTGTTCATCCAGTAGTTACTATGGAAGTGTTAACATCAATCTGAAATTGTTTCAAAGAGGTGGCATGGTGGCACAGGCACATACTGTAATCCCAGCACTCAGGAGGTGCTTGAAAGGATCATATGAGGACAACTTGGGCTTCATCACAATGAGACCCTGTCTTTAAAGGAAACTAGAAGCCAGGCAGTGGTGGCTCATGCCTTTAATCTCAGCATTTGGGAGGCAGAGCAGGAGGATCTCTCTGAGTTCCAGGCCAGCCTGTTCTGCACTGAGTTCTAAGACAGCAGCCAAGGTCACACAGAAAAAACCTGCCTCAATCCCCTCCCCCCCATCAAAAAGAGAGAGAGAGAGAGAGAGAGAGAGAGAGAGAGAGAGAGAGCGCGCGAGAGAGAGCGCAAGAGCGTGTGTATCATCTAGGTGGCGGCTCAGTGGATAAAGGCTCTTGCTGCCAATCTTGATGGCCTGAGTTTGATCCCCAGTACCTATATGGTGGAAAGAGAACTGACTCCTACAAGTTGTTCTCTGCCCACTACCTACATGCTATGGCATATGCATAAAACAAACAGATATAAGATTTTTTAAAAAGGGGAAAGTACAGTAACTCTTGTAGTGTATTAATAGGGAAACTAAAACTCAGTTAACCAGTAGTTTGGCAAGGTGATCCATGACTATAATGCCAGCACTAGGGAAGTGGAGTAGGAAGTCATGAGTTCAGGTTACTTTGCTTTGTGTGAGGCTGGAGAAATGGTTCAGAGGTTAAGAGCTCTGGCTGCTCTTCCATGATACCCTGGTTCAATCCCCAGCACCCATATGGCAGCAGATAACCTGCTGTAACTCCAGATCCCAGGATCTGATGTCCTCTTCTGACCTTCAAAGGCACCAGGTACACAAATGGTAGACAGACAGACATATAAGTAATCTACCCCCCCCCCCCCCAGAAATAAAAAAGGTGGTGACTTGTTAGAAATGACCATAAGAGTTTCAGAGAAAAGAAAAATACAGCCTGATGGTGTAGGTACACACCTTTGAGGCAGGCTGATTTCTGTGAGTTTGAAGCATACATACTAAATTCCAGGACTGCCAGAGCTACATAATGGTAACTCCCCCCTAAAAAAAAAAAGGGGGAACAAATAACTACAGCAAAGTATTTGTATGGGTGAGGGCCAATGCTCCACAGTATAGCTACTGCACTTTCAGAAACAAACAAAATAGAAAACTGGTAAAAATCTGGGTAAATGGAGAGAAAACCCCACCATTTAACTGTGACTGGCCAGTGAAAGGAAGGAATATACAGATCAGGAGGGAAAGGGCCTGGGCGCACTTGTTTGTAGGAGTGATTGAGTTGGAAGCCAGGCAGTTGAAAGCAAGTCTTTTGTGTGGAGCTCTATGTTGGGACCTCTGGCATTCATTCTAGGCCTAGTTTAGACCTGCCGGAATGCTTAAGGGCCTTATTTTGTTTGAAATTTTCATGTGGGATTGACTGACCATGGAGTGGGCAAGATAGGGTGGAAAATAATAGGACGTTTCACAACTATTAGCTTTATAACAGTTTTCCAAGGGTTTTCTTTGGAGAATAAAGAAGGTACTCTAGAATAAGGAACACAGACTTTTGTTTTTTTCTGGGAAGGATGCCACACCACTGAAGCATACACAGGATGTTTCCACCTTTCACTCCAGGAGGGTATGGCTGGAACTAGAATTATCACTTTGTTGTGGTGCTTTCTTTTCCTTAGGAAGCCACACAGAAATAAAGGGGGCATTAGCAAAAAGCCATGTCCAAGAAGAGGAAGCAGAAAACTTAGGTCTGGAAAGAAAGATATGTGAACTGTGATGCAGAGGAGAAATGCTTTGATTCAACCCCCAACCCAATAAACAACAAAACTATGCTATGTACATAAAACAATTTATGCACCTATTATTTATTCATTCCACCCATTCATCTGAGACTGGGTCTTAGCTATGGCTGTCCTGGAACTGTGTAGACCAGCATCACAGACATAAAGACATGAGCCACCAGGCACTGATGGTACCTACTTATTACAGAAAACAGCCTCTTCCTCTCTCTCACTCCACTGTCTGTTTTGAAAGCTGTAGCCAGGCGTTGGTGGTGCACGCCTTTAATTCCAGCACTTGGGATGCAGAGGCAGGCGGATCTCTGAGTTCGAGGCCAGCCTGATCTGCAAAGTGAGTTCCAGGATAAGGCTCCAAACCTACACAGAGAAACCCTGTCTTGAAAAACCAAACCAAACTCCAAACACCAAACCAAACCAAACCAAAAACACAACATGTAATGTTTACATTTTCTGGCATGTATACAGGAAGTTCTCTGGTATACAGATGTAGAATTTCAAGTGCCTGCTGCTGGGGTATGTGTGTGCATTTCAACATTAGCAAACACCAGAATGGCTTGTGAAATAGTTGGAGCACTTGAATCCTGCTAGTGGTGTGTATCCCAGGCTATATATGTGCGTGCGTGCGTGCGTGCGTGCGTGCGTGCGTGCGTGTACACACACGTACGTACATACATACATACATAGATTTGTTGCTGGAGACAGGTATTGCTTTGTAGTCCTAGGTGGCCTGGAACTAACTTACTTCCATCCTCCTGCTATAGCCTCCTGCAGGCTAGGATTACAGGTATGCCTCAAAGTTTTCTTAAGCCTTTTCTTCCTTGCAAATTTGGGTAAATTTCACTAGCACTGATGCACTGTCCAAGACACAGTATACTACTTGTGTAACAATTCTGCTTTCCAGCTCTTCATATGTCTGTGCACCAGTATCATGCATGTCTGATGCCTTCAGAGGCCAGAAGAGGGAAACAGATTCCCTGGAACTTGAGTTACAGCTGCTAGCTGTAATATGGGCACTGGAACTCAAACCTGGGCATTTCTGGAAGAGTATGCAGGTCTCTGTAACTGCTGAGTCACACTCCCCGCCACCCCCCCCCCCCATTTTCTTGTACTGTCGTGTGTGTGTGTGTGTGTGTGTGTGTGTGTGTGTGTGTGTGTGTGTGAGAGAGAGAGAGAGAGAGAGAGAGAGAGAGAGAGAGAGAGAGGGGAGAGGGGGGGGGAGGGAGAGGGAGAGAAATTGGGAGACAGGGTCCTGTCTCCCAGACTCTCCAGTTTTCTGATCTTGAACTTTTGACACTCGTGCTCAGTTTTATTACAGGCCTGCACTACCACACCTGGGTTATGTGATTCTGGAGATCAAAGCAGGGTTTTGTACATGCTCGGCAAGCACTGTACCAATTGCACTAAAAAATTAAAACTCAGCAAAATAAAATAGGTACACATATTGTGTAATGTATATCATTATTAATTTGTTGTATCAGTTTATTTTAGTTGACAGTTTTCTTTCTTTTTTTTTTTTCCCGAGACAAGGTTTCTCTGTGTAGTTTTGCGCCTTTCCTGGAACTCGCTTTGTAGACCAGGCTGGCCTCGAACTCACAGAGATCCACCTGCCTCTGCCTCCCGAGTGCTGGGATTAAAGGCGTGCGCCACCACTGCCCGGCTTTCATTTTTTTTTAAAGTTTTTCTATCCAGATTTTGAGAATCTCCACGATTTATGGTGCTAAAAAAGTGTTGTTGTTGTTTCTTTGTTTGTTTTGGTCTTGGATGGTTTCTTTGGTTTTTTTCGAGACTGGGTTTCTCAGTGTAGCTTTGTGCCTTAAATTTTTTTTTTTTTTTTTTGGGTTTTTTGAGACAGGTTTTCTCTATGTAGCTTTGGAGCCTGTCCTGGAACTCACTCTGTAGCCCAGGCTGACCTCGAACTCACAGAGATCTTCCTGCCTCTGCCTCCCAAGTGCTGGGATTAAAGGCGTGTGCCACTACCGCCTGGTGGAATCCAGGGTCTTATGAACGGACATTAAGCACACATCTACCTGCCACTGTGTAGGCCAGGCTAAACTGACAGAAACCCACCTGCCTCTGCCTCCTGAGTGCTGGGATTAAAGGTGTGCGCCGCCATGCCTGGCTTGAGTGGCCTTTTCTCTTTTGCCTGCCAAAGTAAATGTGTCCGTCTCCTTTCTGTATTTATTGCTGTAGCAGTTCCATTTCTCTCTGGTCTCAGCTGCAGCAGTGCTGTTCCTCCAGCAGTGCTGTTTCTCTAAGTTTGCTTAAGTTAATCCAGCCAGCTGAATTGAACGTAGATCCTCCTTTAAAAAGACCCCACAAACTTCCACTTTAGGAAAAATAATCAACCTTCCTCGTCTTCTGCTTGGAAACTTGCCATTTACTGTTGTTAGTATATCTTTCAGTTTATTTTCATCATGTGATTAATTATAATACAGGAAGTTGTTGTATAGTGCCTGTCAAGCATTTATAACTGCTAGTCTCTAAATCAGAGCAGTTGTACTGCTTGCAAGAGAACCTCAGGATCAGGCCTCTTGACTCATAAAAAGAGGGATGGGAGGAGGGTCATGGGACCCTCACCTGGTCTTAGTCACTCTCCAAAGCTTTACATCTTGCTGTATGTAATTCTGCCCTAATTGCCTATGATTTCATGGTCTCAGGAGGTGCTAGAATGAGACTATGGGGGGGGGGGGTTAACTAAAAGGAGATTCCCACCCATGCAGTTAGCCATGCTGGGGTTAGGCTTTTTGATACTATGATTTGGAGTGGCTCACACTCCAGTTACCATTAAACTCAGTGGTTTTCTAAGTTGGACTATGGATGTGTTGGTTTGTTGTTGGTGTCCTAATGAAAGAGTTCCCACAACATTACCTAGACTTACTGTATTGAAGCTAAGGATTCCGTGATAGAGGGTGCTATTGCTTTCATGCATGGACTTGGAAATTGCATGTCAAACACACATTGGGCTTAGCAAGAGGTGGACACTATTTGGTTGAACATCTTGGAGAATGGCTCAGTGGTTTAGAGAACTGGCTGCTCTTCCAGAGGTCATTCTAAGTTCAGTTTCCAGTAAGCACATTTTATTTGTATTTGTGTCTGTGAGTTTGCCTTGCAAGGTTACAGAGCTTTCTTAGGTTAGAAATACTCTATTGTCTTGAAATTCTGATTCTTTGTCAAACTTTAAGCCACTTTTCATATTTGGCATGCTGTCATGTACCAGAAGGGGCTGTTGAATCCCTGCCCCCATCATGTTTTTAGTAACTAAATGGTGTGGTTTCTCAGCCGCCATCATCAGGCTTGAAGTGAAAGTGCGAGAAAGAGTTTTCCTGGAGAAGATGAGCATTGGTTCTGCAGTGAAACGTTGTAGCAACAGTGCCCGGACATAGCCACAGGCAGTGGGGGTCAGCAGTATGTGATGGACAGCTCCAGCCTTAGGCTTTGTAGTGGTGGGATATCACTGGTGTACAGTGTACTGCTTTTCCCCCAAGGAGTAATAGAAAGGCACAGTGAAAGGTGTCCTAAGATTATGGCACTGCCCAAATTGTTGCTAATGTTTTTCAGCCTTTAAAAAACAAATTCCATGAAAATATCTTTCAGTCCTACTATATGTAAATTTCCCCCCATTTCATATTATAATCATTCTCAGGTCACTACATTCTGCTTTAGCAATTTTTTAAAAAAATTTATTTTGTGTGCAGTGCTATTTTGCCTGCATGTATGTCTGTGTGAGAGAGTGGTTTTTTTTTCTTCTTCTTTGTTTGTTTTTTTAAGTTTGTTTGGACCTGTGTGGAAAAAAATTTAAGCCAGGCATAGGGGCGCAGGACTTTAATCCTAACACCCAGGAGACAGAGGCAAATGGATCTCCAGGAGTTTGAGGTCAGCCTGATCTATAAATAAATTTCCAGAACAGTTCTAACCTCGTCTCAAAACAACAACGTATTATTTATATGTGGGTGTGCACACATGTGGGGGAGTTTATGCATGTGTGTCACATACATGCAGGAGTCCATAGTCAAGAAAAGATATTAGATCCCCTGGAACAGGAGTTGCTGGTGATTGTAGTGGGTAGCTGTTCTAGCTTTGACCTGGAAGTACTACCCCCAGACTGTCAAGCCTACAAGGCAGGGCTGAGACAGGAGCCCTTAAGACCTGAGATCTGGAGATCTGGATGTGCCGGCTCTCTTGGTTCCTGGATCCTGGACGCTGGAGGTAGTTTTCCAGAGAACACCGCTGGACTGCGCTGCACCATTCCCAGACCCTGTAACCTATCCCTTTACTTGTAAGTTACCCCACAAAATAAACCTCTCTTTGAACTATGTGGAGTTGCCTTAATACTACAACCAATAGGTGATTGTGAGTAGCTATGTGGGTGCTGGGAACTATAGGTCTTCTCTGAAAGAGCAATAAATGCTCTTACCACTGAGCCAGTCTTTTCAGCTTCAGACTTTCTTCACCAGTTTCAGGCTCAATGAGTACTCCTTTGCCTTGGTTAACTATGTCATGACTATGTCATGGCATCTGGCTAATTCCTATGCTAAGAGAGGAGGCCAGCCTTCCCCAGCCCTATGTGAGGCCAGTGGTCCTCAGTCTGCTTGCTGTCTACTGGGACTCTATGGTGTACAGTACCAGGCTGATCTTGTCCATCCAGTCTTTGCTGACTGTACACCAAGGTGTAGTAAGCAGGTGTTCTCAGACTTGTATAATGTGATAAGTGAACAGAAATATTCAGAAAGAGAATGCCCAATTGCTTTAGGGACTGGTCGGGGAGAGTTTCCTGGAGGAAGAAAAACAATTCATTCAAAGGATGAGTAAAAGTTAGCTAAAAGGCCTACACTCTGTAAGGAGGCAGAGGGGAGAGTACCAGGCCCTGAGCACTGTGTTGTATGCCTCTGTAGTTTTGCAGGAACGGAAAGTTCATTCTAGGTCATGGAAGAGTATGAGGCTGGAGGGTAGAACATACAATGGGACAGTCAAGAACAGGAAAGTTGGATGAGGAAGAGGTAGAAAGAGTGAAAGTTTGAATCCTATACTTAAATTGCAAGTCCATGTCTCAAAAAACAAACAACTGTTTGTTTTTGTTCTTTTGGGGGGACTCGCCACCCAGCTCCTATGTAAATCACACATGGAGGCTTATTCAAAATTATAATGCCTTGTTGCTAGTGAGCTTTTTTTTTTTTTTTTAATTAACACCGTCTGTCTTTTGCCTCAGGGCTTTTTACCTTTCTCTGTCTCTGTACACCTTTCTTTCTCTGTTGCTGGTTGTGTAGCTGGGTGGTTGGCTCCTGATGTCCTCCTTCTCTCACTCCTTTTTTCATTTGTTCTTCCTCTCTTCCCAGATTTCTCTGTTTATTAATTTTCTGTGCCTGCCAGCCCTGCAAGCCCTGTCTCCTGCCTTGCTATATTGGCTGTTCAGCTCTTTATTAGACCATCAGGTGTTTTAGACAGGCACAGTAACACAGCTTCATAAAGTTAAACAAATACAACATAAACAAAAGTAACACACCTTAACATAATATTCTCTAACACCCAACCCTGACCCTTTAGCTTGTAAAGCTATGATGGTGATCATTCCCAGTGAGAGGAATTTCGCTGAGAACCTCAACCTGTTGGTTCCTTGGCGAATGCTTTTATTTGCCCAATGATCCTGAAATTTGGAGAAGGCTAGGGTTGGAATTGATGCCTCAGTTGGTCTACATTGACTTGATTTCTGCTCAGTTATGTCTGCATCCCAGTCATTTCCCTCAGTTCTTTTCTTTAGTGCACCACCAGGTGGGGACCGCCGATGGCTCCCAGAGCACTCATTTGGCCAGAAGTGATTGAGGCTGCTGCTGGTTGTCCTCAGTTCACAGGAGTGGGTGTATTGCATCATTTTCTTGTTCTGCTTGCCTTAAGGAAAATTTTGCCTTCATATCTCTCTCTCTTCTTTTTTTTTTTTACATTTATTTACTTATTATGTATGCAGTGTCCTGCCTGCATGCGTCCCTGCATGCCAGAGAGAGCACCAGATCTCATTACAGATGGTTGTGAGCTACCATGTGGTTGCTGGGAATTGAACTCAGGACCTTTGGAAGAGCAGCCAGTGCTCTTAACCTCTGAGCCATCTCTTCAGCCCCGCCTTCATATCTCTTAAGATGATGAGTATAGCCTTTGTCCCTGTGGATATGAACGTCTGAGCTTCTAATTCATTCTCTACCCAAAAGATGTCTCTAGTCCTCTATGACCGACTCAAATGGAATTCTATATATGTCCTAAATGGTTTAGTGCTAGTGAGAATAAGTCAAGAGACTCCATGTGTCTTTGTCTCCCTGTTTGTGGTTGGTGTGGTATGGTGATGTGGTATAATGACATGCAGGCTGGAATCTGTCAGGATTTTCAGTAGTAACAGTTGAATGATGAGTATTCTATCAAGTTTTGTTCATTTGGAGTAGAGTTTTCTAAACAGTCCTCCAATTGGCAATTTTCTTGCCTTACTTCTGAAATGCCAGGGTTATATATAGTTATGTGTCACATGTCCAGATGTGTAAATTATGACTACTTACTACACATTTCCTTTTGTAAGCACTTAAGAAACTTCCTTTTAAAGGCAAGTAAGAAATGCCGGATGCCTTACAGCTGTGCTCCTGACACTCTATTGTGATTGGTTAAGTGACATTTAAGTTTCATCTATAGAAGCATCTTGGTCTTGTTAATGTCTCTCTTCCAGCTTCCTGAGAAGCTGTGTTTTCTGTGAGCTCATTCACAGTAATAAACTACATTTGTAATTCATGAGCTAGTGAAGTTGTCTTCAACTCTCTACAGCCAGGAGAGTAATGAGCAAGTTTAAAATTGCAGTTTGTTGCCAGGCATGGTAGCATACACCCTTTAGCCCTAGTGTTCAGAGGCATGTGGCTGAAGCTAGCCCTTAGAGGAAGGTGGATCTTTGGGGAGTGTGAAGGCCAGTTTGGTCTACACAGCCGCTTGCAGGCCCTCCAGAGTCCCCATAGTCTGACTTTGTCTCAGACACACACACACACACACACACACACACACACACACACACACACACACACACAGGGAGGGGGAGGGGAGGGGGAGGGGGAGGGAGAGGGAGGAGAGAAGAGATCGACACATCCCAGATTGCTCACTTTGGAACTTCCTACTTCAAGTTAAGAATGAAATGTCTTGCCGGGCAGTGGTGGCGCACGCCTTTAATCCCAGCACTTGGGAGGCAGAGCCAGGCGGATCTCTGTGAGTTCGAGGCCAGCCTGGGCTACCAAGTGAGTTCCAGGAGAGGCGCAAAACTACACAGAGAAACCCTGTCTCGAAAAACCAAAAAAAAAAGAAAAAAAAAAAAAAAGAAAGAAAAAAGAAAAAAGAAATGTCTTAATTACTAGATGATAGAGCCTCTTGCTTCCCTCCATGTTGTTAAATCTGCTATGGTATGTGTATATGGTATGTGTATATGTATATATAATGTGAAAGGGTGGGTCAAATAATAGAGTCGCTAGCCTCTCTATCCATGATACACAACAGGCATTGAGATTGGTTGATGAATCTGAAAAGTTTAGACTTATTTTTACTGTTGTATTTGCTTTTGTTATTTAAATTTTTTTGAGATCATAATACTACATAATTTTCCCTTCCCTTTCCTCCCTGTTTTTTTTTTTAATTCATGTGTATGTGTTTTGCCCGTGTGTGTGTGTGTGTGTGTGTGTGTGTGTGTGTGTGTGTGTGTGTACTATAGTTATGCACTTTTGAGCCACTCGGTGGGGGATGGCACAGGACACAAGGTCCTCTGCAAGAGCAATACCTATTTTAAACCACTGATCCTTTTCTTCAGCCCCATGTTCTTTTTTCCCTGTTTGTTGTTTGTTTATCCTACATGTAAGTGTGCTGTATTTACTTGGTGCCTTTGGAGGCCAGAAAGAGTGTGTCTGATCTGAAATTGGAGTTCACAAATAGTTGTGAGCTTGCCACGTGGGTGGTGGGAACTGAACTCTGGTACTCTAAAGAGCAGTAAGTGCTCTTAACAGATGAGTCAGCTCTCCAGACTAAAACTTTGACTTCTTAATTTGGTATTGATTTTAAAAGATTGGTGATTCAGACTCTGTTGGTTTTCACTAGATAACTGTTTTACTGAGTTAGTTTTGGTAGGGAGTAAGCGAATGAGTATATTGGTGAGAAGACTACAGAATGTTAGTCTGCATAAACCAGCACTCAAGCAGTGGGTAGGTGTAACTGGGCTTTGGTAACTTTGAAATTGCTGTAATTACTGAAATCCCAGGTCTTGAAAAATTCCAAAGGAACAGCCAGGACCACATAAAGAGAAAAGCTGCAAAATGATAGGGTTTTACTGAAGTTAGCAAATTGGAAGTTGAGCTCCTTTTCCACTTAAGCACCATCCACCTTCATTGTTTTTAGTGTAGTGAGTATCAGTGCTTTCAGTCGTGACATTGTGTTAATTACAGGAATTTCACATTCTGTCATGAACTCTACACTTTGAATCAGCCATCAGTCTGTGTTCCTTAGATATTTTCTGCATCTCATTTACAATACCTTTTTTCCTTCAAACTTTCTTCTTCACATCTTACCTTGGTAATTGGAAGTGACATTTATTTATTGACAGTGGAGGCCAAATCCCAGTAAAGCCTCTGCCGTTGATTGTAAATGCGTATTGCTGGCCGTATGTTACTTCTTTTATGAAGTTAACTCGACCATTAGTAAGTCTTTAAAAGTAGTGTGGTGGAAAATTCACCTGTCTTTCCATAGTGGAGGCAGTGTGTGCTTGGGGCTTGGAAGCTTTCCTGCAGTGTCTCAGGTAATGTAGCTTTGTACCTTGAATTGTTAGCACCCTTGATAACCAGCCTGAGCTTGGAGCTTGTGACCCTGCGGCATTGTTGGCTATATCCAGTTTGCTCCAGCAGTGCTGGAGTTGGTAAAGACAATGGACAGGCATAGCTTCAACTATAATTTGGTAGATTAAACTCTTGATTTTTGGTAACATCCTAGAGATTCATTCATCCATCCATTCATTCATTCATGACAGGGTTTGTCTATATATCCCTGGCTGTCCTGGAACTCACTCTGTATGCTTGACTGTAGAACTCAGAGTTCCACCTGCTTCTGCCTCTTGAGTGTACTAGTATTAAAGGGGTGTACCACCATGCTTAGATTTTAAATTTTATTCTTAAGAATAATTAGAGGCTTAAAACAACAGAGACATACAACTGGACAATTTATTGAAATTTTATGAGACTCGACTTTCCACCTTCCTGGCAGCCTCTAGCAAGTCAGTTTGAAGATGTGTAAAAGACATGCATTCTTTTTGCAGTGGCTAGATAGAGCATCATCAAAGGGTTCTTATAATTTCTCATTCTAGATGAATAATGTTTTCCTTTTGACCTTTGTCCTATGCTTCCTTTCCTTCCAGCCCCTTAATTAACTCTTAAAAACAAAGCAAAACAAAACACCCAGATACATATTAAATGTTTTGCAGGATGTCCTGTGGCTCTGAGTGATTTCTGCTCAGGGTCCGGGGAGAACACAGACAGAAATTCTGTATAATTGGTTTATATTATAGTCATGAGCTGAACTGCTGAGTGATAGGAGGAGGGGTTGTGGTGGTTTAACCTCACTTTTGAGAAAGTGTTCCAGGAAGTGAGCTAATATATCTTTTTTAAAAACCCAGGTGGGTTCCAAAGGTCTTTCCTGTGCTGGGTGTACAGAAGTGCCCCACCATTGCCAGCTGTTTCATCTCTGCTGAAGGCTTTTTATGACCATTTGTGGTAAAGAATCTCTGAAATGTGTTTGGGGACACCATAGCCAAGTTCCTCCTGGTCTTGGTGATTGTTGAGAGGGTGGTACCTACCTAGAGCCACCACAGGCCTTTAAGGTGGGTGCTATGGCTCCTCTTTGTTTTGCTGCTATCTTTCAAGTTGTGGAGCCTTTTTTTTTTTTTTTTTAAAGGACTCAATGTGAATTGTCCCTGTTTGTTTGTTTGTTTTTTAACTTTTATTTTATTTTACCGCTGATCTGTGCTGACCCAGTACAAGGAGGAGTTCTGATCCTGAGTAATTGTGTTGTTCCTAAAGAACCCAAAGCTTTGGATTGCTCAGCACCACAGTCCATTCCATTTTTTCATCTTTCCTGCAGCTGAGCTCAGCTCACAGATAAAGTTGGTTTCCTTTCTCTGTTGCTTACTGCTCACTCTTTCCATGTGTAGGTGAGTTGAGAATGGGTTTGCTGATTTGAAAGTGTTTTATTTCACTTTACAACTCAGGTTTATTTTGAGCAGGAGGCAAAAGAGGAGGTAGACAAGAGTTTAGGGCTCTTGGCTTGCTTGGTTTTTTCTGTTCTTGGATTACTCTTTTTAACATTTTGTTTGTAAGAGTCTCACTTAACAGGTCCTAGAAATTACTTAGAAAGCATGAATTCATAAGAGGGTTTATTCTTTTGAAAGTACTTGGTGGTTATTCATTAATTGTATGTGTGTGCATTTTGATTCTTCCCCACTCTTCCATCCCCCCTCCACTGGGGCTACCTCTACCTCCTAAGTGCTGGGATTAAATGTGTGTGCCACCCCACTGGAAAATATTTTCTAGTATTTGTCATTGTGGGATTGGCTGCAGATTTTTTTTTTTTTTTTTTTTTTTAGGTTCGCTTGTGGGATTGAAATGTCAGGTTTTGACAATATACCAGCAGTCCTTCAAGGTTTAAAATGACATGAAGCTTCAGTTTTAGTTTGTGATTGAAGCTGACAGGTATTTTTGACTGTTTCACAGGTAGTTTTTTATTTAGGGTGACAACCATGTGGTATGTTCTGATTGTCCTTTGGACGTGTGTATGAACACAAGAAGCAAGAACCAACAAACATGAAGTTAGGATTCCTTTTCCAGGATTGCCTTTGCTATCACCAGCCTGAGCAGCCTTATCATCCAGGTAGCAGTTGTTAGGTTCTCTGTGTTTTATGAATATAATGAATATAATGAATATAATGCTGTTTAGTTAAAAATTCCGGTGGAAGAATTGTGTTTCTAAGTTCATTTTCAAGTATTAAAAAAAAAAACTTGTTTTTATTTAAACACTTTTTCTAAACCAATACTTGATTCAAGAAAAGGAACTTGGATAGTATTTCACTGGTGGATATCTTAATCCCACATACAAGGCTTGGATGATGATGATGATGATGATGATGATGATGATGAGGAGATTATTTTTTTACTGTCTTCAGACCTCTAAAGGCACCAGGCATGAATGTGTCACATCTACATATACACAAGTAAATACATACAGAAAAAATAAATATTTTTTTAAAGAAAGATTTTAAAAATTATTTTTATTTTTTATGTATGAATGCTCTGTATGTTTGCCTGCATGCGAGAAGAGGGCATCTTGTTACAGATGGTTGTGATCCACCATGTGGTTGCTGGATTTGAACTCAGGACTTCTGGAAGGGCAGCCAGTGATGAGCCATTGTAGCTAGAGTTTTCCTGCCTGGCCCACAGTCAGGACAAATCTCTGTCACCCGCCAGTCCCACAGCCGCTCAGACCCAACCAAGTAAACACAGAGACTTATATTGGTTACAAACTGTGTGGCCGTGGCAGGCTTCTTCGTAACTGTTCTTATGTCTTAAATTAATCCATTTCTATAAATCTATACCTTGCCACGTGGCTCCTGGCTTACCGGCATCTTCACATGCTGCTTGTCATGGCTGAGGCTGGCAGTGTCTCCCACCTTCCTGTTCTCTCAATTCTCCTCTCTGTTAGTCCCACCTATACTTCCTGCCTGGCCACTGGCCAATCAGCGTTTTATTTATTGACCAATCAGAGCAACGGATTTGACATATAGACCATCCCACAGCAAGCCATCTCTCCAGCCCCCAGTTCTCTGTATTTTAACAACAACCGCTTTCTTCAGCAACTCTTCTTGCTTAAGGTCCTGTTATTGTCATGGTCTTTATCCTTAGTTACACATGTAGTACACGTGTAGATGACACTGATCTTGGTGATTGGTCAGGATCTACACTTAGGAGGCATTCCCAGTGTGCTGTATGAACTTTATATATAGGGTCTGATTTCATCTTCATATCATGCATGTGAGGATTGTACTTTAATCTCTTAACAGAAGACGAGGAAATACAAGCGAGAGGAGTCCAAATCACAGTCTGGCTCTAGAAATAGTTATCTTAACTATCAAAAACTTGTTCATTTCAACTACTTTTCAAAGATGATGAAATGCCAAGTAGCTTTCTTCATTTTCTTACATTCTTTCAGAGTTGTTTTTAAGATAAGTTTATATATATTTATATAAGTTGTATAAGATTTTATGTTTGTATGTGTGTGTGTTTTGATAGATGGGACTGGAGATATGGCGCAGTGGTTATAAGAGCACTGGCTTCTCCTCAGATTTGGTTCTTCGTGTCCACATGCCAACCCACAACCCTCTGTAACTCCAGTTCCTGGATTCAGGTCATATACAAGTCAAATATTCACATCAAACACACTTAAAAAGAAGGGGGGAAGAAAGACATACTATACTTCCAGAGGGCCTGAGTTTGGTTTCTAACACCCTTTTGTGGTACACATACCCAAATAACGACAAACACACAAAATAAATCATAAAAAAAGTTTGATAGAAATCTAGAAAGGAAATTTTGTAAAATAATGACAATTGATCTGATGGATTTTTAAAAAACAGTAGACCAAAAGACCAAGGCAGTGTTGTCCTTGGGCTGTATTTCTGATGCAATGAGAGCATGGAGTTGCCAGACTGTTGAGATGCTTCTCATTTGGAGAAGACCGGAGCTGTATGCAGAATAGCTTGTCACAAATAACAGAATCTAGTGTTTAATTACCATCTGGTTTCCTCATCATTGTGGGCCATAAATGTGTTGGGTGCTTGGCTGATAATTTGTTTAATCAGGGCTTTTCTAAGGCTTAAGGTGAAGGCTGCAGTGTATTGTGGAATTTTCCTCCAGGGTTGAAATAGTAGTAGTTGAACATGAGTGAACTTCATGGTTGACTGGCTTACCTTGCTGTGAAACTGTCCCAGTTGATTTCCCTGCAACATTCCTCCCCTCCTCAGCATGAATAATAGTTGGAGTAACTCTTGAGTCTGGATGTCAGGAGCAGGGCAATTCCATTCTCTTGTATTCAACTCACAGAGCTGCATATCTATTCCTCAGCTGGTTCCATTTTTGTTAAGGAAACCTGTCTTTCCTTCAGTCATCTTTCTCTCTTTCTTTCTTTCTTTTCCTGACTGTCTGTCTATCTCCTCTCCCTGCCCCCCCCCCCCCTTTTTTTTTTTTCAAGATAGGGTTTCTCTGTGTGGCAGCCATAACTTATCCCGGAACTCGAATTGGAGACCAGGCTAAAGCCTTGTACTCATACAGAGATCTGTTTGCCTTCTGCCTCCCAAATTCTGGCATTAAAGGTGTGTACCACCACAGTCCGGCTTCTGCCATTTTCCTTACTTTTGGATACAGACTGATACTGACCTGCCCATGTAGCCTGGAATGACTTGAATTCCTGATCTTTCTGCTTTCACTGTCTGTGTGTTAGGATTATAGGTGTATGCCTCTACACTAAGTTTTCTGCCATGGAGATGGTGCATGCTGGACAGTACTCTACTATTTGAACAGCATCTTCAGCTTCAGCTGTTTCTTGAAGGTTTCAGCTGCATCATTATTCTCTGTAGGGTTCTGGTAGTATCCTATTGAGCCATTTCTTAGGCTTCCTGATGCACCACGGTTGATTTATTCTTTGTATACTGCTTCACTCAGTTACCCTGTTTGTTTATTTACATTTTATTCGTTTGGTCTTACTTATTTGCGTGGTCTCTAGAAGTAGCTCTCGCTGGTCTCATTCTTTCTTCTACTGACTGTGTAGATTGCTGGAATCATAGGGGTTTTAACTTTGTTGCAGTTATGAATCATAATGTAAGTATCTGATATGCAGTTGGTCTTAGGTGACGACTGTGAAAGGGTTATTTGACCCCTAAAAGGATCATTGCCTACAGACTAAAAACAGCAGTGTTTTAGCAAAATGGGCATCTGGTTTATGTAAAAATACAGGAATATTAGTTTTTTTTTTTTTTTTTTGGAAATGAGGTTTCTCTGTAGTTTTGGTAACTGTAACTTCAAGGGATCTGAAACCTTCAGACCAATGCACATACAATAAAGTTAAATAAATTTTTAAAAAGTTGTAAATCTGCTTAGGTTTTAAAAATCCATTTCTTGAATAAATGCCTTTCAAATGTATAGTTTGACTTTTGACTAGACTTGTCACACCTGAGACGATCTCCTTCCTGGCTATCTCTGGCAGTGCTGATGTGATTAGTAGAGTCATAGATGGCTTTTGTATGCTGTAAAGCTTATGTAAGTGGTGGCACATCTGTGTCTCCATGGTTTTGCTTTGTTTCTGAGACTACTGTTGTTTGTTTCAATAGATAGCTTGCTTTCATGGCTTAGTTCTTCCGTTTCCTGTGTCTTCCAGTATATCTGTCCATCGCCTCCACAAGATCCTTTTGTTACTTTGTAATTAGATATTATTAATAGATGGCAGTGTGGAATTTTGGATATATTGTATAGATAAGTGTTGGTCAACTGTTCACCCTGCTCACAACCCTACACCTCTTCTGAGAAATGTAACTTTGGCAGCTGTGGAACTTTATCTGAAACCCAAGATGTCATTGAATTTATGATTCCCCTCTCCCCCCAGCATCCTGAATGCTGGTATTACAGGTGTGTGCTCCCTTTCCCCCACTTATTTACTTCCCTTTGATGGCTAGACAGAATGTGTAGACTTAGAATGCCAAGGAAAAATGGAGCCTTAAAGGAGGCCAATGCTTTTTTAAAACAGCAATTGATGGGAGAGCACCGTTCATTGGATCTGTCTGTCTGGCCTACACATGTTTTATTTAATAGCTCATTTTCTCTTAGGAAGTGTTGTGTTAAGAACCAGTGTCTTGTCTAAGGTAGCTTTGGGGGTGTGTGACCTGGATTTGAAGTCAAGATGTGTCAGTTCCCCAAGATGCACTGAGAAAATGTTAGGGTTTAGACAGGTTTTTTTTTTTTTTTCCATAGATGATCACACTGGTGACTTATTTAGAAGAGAACAAACTTTTCTGGGAAAGTTGCTGTCAGTACCAAAACTACACAAATTGCTGTTAACTCATAGACAGCATGGTTGCCATGGCATCAAGAAAACTGAGGACTTGTTGAATTAGGAGTGTGATGTGCAAATGCAGCAATCTGTGTTTCTCTGTGCTATTGTGTTTTGACTTGCAAATCTTGAGGTCTTGATGTAAATGTTTTCATGTAGTTGGATTTTTCTTAGGGCCACTAGCTCACAAATAACGACATAGAGACTTCTTATTAATTATGAAAGCTTGGCCTTAGCTTAGGATTTTCCCATTAGCTTTATAACTTAAATTTATCTCCTCTTACTTCCTTTCTGTCTCCTAGAAATCCGCCTATATCTCCTGCCTAGTATTGGCTGTTCAACTTTTTATTATACCAATCACTGCAAATATATCTTCACAGTGTACAGATATCCCACAACACTTCCAAGTCTACCGAAACTTGTTAAAATTTAAGAAATAATTATAGCCTATAGTTTGAGTACCCAAGATGCAGAGGCAGGAGTATGTCCATAAATTTACCTGTCTGGCTTGTATAGTCAAATCTTGTGTGCAGTGTGTCGCACCCTGCCCCCAGCAAGAAACACATACTAGTTTCCCATTTGCTTGTGACAAACTCAGTTTCATGAATTTCTGGACCCTCTATGACATTGTTTGACTTTGGTGTCGACCTGTTTGCCAAGCCTCATCTCCCTCTAAGTTTAGAGCTTGTTTGGCATTGCTTGTGACTTGTTTGCCTCAATAACAATTATAGTCTCATACAGCTATGTTCTTCATTGTGGCATCAGTATTGACCCTCAATCTGTGTCTAGGAGTTTTCACGTGCCAGACATGACTACAGAAAAATATCTTCAGTTTGTTCATGTTCCTGTAAGGTTGTAAGTCACAGAAGTTGTGGTGGTCCTGAAGAAATGAGTAGAATTTCTGCCTACTCCTTAACACATTTCTTGGATTAATTCAATTCAATGTTTCATTCTAGTCTTGTAAGTAATCAGAATTAGGAAATGCATTCATGATGCAAGTGGGTGGGGCCTACTATGTTGCTATGGCTTCTCAGTATCCACTATTGTTGGTTCTGGGAACATTTCTTACTCCCAAGTGTATGAAAGAAGAAAGTGATGTCTTCCTGTTTTTAAAAAAATAGTATTTATGTGTATGTGTGCATGCCTGCTGAGGCTAGAAGAGGGCATTGGAGCTAGAGTGAAAGGTAGTTGTGAAGTATCTAATAATCTAACATGGTCCCTGGGATCTGAGCTTGGGTCCTGAAGTGCTTTTAACCTCTGAGCCATTTCAAATCTATTCTCGAGAGGGTATAAGCTGGAGCCTGGAGTAGACCACAGATAATTAATAGGGATCCACCTTTCTCGTAGATTTTTGCCACAAATGACTTTTTCTGGTGTAAAAACCAACCCTACATAGTAGCCAGAACTCTGGAAGAGTAGCAAGAGTTCTTAACTGTTGAGATAGTTCTGCAGACCCTTGCCTAAAGCCAGTGAGAGAGGTGCTATCACAAAATCAGCTGTTCCGTTCACTCCTTTCCGTGATACGCTTTGCTGTGTTTGCAGAAGAGATGAAAGAAAGGCCTTACTCTAAATTTATTTTTGTTTTTAATACACCCAACCACTCTTTCTCTTCCTTCCAATTTTCCCAGTCTCCTCTCACCCCCCCCTTCCTCTCCCCTAGACCCACTCCTTTTTCCCCCCCTTCAGATAAGAGCAAGCCTCCCAGGGATATCAGCCAATCAAAGCATAACAATGTATAATAAGACTAGGCACAGAATCGCTAGGTGAGGCAAACCAGTGGGAGGAAAAGAGTGCCAAGAGCTGCCTATAAAGAGTCAGAGACACCCCCCACTCCACTGTTAGGAGTCCCATGAAAATAATCAAGCCAACAAACATAACATATATGCAAAGGACCTACGTCAGACCCATGCAGGCTCAGTGATTGATGATCACTTCAGTCTCTGTGAGCCCCTATGAGCCCTGCTTAGTTGATACTATTTTCTCCGGGTCCTACTCCTCTTTTCCACAGGGTTCCCTGACCTCCCTGGAGAGGGACTCAGTGGAGATACCAATTTGGGCCCACCCTCTCCCTCCCTGCCCCCGCCCTGATGTTTGGCTGTGGAGACGTGAGGCGAGGAGAAGGAAGGGGGGTTGGGGGTAGTCTCTGTATCTGCTCCTATCAGCTGTCGGCAGAGGCCTCTCTCGATTGGGTTAGGCGACCAAACTGGCAGCTGGCAGGCCTTTGGTAGAACATTGAGTCTTCACACTTACTCTATTTCTTATTAAATTTTTTAATGTAGGGTAAATTTTTAATAGGTACAGCAGTTGAAAGCAGTCCACTGTTTACAGACTGCAGAGAATAGTAAATGACTGTTCTGCAATGTCATTGGTTCTTTAAGAAGCTTAGCTATCCACAGAACTGATATGAATTGATTGGGAAAAAGGCTTGCACTCTGAGATTTGAATATCAGTTCTTCCTCTTGGGGGGACCCTAGCTAGTCATTTAGCCAGCACAGGAAGCATGCAAAGGCTTCACTTGTAAGAAAAGCTGAATAAGGAGCCTTTTGGTTTTTTTTGAGGCAGGGTTTCTCTGTGTAGCTTTTGAAGCCTGTCCTGGAACTTACTCTCTAGACCAGGCTGGCCTTGCACTCACAGAGATCCGCCTGCCTCTGCCTCTTGAGTGATGGGATTGAAGGCGTGTGCCACCACTGCCCAGCCATATTTTTAAGCACATGGTAGCTGTGATGTTTCAGTGACTAATGTCTGGTGTAGAATGAGTTCCTGGAGATGCTCTGAAGTATTGGTCATTATGCTTCAGTGTCCTGTCAGTTATTGGAACAGGTCATTTATTGCATGAATTTACTTTGAGCCATCAGGTTTGATATCTTGATCCTTTCTGAAATCACCTTGAGAAAGTAGCAAGATAAAACTCTCACACCAGTTAGAGAATCTTAAATGTAAAACACAGAAACTGCCAACATGTCACATGCATTTTCTGTTTTTTAAGAAAATTCACCTGGTGGTTTTGCTTTAGTGTAGGCATGTTTAAGGGTGATGTACGATTTACAGGAAAGAGCCATACAAATGTTTTTGTCTGAAATCACAAACATTCAGCAGATATCCTGGTGAGACTTTCTCAAATTCCCTGGGTGCTCTCTCTTCTCTTGGCTTTTACCTTTTAGTCAGTAAACTTGTATTTTTTTTCCAGTTGAACATAACTTCTTTTTTTTTGGTTTTTCGATACAGGGTTTCTCTGTATCTTTGGAGCCTGTCCTGGACTAGCTCTGTAGACCAGGCTGGCCTCGAACACACAGAGATCCACCTGCCTCTTCCTCCCGAGTGCTGGGATTACAGGCGTGCGCCGCTGCTGCTGCTGCTGCTGCTGCTGCTGCTGCTGCTGCTGCTGCTGCCGCCGCCGCCGCCGCCACCACCACCACCCGGCATAACTTGTGTCTTGTATTGAATACATGAACAGTGATAGTTACTTCTCTTTCTCCAACTTCACCCAAGTTGCTTTTCATATATCTAAAAGGCCATTATCCCAGTCAGAAAGAAATTCTGGATGTTGTATCTGGATGTTGTAGCAAGTTCATTTTTCCAGGTGAGAATTTCTAGTCTGAGAAGATGACATGGCCCCCTGGGCATTTGGTTTATCTTCCCACCCTCCATCCCTTGGATAGGGACGTTGATTGGTGTGGATGGGCAGGGAGATGAGGATAGACAGACATGAAGAGATTTTTCTATGCTTGGTCCCACAGACCGTATTTATATTTTCTCCTGTTAAATGTGTTGTGTTCATTGCAGATGAGGTGAGAAATCTACTAGGGAGGTAGACAAGTCTGTTTTCTTCTAGTTGAAATTTACTGATGTTGCTGGGCTTGGAGCATGCTAAAACAAAGCCAAAAACAAAACAAATATGACAGCTGTGAGAATAGGAATGATTAAACAAACATCTTGATCTGCTTTTGTATTTAAACTTCAAAGAAAAAGCTGAGATTCTGTCCCAGCTGGAGGACAAGTGGATATAGCAGCATATTAGGTTTGAAAGGTGAATGTAGGGGCTTCCATCTGGGACAGTGTTTGGCAGAAAGAGTCTCAAAATGTTCCTGAGATGTTTACAGAAAACAGCAGGATTTTATTTTTTTGGACCTGGGAACATTGTACAGATCTGACTAGGTTATGTCATGCTTGTTAGTGGGTTTTCTTGGTGGTTTTGCTGCCACCTGTCTTAAAACAGGAGAAACTGCCTTGCTCTGGATGTTATAAACAATAAGTGCTGCTGTCTTAGATCTTGGAGGGTGGTTTGAGGTAGGCAAGAAAGGGGTGTTGGTGCTGAAAGGTATGTTGAAAAAATTGGAGCTAGATAGCCATAGTGATTTGTCCAGAGGCGACTGTGAATTCTAGTGACAAAATGCTCTGCATTTCCTACTAATTCCTGTTTTCTTATGATGCGGGTGGCTTTTTTTTTTTTTTTTTTTAAAGGGGTATGGAACAGCCTAGCCATTCAGTTCTTGTCATTTTTTTTTTTCTAGGCTAAGTGGGTAAGAGACTGACTGGTAAGAACAGGATAGCTAGCTTTTATGGCTTAACTTTCTTATAAGAAGAGATAGGTACTCTATAATGTTCATAGAATTCAGAATAGTCTACATCAGAGACATTCCATTCCCTCCCTCCCTCACACCCACCTTCCCTCTCTCCCTCCTTTGTCTTTTGAGACAGGGTTCTCTGTAATAGCCCTGGCTGTCCTGAACTTGCTTTGTAGACCAGACTGGTCTTGAACTTAATAGAGATCTGCCTGCCTCTGCTTACTGAGTGCTAGGATTAAAGGTGTGTGCTCAGCTCAAAGACATTTTTGGTGTGCAAGCACAGATGTTTCACTGTTTCTAAACATGAGAAGGTTTCATATTGGTAGAGCAGCTAAGGCCTATCGCTCTGTTACTGTGCACCAGCCATTTGCTGTGTGGCATGAACTTCTAGTGGTTTCTAGACTAAAATTAGGAAGTGAGACCTGTTTTGTGAATAACAAGAAGTTAACTTGCATAAATAACACTGATGAACAGTTTTAGGTTATGTAAAATAAATTATGTGCAGTCAGTCACCAAGCTCTTTGCTTTGCTATACCATTTATCTTATTTCTGATCTCAGCACCCTTGACTCTCTATTGGAACTATAGGTAGGTCCCAAGATGATTGCCCTACACTGATTAGAAAGTGAATTGGGGTGTTTTCACCTGAGTAGACAGCTCTCTTAGAACCTGGCATTATGTAGCTCAATAGTTCTATTGGCTTAGTTTATTTTCTCAGTAACTTTCAGAGATTCACAGATGCCACCCTTTCACATGTTGAGCTGCCTAGCTTCTGTTCCTGTGTGACTTCTTGTCTAGTGAAAACCTCATGAGACAGAAATAAAGATGCTGTGGTCCATGAAGCACATGAAAGTACTAGGAAATGTATTGGTGTTTAGTTTTCATCACAGCTCTAGTACATGGTATTCAATTAAGATGTAGGTAAGGGCTTGGTGGTAATCCAAGCTTCCAGTGGATCTGATTTAAAGCAGAGGAGCCTTGAATTCAATTAGGCAGTTCATGAGATGCATAGATAGGAATAGGAAAACTCGTTGGAAAAAACGTGCAGTCTATACCAACTTGAGGTAGCTTTCTGGTGGGGGGGAGAAAAGGAGTCTGTCATGTGAGTGGATTGAAGTAGGAGGTGCAGCGCTGACTGTTGATTATCTGATGGCTACATCAATGCGATTCCGAGGTTGTTTTGAGGCCTACTGTGCTTTAAGCTCATCTGGCATTCATTATGTACATTATGTACAATGCAGTCCTTAAGATGAAACTGTATAGCTGATGACATAAATGTTTCCTCCTTATCTAATCAGGAATCTTTCTTGAGTATCTAGATTAGATCTTATTTAGAAAGGATAATATAAGGAATAATTACTCTCTGTATTTCATTTGTAGAATTTACCATATGGTATTTAACTCATACTGCATATGAAAATAAAACTCAATAAAGAGCAGTCTATAGTATTTTAAGCTTGCATATGAAATATGATATGTAGTATGTAGTCATGTAGTCATGTAGTCATGTAGTATGTCATGTAGTCATGTAGTCATGTAGTCATGTAGTATGTAGTCATTTTGTGCTATTGGTTCATTTGTCACTTTTGTGTTTTACAAAATTGTAGAATTTAAATTTGGGAACAGGAGGCAGTATAACTCATTAGGGTTATAAAGTTATGTATGTAACCGTACAAGGTGGTACTCTTGTAAGCAAAGTGAATGTGCCAGAAACTCAGAAAAGAAAATAATTTTATCTCTGCAAGATTTTTAGTTTCATTTCTGAATGCTATCAGTCATGGAAAACCTGGCACATTCTCAATTATTCATCAATACAGTCAGTGCACCAAAATATTTGTGTGTCTGTCCGTCCGTCTGTCCTTGTTTTTTGCATCCAGCCAGAACTTACTAAATTTTCCCACCCTGGGTGCTGGGGATGGAACCTCTTGGTATTGCATATGCGAATGCTTGCATTTCAGCAGTGAGCTATATTTTCACCCTCATAAAATTTGTTAATGACATACCTGCTTTGGACATAGAGGCTAATTTTTTGGTGACATAAGTGCTTGGACTATTGGTTGCAGAGCATATTTTATGCTTACTTAAGATTTGTGGGTTATACACAGCAACACAATTCATGTTATACTTGACCATGAAATAATTTGGGAACCTCTCTCTCCCTGCCCCCATCATGAAATACAGTTTACCTCTTTATTCCTTTTGCTCTGTTTAAGTATCTGTAGCAGTAAAATAAAGCAGTCTGCTCAGAGACAAAGACTATTAAGGCTAGTGTATTTCATAACATATCCCCCCCCCCCCCCCCCGGCGGGATGGGGGGGCGGGCGTCATCTCATGACCCTGTAATACACAAGTGTTTGCTGTACTATACTGAGTTCAGTGGCTGTATTAACAACAACAACCACCACCACCACCAAAGATGGAGAAATTTAATAATAGATGTAAGTTATAAGGACAGTCTAATTGGAATGGGTTCTTGATAAAATAAATGCCAAGTGGATGGAAAACCCCCATAGTTCCTCTTGGGTAGAATGAAATGCAGGTAAGTGGACCCTGTATCTGGTGGTCAACAGCTATTAGTAGCATCTGCACCTTGTAGGCTAAGGCTGCAGAACTGCTTGAGACCAGGAGTTCAAGGCCAGCCTGGGCAACTCGATGTTAACAACAAAATGTTAAACACAAGTATAACTTCAGAAAAACCAAAGATTCTATGACATTATATAATACAATGATTGCTTTGTGAACTTTGCTTTTCAAGAAGCAGCATGAAAAAAACCCAAGGGGAAGATGTGCAGGATTCTGCCTTAACTGATTAAAGAATAGGATACTGATTTATTACTTGTAGCAAGTATGAACAGGTATTTTTCTCTGCACACACAAAGCTCTGGACAACTGGTTTATGTGGACCTCTTTCCTTGGGAATTGTAGATATTAGTGGATTTACTGGCTGAACAGTTAGTACGTTCTATATTCTCTTGGAATTAGAGGCTTCCACCACTTATTTACGGTGTTTTGTTGTTCTTTGTTTTGGAGACAGGGTTTCTCTGTTTAGCTCTGGCTGTCCTTGGAACTTTCTTTGTAGACCAAGTTAGCCTTGAATTCAGAGATGGGTCTGCCTGTGCCTCCCAAGTGCTGGGATTAAAGGTGTGAGTCACCACAGCCAGTTTATTTAGTGTTTTAATAATAGCATGAGAAATGCTTAGACTACTGTAAGTGTTTAATGAATCTTTTGGTGATTAGTTTCTTACCAAACCTGGGCAATATTTTTAGCCAAGTGTCAGGAAACATTTGCCTTAATCCATTGACTGAAGCCAGCTTCAAACAAACAGCAAATTTGGGCTGATCCTTTATATGATTAGTAACTTGGGAATTTTTATTTTTTTATTTTTTTATTTTTTTTTTCCGAGACAGGGTTTCTCTGTGTAGCTTTGTGCCTTTCCTGGAACTCACTTTGGAGACCAGGCTGGCCTGGAACTCACAGACATCCGCCTGCCTCTGCCTCCCGAGTGCTGGGATTAAAGGCGTGCGCCACCACCGCCCAGCTGTAACTTGGGAATTTAAGGATAGTGGCTTTCTACCTCTAGATTGTCTCTTCCCACTACCCAATAACATAACCATTGCATAAACACTGTAGTGTACTCCTTCTTAACTTCTTAACTTCTTAACTCCTTCTTAACTTCTTAAATATTGCCCAGGTTTGGTTAGGAGAGGGGAGAAAGCTGTTGCTAATAATTTGGTTCATTTGCTACTTAATAGCTGGCCTGTGTGTTTTGTTGGGGTTGTGGGTGGGGAGTGTTCTGTTTTCTGATTTCCCATCAGAATCATAGTTGCAGGGGATTTTGCTTGTTGGTTTGTTTCTACTCCTGAGCAGTAGTGAGGGTCTCCTCTTCTGTGTTGGTACCTTACCTGCTAGTCTGGTTTGATAATACCTTATTCTTAAAATGTATTTTGTCCCATTTTACTTAGTGTAGTAACTATTTAGCTTTAGCTTACTTTATTTTGCTTTGCCTTTTTTTTTTTTTTATAGCCTTGGGAATGGGCCTGGGTCTTGTCACCCAAGCCTATCGATGTTCAGCACTAAGGAAATCCTGGGGAACCTTGCTCTTTTGATGTGTTTTTCCTTTATCTCGAATCTTTTGACCCCTCCTTAATTAATGGTGGTGTCACTTTACAGCCTATCTCGAAATACAGTTTCATGCTAAGCTTTTTTGGGGAGGGGGTTAGAACCAAGGGTGTGAATTTTCAGGAACAAGACCCAATTCATAGCACTGCCTTGGAATTTTATTTCCCATTTCTTTTGCATCTTTATAATCTTTATACATTTCAAGATTAAAAGATCATCTGTAGAGATGGTTCAAAGGTTAAGAGCACTGGCTGCTCTTCTACAGGACCTGGGTTCAATTCCCAGCACTCCTGTGGCAGCTCACAACTGTAACTCCAGTTCCAGGGGCTCTGGTACCCTCTCACACACACAAAAGACTAATGCACATAAAAATAAACCTCTTCCTGTAGGAGCTCTGTAATTTTCTTTTTTTTCAATAATTTGACAATGACAACTTTTTAATTGGTGTTTTTCCTTTAAAAAATTTTTAAAAATAATTTTTTTCTTTTTTTGGGGGCAGGGTTTCTCTGTATACCCCTGTCTGTGTGAACTCAGATCTTCCTGACTCTGCCTTCTGCGTGCGCCACCACTGCCCAGCAGTAATATTAAAGAATGGGTTATAGGTGATTTTTTTTTTTAAATGAATGACTCTTTTCTTTTGATTTTTAACTCCAAAGTAATCTTGTCTTTAAAGAATTCAGAAGCACATGAACAAATGATGTTAGACTCCATCTGTCAACTTTTTTGTCATAGTGTTTTCAGGGTATTTATATGCGAGTACTACTTCACTTGTTATTAAAATGTGGGCCATACTACATTTTACACCCCTGGTGGTGGGTGAACTAAGGGCTTTAGCTATACCCTTAAGGCTCTTAGCCTTACACATGACAATTTTTAATTTTTAAATTTAAAATTGCGTTGGTTTATAGCTAGGCATTATTGCTGTATAATGTTGGTGCTAGCTATATTTGAGCCTGAAAATCATATTTTGAAAGTTTCAAGATGATAAACTTGTCTGTGATAGATTTCTCACACCATTGTGTGGGTCAATTTCATTATCCCTTTCTCAGACTGCATTTTCAATTTTAGTTTTTGGGAATATATTTTTATCCATCCATCCATCCACCCATCCATTCATTCATTTAGCTATTCATTTATTTATTCATTTTGATTTTCGAGACAGGGCTTCACTGTGAAACAGTCCTGGCTGTCCTGGAACTCACTCTGTAGACCAGGCTGGCCTTGAACTCAGATCTGCCTACTTCTCGCTCTGGAGTGTTGGGAATTAAAGTTGTAAGCCACCATCGCCCGGCTTTAAAAGCAAAACAGTTCATTATCAACTGTTGTCTTTGGATATCCTCATACATGTTTTTGCTTGCATTGCCGAAGATTAAACACAATGCCTGTGCAGAACAACCAAGTTGTTGCTGAGCCACAACCCAGCCCTTCTACATTCTTTATTTGGTTGGTAATACTTTGCTTTTGAGGCAGGGTCTTCAAGGGTGGCCTAGAAATTTTGATCCTCTGCTTATGTGTCTCCAGTGCTGGTACCACAGGTGTATGTGTCATGCCTGGCCCTCTGTTGATGCACAAAGTGTGTACTAAGTTGGACGGTCTACAGAGACTGCTTCTGGAGTCTCTATAACTTGGCCCTTGGAGAGTCTGTTCTTTCTACCTTGTAGTCCCATGGTCCCCACTGCTGTATTCTCCTCCCACCCCACCCCAACCCCAGTGAGTGGTGAGTATTTTTCATTTGGAATCAGGCCTTGCCATGATTCTTTATTGAACAGTTTTCTCCTGACTATTAGAACCTATGCCTGTACCTAAGGTCATTGCTTTTATGAACTGTGCAAGGCCAGCTCCCACCTTTTCAAGGGTTCTTATGGGGAGGAGAGAAGGATAACAAACTTAACAACAGGAAGACAGAAACACAGGATAGCTTCGGGAGGACCTGGGTCAATACCCAACGTCCCTCCTGTTTATTCAAAAAGTGCTTTTTATAACAATGCCAAGGATTAGGGCACAAGATTTTCCCCTTGCTAGATCAAAGTACACTGCACAGCCAAGTGTAGACCCTTCCAAACACCTGGTAACTATGCCCGTGGTCAAATCATCCCCTTATGCAACCCCTCCTGGTAAATCAAGCTCAGATTCTTGGACCCTGAGTAAGTTCTCACTAGATAGCCTCTGAGAATCACCACAGTATTCATACTTGCTAATCTAATATTTGTGTCTGCACACAGGCAAAGCACATAGTATTACCATCCAGGCCATACCCTGATTTCTTCAGTTTTGGGGGGAATTAAATTGAAAAGTGCCTATAGTTAGGCATGGGGAATATGTAAAGGAGAAGAGCTAGGGGTCTGCCTCCAATAGAAAGAAAAAAAATGCAGGAAACTCAGTATATATATTTTGGAGTAGCAGAAGTAGGAGTTTTAGAAGGACTATTTGAACGGTTATGACATATCTTAGGTATGTGAATGTTGCAAGGTACTGTGTATCAGCTTCTGTTACATGTAAGTCTCTTATGGTGGTTCTAACAGAAAACGGTGTTGTGATGACTGTTCCTGTTGCCAACTGTGGGCATTCAAGTCTTGTCACTCATTTCATTTCAGAAGAAAATGTGGGAGTCCTTGATCTGCTTGGTGTCAACAAAATTTTATATATATATAAATTTTCTTTTCTTCACATCTCAATGTTCCTCAAAGAGCCACCAAGGGATCCATTTCTTGGCAGGTTGCAGGGCAGAAATGCCACAACCAAATGAAGATAGTAATGTTTCATCTCATCCTGAATCCCTTTTAGTGACTGCATCCTCCATACTTGAGGAACTCTGCTGTGTATTCCATTTGTGCTTATGTCTCCAGAATGCACACAGGATCCTGGGGATCTTGTTTTCACAGGTAGTGTGCTCATTGCGCTCACTGCGCTCGCCTGGCTTGCTTTAATCCCTATGTTAGTGGTTTACAACTAGAGGAACAGAACAGTGATGTGGATGATCAGTAGATCATGGTAAATGAGAGTCACCCTGAGAGCTGCATGATAAATACCATAGGGAGATGAGGTTGTAAGGGTCAGTGTTCTGTATATCTTGGATGACTTTCTAGCTTGGTATACATCTATTCTAGGAATACCCTCACTCTACAGTGTTCCCAGGTTAAAATAGCTAAGAACTCGCCCTTTACTAGCTCACAGTAGCAATACCTTAACAGTACCATTTATGAACCCTTGCTACATGCAAGATATGCCTTCCATGCATATCTCCATACCATAGAAACTCTGCTTCCTGTTTTTACTGCATAGGGAAGTTAGTTAAAGTATTGAAAGTAGAGGATAGTGAAAGTGGGAAGCTAAAAGCTACCCTGGTTGTCCAGTGTCATAAGGTATCCATAAGGTGATGTCCAGTAGTGATCAGTCTGCGTGAATGCGTGTGTAGGTGGTGGTGTGTCTAGTCTGTGTATCTGTGTCTTCTGTGTAGTCGTGGGCTTTGGATAAGATTCAGGTCATCAAGGAAAGCCTTTTCCCTGTTTTCCTCAGTGCTTTATATCTTTTTGGTGGGTACTATTGGTATAGCTACTGTTGCTGCCAGATTGTAGGTAAAAGTGGCATATGGACATGGGGCACACACCCCTTATTTCACCTAGTAGGTGTAGCAGGCAGCAGCAAAAGTCAGAGAAGCTGGTACTAGGTCTTTACACCTTGCTTGGCTTAGTTTTGGTGCTTCATCCTTCTATATCCACACTTGTCAGCTGTTATATCATTCCTTTTGTGAACTTCTCAAGCCCTTCCTCTCTTATTTAGGTAGAGTCCATTTTTCGTATCCTGTGATCAGGAATGCATTAGCTCATAAAAGTATAGTTGAAAAGTAAGTTAGGAAGCCAGAGAAGCAATCTTTGTAATACTTCAGTTGAATGAGACAGAAACAAATGCTGTTGTTTTAGTATATTGGTTTGTGCATGCATGCCCGAGAGAGTGTGTACATACATATGTGCATACATACATACCCTAGGCCTACAGTACCCTCCTTAAACTGTCATTGCACAGATCCTTTGTCTAGCTCTTGTTGGAGCATCTCCCTTCTATGACTGTGGTTGGGATAATGTGGGTGGGGGAGGGGTGATCTGGGAAGTTAGCTGCTGTCTCTGGGATTATTATTGCAGGCGAGCACCTTCCAGGCAGCTACCTGAATTTATTGAAATAGGTTCTCATAATTTTGCCTTTTTTACCCAGATCAGGTGTGTAGAAAACTTGAGAGTGTGTATAGGCAGTATGTGTTAGATTGTATGATACGCTCTTTTGCCTACCCTATTCGAATTGGAAGATTGGGAGGGTACACATGGTACTTAGTCTCCTTTTCACATTGAAGCTCTCATCTCTGATAAGCTAGTTAAGCCACTGTGCCTTTGTCTACTCTGTGACTGTCAATACAGCCGTTTGGATTTGTCTTCTCATATAGACCAATGTGAAGAGTTTGTCTTCAGATTTGGAGTTCTTTGCATTTTATTTTTCTTGACAGGAACTATGTAGCCCTGGCTGGTTTGGGACTGGCTGTGTAGATCAAGCTGCCATCACATATATATATATATCCATCTTGCCTTTATTTCCAGTATTCTAGAATTGAAGGTGTGGACCCAATCTGCATTATTTAAAAGTGTTTTCTTCTCAACCTACCCATGAACAACTTTTCAATGTTGTGGGGAACAAAGTGAAAGACATAAGTGTGTGTAAAATTGGCTAACCTTGATTTTGTAGGAGAGAAAGCCAGCAGAAGTGGATGTTTATAGTGTTATAATCCTTATGATTTCAAACAAACAAATAACTTCTTTGCTGTATGTGCTCAGCATTGAAATGGATGTTCAGCAGAATCTTGCTCTGAATTTTTACTGGGTTTCTAACTTTTGCTGTAATTAAACTTGGCATTCGTGTAAGGAGTGAGATGGGATGGGTCATGACCCAAGGAAGAGGACGTGTATGTACTTTAGGAGTGCTGAATTCCTGTGAGAAGCTTTTTATTTTCCTCTCCTTTGATTTTGTAATTCAGGCTGTAACTTTAAAAAGAAACTGTAGGGGCTGTTCCCCAGGTTATTCACAAAATGAGTCTTTGTCTGCCTTTTCATTCACCATCTGGTTACAAAGCTAAATTGGAATCGTGCTTGTTTTAATTATTTTCTACTTGTGTGGCCAGGAGGTTATTTGGTCTGGTGAGGTTACATTATAAGCTCTTGTGCTCAGTGCTCATTAATGCCACTGAGTCCACATCCTGCGCCAGCACCAGAATGGTTAAGTGGATCCACTTGTGTGGCCAGTGCTTGATGCAACACAGTGGTCACAACCAAATTACCGGAGGAAGTGTGGTGTCAGTGTGTGGTTTCCCTTCTTTCTTTTTTCCCACTTTAATCGCCAATAATGTTGATTGCTTAAGTTCATTTTTCTTCTGGTAGAAATAGGATAACAAATGGCTTAATCTTAGTAGTTAGAGGGATGATATTAAAAGCAGAGTATAAAAGTATATACCATCTTGAACCATGTATACCCCATGAATAATGGAAATTGTGTAGTGAGAGACTTTTGGGTACTATCTTTTTCTTTTCTTTTCTTTTTTTTTTTTTTGTACCAGCCAAAAGATGCAAGCTTTACAAAGAGGTATTGTTTAGCATGAGACTGACTTCAAAAGTCTTCTTAAAAAAGACACATAGAGCATAAAAATTTTATATATGTGTAAACACAGGCTCTTCCTCAGTTGCCCATTTTCCCTGTCTGGTAGGAATAGATTCTTCAATGAAACTGGAATTTTCAAAAGGTGACATTTAGAATTTTCTGTGAGAGATCTCTTGGTGTTGTGACCAAATTAAAAGATGTTTTTTCAAGTTCAGAGAAAAGTTCATTGTGTGGTGAGAACTTACTTGTGACTCGCTCTTAATGAATGAATGGACAAGTAATAGCTATTTCTTCCTATCCATTCTCCCGTTCTTAATTCTGTAAAGCAAAACCTATATAAGTCAACGTAGGGCTATGGGACTCCTTTAAACCTTTCTGTTTCGTAACCTTAGAATTTGGGTTGCTCAGAAATCGGATGCTAGAAGCAGAGGGACCAAGAGTTCCATCTGGGCTAGTCTGGGCTGTGGTGAAACTCTCCAAAACCCAAAGCTGTCCTTTCAGTCTTTAAGCTCTTCGTGGCAGGTTATGCTTGATATTTGCAAGTATGTCTGAAGAAATTATGTTATAAACGTATAATCAGGCATAGAATCTGAAAAGATGGAAAAATAACAGGTGTCCTCTTAGCTCTGTAATATCAGGGTTCATAGAGGAGGTGTCTGGTGTTACCAAATGTTGCTTGGCAAAAATGCTGAAAATAATGACAGCATTTCTGTTGAACAAACTTGATACAATGTTAAGCTTTTTGTGGTGGTGACAAATGATTGTGTTGTAGGAAAACAACTGTCCATTTGCCTAGGACTTTATTTAGTTTTTAGATGTTTGAGTACTTCCTCTAACTCAAGCACACTGTACAACTCAATTAAGCATGCACTATAATGACATTAATACCACTCAAATTAAAATCAAATATTTTTTTAATCAAAAACATTTAATATTTCTGTTCCAAAATACACACAGCATAGCCATCTCCCCACCTCTACATCTTTGAGAACATTTTTTTTTATGGTACCAACAAAAGAGGTAGACTGGCGAACTGCTACAAGGAAAGTAATGTGTGGAGTTTCCTTGAAACAATCTAAATTAGTTTTGTATATTCTTTTGTCCACTGCCCATTTCTTAAGCTGCTTCTCACGTTAGGGGAGTGGGGGACTTTTTTGAGGTGTAAAAGCCACAAACCATAAAATTCATTCCTTTAAATATTTTTCATTTTCTTTCTAAGTAGCTTAGCCACTGGATTCTTCCTTCACTGACTGCCTGCTGTTGGGTCCACACTCCCTTCCTGCTTAAATAAAATCATCTAAAAATGTACTGTGAGTTTCTTTTCCACTTTATTTATCAGGTTATCAGATTATTTTGTTGCTTCACTTGGTTCAGCAATGTATGGGTAAAAAATGACTTAATGGTAGGTAATGGATATTAATTGCATTAGGCATGATCATACTTTGACATCCAAAGTTTGAGCCAAGGGAAACATACTAAGAAAGGTGATTAATAGTTCAAACAGTTTCTTAAAGAAGCCCTGTGTCTTGCCCCAACCCCAGCTGTGGGTCAAGACCCACACATAACCCAATAAATGATGAATCCATAACCCAGAGGAAAGCTGACTTTTCTAGTATATACATAGGTGCTCCCAGAGCATGTTTGAGTTGGTACAGGCATGTCAACAGGAATTGATCTGAGAGTGTGAAGACAGGAAAGCCTTTCTAATTAAAGCCTCTTGATGACTGTGTTGCTTAATTATAGTAAATTATATTTTAACAGAGCATGTCTGTGAAGGGTATTAACAGTGTGCTGAATAATAGAAGAAAATCTGACTTTCAAAATCATAGTGTCGTATAGAGATGACATAAGTTACCATCAAGAACCTGAGCCTTATTTCATACTCTGGGAACACTTTCTGACAGTTATTATCAGAAGACATTTTAAATACATGGATGCACACTGCATTGAATGGAATAGTCTTTTTATAGACACATTTTATTTTTATGCCCTCTGCTTTTCTGAGCCCCCCCCCCCCCCTTTTTTTTTTTTTCCGAGACAGGGCTTCTCTTTATAGCTTTGCACCTTTCCTACGACTTGCTCTGTAGCCCAGGCTGGCCTCAAACTCACATCCGCCTGGCTCTGCCTCCTGAGTGCTGGGATTAAAGGCATGCGCCACCACTGCCTGGCTCTTAGTCTCTCTTTTAAGCCACTCTGGATTTTTCCACTTGCACACATGGGTATTCCACCTCCCTTGTTTGACCACATGATTATTCCTTGTCTCCATCTTGAACTTGACATTTACAATACCAGTATTGGCAGCCAAATGGGGTAACTACGAATGAATAGACTATTAGTAAGGGCACCAGAGCATCCAGGTATGTTCTCTATGCCTTTTTCTTGATTCAGTAATGGAATATTATTAGAGTATACACCAACACATACACAAGATCTTTTGAGACTGTAACAAGAAAGAAAATGGCAGGGCATGGTGTACTGAGATGGTAGTTTCTGGTTAGAATAAACTGGTCTTGATGTGTCAGCATATGATATCACCTAGGCTGGTGAATGTTACTATTTGTTTTTATTCTCTTTTAAAACAATAGTGTGGCTGGGACAGTGGATATCTTTTCTTGATGTAGATTATTAAACCCTTATTTAGTCCCCCTTTTATCTTAAAAAATGTTATATGCAACAGTTGAGTAGATAGAGCTGGAGGGGACTTTACAAAATTAATCTGTCAATTGCTCTTACTTTAAAAATGAATTAGAGGTACTGGGCCACCTTCCGCCATGCAGTTCAGTGCTGCTTAAGTCTTAGCATCTGGCATGTTTGCTCTTCTAGAAGTTCTCTTGCCCTAGCATCTGTGACTTTTTTTTTCAAACTAAAAAAAAATATATTTTTTGAAACACCCATTTCATATGTTGTGGCCTTAGCTGAGAAGGCATGTTGTCACGTGGTGTTGGATCCCAGTGATTGAACTAAGGACAGCAGACTTATTGTCAAGCACTTTTACCCACTGAGGCCTCTTGCTGTTCATCTGGCTTTTTTGGGCTATTTCCTTTTCTGGTTTCCCAGTGTTCACTGTCCACAATGAAGGACTCAGTACCTTTTCTTCTTTCCTGTCTGCTGTTTCTGGGCATTATCCCTTGAGTTAGGCCCTGTGTGCTGTCACATTTGTTGAAGGCAACACACAGTTGTGGGACAGAAGTAGTACATAAAGTCAAACTTTGTGATAAACAGTGGTGTTTGAAAGATAATTCAGTATGTCCAAAAGTTTTGGAGACAAGGTAACTCTAACTGGCATGAATTGAATGTACACAAGACTGTACTGAAACTCAAGAGATTTGCCTGCCTCTGTCCCCTGAGTGCCATGAGTAAAGGTATATGTCATTCAAGATTTCTTATCAAAATTAAGTGTATGTGTCAGAGAGGGAGATAGATACCTGCAGAGGCCAGAAGAGGGTTTTTGGATCCTCCTGGAGTTGGACTCACAGGAGATTTGGGCTGTCTGCCATGGGTGCTGGGAACTGAACTCTGCTTCTGTCAGAGCCATCTTACCAGCCCCAATTTCAATGTCATTGCTTACATTATTTGAGACAGGGACTCACCATGTAGACCATGCTGTCCACATTCTTCTTCCTCTTAAGTGTTGCACCACCACTCCCATTCCTTAAATGATCCCCCCCATGCTTTCGAATCATGTTCTGTCATACCTAATGAGGTAATCAATAGTCAGCTCTGATCACACACCCACTGATGATTCCTTTTTTTTTTTTTTAAAAGAGTGAAATAGAAGAGAGACTGTTCTCAAAAGGAAGTCTGTTTCTCTACCCACGATTTCCTTCCTGTCTTGTGATGTTAGGAAAAATGTTAATCTAGTGGTTTTGTACAATTTTCTTGTCAGTGGAAAAGTATACAACGTTCATGCAGAAATAGCAGCTCCCCCACTCCAGCCTGTATCTTTTCCTTTGTTAGATGGATTACATGAAGGCTGGTTCCCATACATTCTTTCCTACTGCACATTTCACCTGGAAACTTTTAAGGCTGTTCTTAACATGTTCTTGACTTCACTTTTCAATAGCATATATAAGAGACAGATGTAGCCCTTTCAGCTTCTGCAACTAAGGTAGTGGATTAGTGGTTTTCAGCTTGCGGGTCACCGCCCCTTTTGGGAAACTTGTATCTTAAAATATTTGTTTATATTATGATTCATAACAGTAGCAAAATTACAGTTATGAAGTAGCAACCAAAATAATTTTGTGATTAGTGGTTACCACAGCATGAGGGATTCTATTAAAGGTTCCAGCATTAGGAAGGTTGAGAACCACTGGAGTAGACAGTGATTTATTAGGGTGGCCTCAGCCCAGGATAGACATTTAAACACCTGTTCAGGGACCTGCCACTTCCTACTCAAACTTGCTATACTTGCTTGACTAGATTTCCTTTTGTCTTCAGAAAAGGTCTTGTATACTTCACTGCAGGAATTATTGAGATGCGAGTTAATTTCATTTCTTGGTTTGCCTTTTTGTGTGTATGTGTGTTTGGGTGCTCATGCAGGAGCAGTGATCGCAGGTTGAAGTTGTGTGCCCCTCATCACTTCCCATCTTATTTTTGAGACAGGATCTCTTTCACTGAACTCAAGGCTCATATTTTGACTAGATTGGCTGGTCAGCAAGTGCCAGGGATCCTTTCTTCAGCCCTGCCCAACTCTCCAGATTCCTTTCCTGCCTTAGCGGTACCTAGTGTTACGCTGGGCTTTTACTTTGGGTGCTAGAGATCTAAACTGAGGTCTTTATTCTTGCACAGAAAGGGGGGTTCACTTCCTGAGTGCGCCCCCCCCCCCCTGAAGGAAATGACTAATCATAGAGCAAAGCAGCAGGATCAGATAGGGCCTGCACTGACCCGTAAGTGCCTATGGGGTTTTACTTAGTATTGACCTTGTCATTTGCTGATAATGGTTCTTGGTAGGAAAGAGGAGGGGAATAGTTTGGCACACCTTGAGGCCCTATTTTGTTATTGAAGTGTAATTTGGTTTCATCTTAAGATATTTAGAAATCATCAAAAAGCAGTTGAGGAGCTTTTTGAAAAAAAGCTTTTTGAAAAAAAAAGGGGGGGGGGAGTGCTGTGGGATGTTCTGTATGGCAAATGTGTTGCTAATTAGTCAATAAATAAAACACTGATTGGCCATTGGCTAGGCAGGAAGTGTAGGCGGGACAAGGAGGAGAATAAAACTGGGAAGTGGAAGGCTGAGTCAGAGAGACACTGCCAGCCGCCACGATGACAAACAGCATGTGAAGATGCCGGTAAGCCACAAGCCACGTGGCAAGGTATACATTAATGGAAATGGATTAATTTAAGTTGTAAGAACAGTTAGCAAGAAGCCTGCCACGGCCATACAGTTTGTAACCAATATAAGCCTCTGTGTTTACTTGGTTGGGTCTGAGTGGCTGTGGGACTGGCAGGTGAGAGAGATTTGTCCTGACTGTGGGCCAGGCAGGAAAACTCTAGCTACAGTTCTTGGTAGGAAAGAGGAGGAGAATAGTTTGGCACACCTTGAGGCCCTATTTTGTTATTGAAGTGTAATTTGGTTTCATCTTAAGATATTTAGAAATCATCAAAAAGCAGTTGAGGAGCTGGCAGGATCATTGAATCAGGTAAAGGTGCTTGCTACCAAAACCTGAGTTTGATCCCTGGGATCCACATGGTAGGTTTGAAATGACTCCCACAGAATCTCCTGTTGTAGTGGTGTATGCCTATAAATAGATAACAGATGCTCAGGGTCATCTCCAATAACAGTAAGTTTATCTGTAAAAATAAACTTAAAATGTGACTTTTTTCTTCACCAAACACAATGAAGTATCAAAAAACAAAACACAAAATTTTTAAAGTACATCTTTCTTAGTGAGGTATATATTATTAAATTAAAATATTAACCCTGGTGAGCACTGTATAGAATATCAAGGCTAGGATCCTGCACTCAAGGCATGCCCATTTAAACTCTGGAATTTGTATCAGAGCAGGTATCTACTTTAGGTGTCAGCTGTAATGTCTGTTAAGATGCATTAACGCAGATTCTACAGCTTGCTCTAAGCATTTGTTGTTACAGAGGAATTAGAGTACCACTCCCATTGTTTATTTAGTTCATCTTCTTAATGACTTAATGAATTGCTTGATCAAATGCCTGTCATTTTATGAGTCTAACTTTGAAGAGAACTTAACTGCTAAAAATTAAGCTGAGCAGCAGTGGTGCACGCCATTAATCCCAGCACTCACAAAACAGAGCCAGGTGGACCTCTGTGACTTCGAGGGCCAGCCTGGTCTACAGAGTGAGATCCAGGACAGGCACCAAAACTACATGGAGAAACCCTGTCTGAAAAAGAAACAAAACAACAACAGCAACAACAAAAACAAAAATTATTATATAGGAGAGATGGCCCAGTGGTTAGGAGCTTTTGTAGAGGATGTGGTTTAGTTACTAGCACAATTCGAGTACAGGGGATACAGTACCTTCTTTTGACATCCATGGGCACCAGGCACTTAAAAATAAATCTAAAAATCAGTAGAGGTGAGCTTTCTAAGTTTACTATTTCTTGTTGGGTGAGGGGTGGTAGATGGGACTCAGGGCCACCTTGTGCATAGTAGGCATATGTACCAACACTGAGCTGCCATGCTTCCCATAGGCTTATTCCCATAGCCTCTCTATTTACAAATGAGCATTAATATGTCTTCACCTTTGTCTATGAATTTGTATCTTCATTTACCAGCTACCTCAGACATTTATGTTAGTATAGTTATATGCTCTATAGTATCTATGTGTCATCAAACTAAAGTATAAGAGGGAATGTGTAATTGAGGGGGGACGGGATACTGGACCAGCTTAGATTGTAGTTGTAGGCCCTACCATCTGTGTGTGGAAGTGTTTCTTTAGGATGTTCTAGGAAGATGTAGTCACATGTGCACAATTTAACTTAATCAGTAACAGAGCTTGCAGTGCTGCCTTTTCCTTTCTTACTATCTACCCCTGGCTGGCTTGGAACTTGCTATTTTAGACAAGGCTGGCCTTGAACTCACAGAGATCTCCATCTCAGCCCCCAATTACAGGGATTAAAGGCATGTACCATCATGCTTGGTGTGACTGCATTCCTAGTTTAAGAGTTTACAAATAATTGTTAGACATGCCTTTCAAGTTTGGTTCTGTGATTTCTGGTATTTTTCCATTGAAATTTAGCTAAAGTTCCCTTCACGTGCAACCAAGTGAGCCCTACAATTTTGGTGGATATTATTATTACTGGTTGAACTTAGTGATGATGAATATCATGTTAAAACTTTCCCCTAAACTGGATCACAGCATAAAATTAGGATATTTTACATCAAAGAACTTTGGGCTACAGATGGTTCAGTGGAGGGGAAGGAAGGGTAGTTTGATAGCCTGTCATTGTGCTCTCCAACGTTTAGCAGATGTTCTTTGAGTTAATATTGCTCTTCAGTCATCTTTGACAGAAGCAGGATCTGGTTAAGATCAAATTGTTTAGACGATTGCACATTGATCTGGCATCACAAGTCTGTAAGCCAGCCAGAAAAGGAGAAGCTAGCAGTGAAAGATTAAAAAACAAAAGCAGTTAATAATAGGAGAGTAGCTTCCATGCCTGCGATTTACTTGCGGATTTTTTACTTGTGCATGCTAATTTTAGCTTCATCTTGGGGGAGGACCTATTTAAAAAATAGCTTCAGAGTATGAAGCTCCTTAGTGTTGATCCTGCATGCTGTATCAGGGTTGATAGAATGAACTTTTAAAGCAGATGCTGCAGTTTGCTGGAGTTTTGAGGAATCACAGGATAATTTATCATTCTTTAGAGTTAGGCTTGATTTTTATAATATCCAGTGGTGCATGTGAAACTTAAGTAGTGGTCAGCCCTTAAGGAAGTTTTCGAAAGATGTTGGATGTTGCTTGAGTGTTTAATTTCTAGTATTTTGTTTCTGTATTACAAAGGGAAATAATTCTTTTTATACATGAGTTTCCTCAACTCTGTGTGTGTGTGTGTGTGTGTGTGTGTGTGTGTGTGTGTGTGTGTGTGTGTGTGTGTGTGTAGGTAGGTGCTTCCTGTTCTTAAGCTATTGGCCTCTGGAATACTCAAGTGAATTCTGCCTGGTGAAAACCTTCTCTTGTATTGTGAGATGGAGATGGAAGCTTTGAAGAGGCTCTGACTCTTTAATCCTGGCAAAGCATCTATTTGGTGAATGTGGTCCATGAAGTATTTTAAATGCCTTTTCCAAAAGAATCTGGCTTTCATTAATGAATTCATTTATTCACTAGAAGAGCAATTCGTTTTTTATTACACAGTAGCTATGGCAGGTGTTAGAAACTCCTGTTGGTAACACCAATGGCAAATCAGCATTTAACTTTATTCTTTATTGTCTGCTGTCCTGTGGTTTTCCACTATTCTTAATTGTCACGTACAGTGGAAATAATTAAATCCATGCATCTCCTCCTCTTAAGAATGTCTGTCTTTTGAGTTTTCTTGGTCTTCACACATTCTGGTTCCAGTTATGCTTATGGTGCTCTGGTCTGTAGGACAGATTAGTGGCTATGGTGTGGCCTTCCCCTAGTTCCTTTTGGCTTTTCTGCAGTTGGTTGATGCCCTTTTGTCTTCTGGTTTGTTCAAGATACCCAAGTAAGGTTCCTCACTATCACAATGAATTCTGCTTCACCCTGTCCCCAATATACCTTAACATGGATAAGCAGCTGAATATAAAGTGGATAGTGAGCCAATTTATCTCTGTTGAAGCAGTAAAACTATTCTGGACTGCTTTATTAAAGCCGTATTGCACTCTTATATATCTAAACTTTTAGAAGGTGCTATCAAGGATTTAAGAATTTAGCCATAAATGCTAAAAATTAAATGATGGTAGGCAGGAAAGACAACAGTAGTTTGGGAAATGCCAGCTTAAATCTTTTCATGGAAAATAGGAAGGAAGTATTGCCAAGGAGAGGGTATAGGAGGATATTGGTTATATTTTGTTTTGCCTTGCTTTGCAGCTAATCTGCCCTGTGTGTGTTTGTGTGGAGGTTTTATTTTTATGGTGTATTTTAGATTCCTGACCAAAATGGAGGCATTACTCACCACTTTTAACACTGGCTCCTTAAAGTGGAAGTAACATCAATGTATTAGAAAATAGAAGTGTATTTAGGCTCCACTTGGATTTTAAAATGACACTGGGATTACTTGCGGTGGGATCCCATGAGCAAGTTGACTAGCAAGGCTAGTTGAATTAACTCAGTGCCTGAGTTAATTATCTTGCCTTAGTAATAAAAGTGGAGACCATCATCATCCTGTACACCTCCTTGTCTAGAGTCACATTTTTGCATGCGTACGTGTGCATACCAGTATGTACAAAAACAAAAGACTTTTTGAAATGTGTGATGATAGTATCTAAAATCCTACCAATAGGAAAGCACCCCCCGTCCCCCGTGCGCCCCACCTCCACCTCCCACCCCTGTTCTCTTTTTGGGATTTAGACTAATTGTTTTCTCAAATGTTTTGGCAACTTTGTGTGCTGGTTCATACTTTTAGTGGTTTAAGATTTAAATGTGATTATAATACTTAGGTATAATACCTAGACAGTTGGAATTTTTCTCATCTCTTTCTTCAGTTATACTTACAAAGACAGAGGAGGATCGCTCTTGCTTTGCTAAGTATAAAAAATGTGGACCTCCAAGTTATCTTAATGTGTATGAGTGTACACCTTCATGTGTATATTGGGGTGGGAGTGGTGAAACAATGTGTAGGTCCTCTGCAAGAGAGTAGCACATACTTTTAACCTCCGAGCCAGCTTTACCCTTTCATATCCATTTCTTCTCCCCCTTTTCCCTCTTCCCCACTGTCCCCACAGTTTCTCTTTTTTAGCCCTGGCTGTTCCGGAACTCTCACAGAGGTCTGCCTGGCTCTGCCTTCAGAGTGCCTAGGATTAAAGGTGTGAGCCACCACCGCCCGGCTCCATTTTATTTTTTGAGAAAGGTTCTCTCATTGAACCTGGAGCTAACCAATCTAATAACTAGAATAGGTAAACAGCAAACCTCAGAGATCATCCTGTCTCCAACTCTAACTCTAACACGAAGTTACAGTCTGGTGGCCAGCTTTTTAGGTTCTTGACTTAGGTCCTCATGCTTGGGTGACAAGCAATTTACTGACTGACCCATTTCTTCAGCACGTAAGTATTCTTAAATGTATTTTGTAGTATACTCTGAAGGAAACACTGATTAATTAAGGCTATGAAAAAATTTGGACTGAAGTAGAATTTTAAGTTAAATGCTCTGTGCCTTAGTGATTGAAAACATTTCCAGTGAGACTCCTTAAATCACAGCATAACATCCATGACCTTTGACCTTGCAATTTATATTGATTTCTTAGAGATAACTTTCTTATCAGAGGATGTAGTGAGTATCTCTGAAGGATGTAGTTCCTGTTTTAGGTCTGTTTTCTACTTGAAGATGGGACTTCTTTTTGGTGATGGGAGTTGCTAAAGAAAAATTTGAGCGCAGAACTCTGTGGGCAGGTACATTTTTAGTGTTTTCATTTACTACCATAGTCACAATTTGTGTTCAATCCAGTTTATGTCCGAATGAGAGAAATGGGCCTAATTGGGTGAGCCCAAAGAATGGTTTCAGTAAAGAACTGTTTTCATGTTGGAAAATTCCCATTTCTATTTCAAGAGTTGTACAGTCTGGAGGTAAAGGACAAATTAAAGGCTACTGTTTTAGAAGTGGGGCTGGGTTTTGGCATTGGCAGCTTGATAATTACAGTTTTGGGTTAAAAGTGCCTCGAATTTTGGCTCGTTAGTCTGGAAGATCTGAGGAAATGCTGAAGAAAAAAGGATGCTGGATATCATGAAGGGAGGAGTAGACTGCAGAAGCACTAAGACTGCCTCAGGCTAGTGCTTTGCTGCTGGACCAACAGGATAACTATGCAGGGGAATCCCCCATGCCTTCAAGAGAAAGGGCAGTGTCTTAGTCTGGCCATTTGTTTGAAGGGAAACATCTTTTCTAAGCAAAATTCGAAGTCTTTTCTGTTCTCATCAATAATGGAGAAAGTAGAACTCAGCTCAGCATGGTTTATGGTAAGCAATAAGGTCGGAGCAAAAATATTTCTTAGTCAAAAATCAGACCTTTTCTGAAAGGTGAATGAATTAATCCAGATTTGTCTGTTCTACTCCTAACCATAACTACTTGTAATACCTTCCTTCCTGGCAGAATTTTGGAAGGATTGGGCTAATGAAACAGGAGGCCTGGGTTGTTAGCCCTTTCCTTCTCATGAACATCTGACCATTGTTTACTCTTTCTAGATCCTACTCTCATGGGAAATGAATTGACATGTATAAATTTAGGTAGGTGTATGATGTGTAGCATTCTGTTGCTAGCAGCTTTAAGCATTTATGTCTCTCATTCACAGTTGTTTGCTTGTGGTCAAGTCTTACCCCCATTAATACAATTTGTTGCACACCCTCATAACTCCCAAGGGTGAATAACATGTGGATTCAGCTGGGAAGTTATCTTAGGCTTCTGAACACTTGCTGTGTGGTCCCTTGATGCAATTTTATAAGCGGACCTCCTGATTTATTTGCCCTGGTACTACTTCTTCAAGGCTCTTCAGACTCACTTTCTCTAATCTCTCATTCTAGATTCTTGGCTCTCTTTAAACTATAACAGCTCCATTTCACAGCATCTCAGTAGATGCTCACTCCACAGTTCCCACTAGAAGTTCAGAACCACATACCAATGAAGTCTTATTTTTCCCACTATAAGTACATATTTACTATGTACATACTTATTATGAAGTTTGACTCATCAGAACAATAAGAGATTAATAAACAATTATAATAAATCACTGCAGTTATACTTTAGTGAATCTTGTTGGAGCTACTTAGACTGTCTAGTGTGAAAATCATGGATAAAGGGATGATTCCTTTATGTCCCGGCCAGAACTCCTTGCTGGTGTGATTTCATTACTTCACTAAGAATGGTAATCAGATTTAAATGAATTGTTTAGTTATTAAATTTGCTGTTTAATCATTTTTTTTTGAGCATAGGTAAATGAAACCATGGAAAATGGGACCTACTGAAGGAGAACTAACTTAGTTTTGGCATGCCTGAAGATACTGGTTTTTATTTTATGTGTATGGGTGTTTTGCCTGTGTACCATATGCATGTAGTTAGTGCCTGCAGAGTACAGAAGAAAGCGTCAGGTACCCTGGAATTGGAGTTACAGTTGTTAGCTTTGGCATGCTTTAAAATGAGCATATCTTCTTTTTCTAAAGAAACATTGGACTGAACCAGAGGATGTGAAGTACCTTAAGTAGGGTTTTCCTAGTTTCTTTATGTTCTTTTTGAAAATGCCATTTTCTGCATGTACAGAGTAAGTAGCACTTTTCTCCCGCTTGTACAAGGGATGGGCAGACATTTGTTCATGTAAGCTTTATGTAGTCCTCTATACATTTATTTCTCCCCTTCTTCCTGAAGTCTTGTTTCTTGAATTCAGATTAATGTTTTAACATGCGATTCATTCTTTGCTGGGATTTCTGAGGGAGACTGAGTTTACATCAACAAAGCTCCTGGGATGATTATTATTAAGAGGTTTTTCTGAGGACCTACATTAATGTGACATTGTCTGTTTCCTAACAACACACAAGTTGTCACTGCAAACACATATAGACGGAGGCATGCCTGGAATGCTGCTGTCTGTATCCATGAAGCAGAGAATATGGTAGCAGGGTAGGAGGTCTGAGTGAGGTTCACGTGTGTGCAGGAGGTTCACATGTGTGCTCGTCTCCTGCACACACGTGCCGTCCTTTCCTTCATTCACCTCATTTAAACGTGATGCTGTCTGTTACTTCATGTGCTTATTCTAATATGTCGGGAACAGAAAACAGATGATGTGGGTCCAGATGCCAGCAGTTGAAAGGTAGCACACTTCTTCCCTTTTGGTCATGATTGATTCAAGAAGATACTTAGACTGACAGTAAGGGAGAGGAAGTTTTGTGAAAGCTAGCACGACAAATTTTTTTTGGAGTGTGAAAGGCGGTTTTATTAAGACAATTGGGGATTTCTTTATTGACAAAAAAAATCCTCAAAATACAGGAATTCACATATATTAGTTTGTGAACATTAGTGAAAGTGAGTTTTGGGTCTTGGTCATTATGAGTAATTCAGTATGAACATAGTTTTTTTTTAAGCAATAGAGCTGTTTTGTGTGGACATGGGTTTGCATTATTTCTTCTATTAGGCTTGGTTCTGGGCTTGCTGCTGCTTGTTGTATCTGAATATTGGAATTAAGTAACATGGGAGACACTGTTTCAACCACTTATTGATCTTTGGCATGTGGTTCATTGTTTTTTAGTATTTCATACATTTTTCAGGCGCTTCTCTAGCAAAACATAACTCTGTACTTGTGGCTTAGTTCTCTCTTCCTCCAACCTCTGGTTGCCCCAGCTCTGTCTCAAAGAATACTTGTTTTCTCATTGTAGAGGCGTTTTATATCAAATGGGATCATTTTAGATCTGCATGACCCTTTGTGTGCCACTTAGTAATGAAGATACAGCCAGTGCTATTTGCCCTGATGCAAAATTCTATAGTAAGAATTCTTTTATGGTGGAATGGTTTTCTATATTCCTGTACCATAGTTTAGTTATCTGTGTATCACTTGATGGGCATTTGGGCTATTTATTGATTTGCTAACTTACTTCTTACAGTATTTTACTGTGTAGTCCAGGCTGGCTTCAGATTCAGTATGCTCTTGCTGTTGCTAATAACGTTACCAAGCCTTTTCTTTCCTTTCTTTTCCCCGTGTTTCTGCATATTTTGTGTGAACATGTAAGAATAAAATTGAGTAATTGCATGTCTTTCTTCTTGAGGTACCCACATTCTCCCACAGTAACTTTCGTGTTGCCATTGTGTAGAATGATGTATTTCTCTACACCTTCAGTTTAATCATCATCATCTCCATCATCTCCATCATCATCATCACCACCACCAACATCATCATCATCATCACCATCACCACCATCACCACCACCACCATCATCATCATCATCATCATCATCATCATCATCACCATCATCACGTTTTCCTTTCCTCTAATAATCATAGCTAAAGATTGGTTTTGGGAGAAATTTATTATATTTTTATAAATGTGCACATTTTTCTGATGAAAATACAGGAGCAAAAAGAGATAAGGGATAAATCAACTTATTTTATGGTCTTATGTAAAATTCTTACTTGTACCTGGGTATGGTGGTGCATGCCTTTGATCCCAGCAGAAGCAGGGGGGCCTCTGTGGTCTTTATAGTGAGTTCCAGGACAGCCAGGGCTGTGCAGAGACACCTTGTCTTACCTGTATATTTTTTCATCAAGGAATCTTTTCATGAACATCTGTTGAGCTGTCCAAAACAAAGTTCAGTAAGTGCAACTACAGGCATTTATAGCATGAGATTTTGCAGTTAATTTAGCCATGTAGCTCCTGATACAATAATAAGAGCAGGTTAGGGGTATGTATGTTGTAGCACCTGGGCCACATGACAGGAGCCATGGAGCAGGAGGATCACGAGTTGAAGGCTAGCCTGAAATATATATAGTGAGACTTTCTTTCCAATATCCTCCTTTACCCCTAAAAAGCAAACAAAACTGCTGAGGAGTATCTAAGAAGGGAGATGTGTAGATTTTCTAAAGTGCTTTTCTTTCAATACCAGCTTTAAATCACAGATTTAGTATGGATTTGATTATTACTGCTACTTTAAAAAAACATTTTAGGAGCCCTGGGCGGTGGTGGCGCACGCCTTTAATCTTAGCACTTGGGAGGCAGAGGCAGGCAGATCTCTGAGTTTGAGGACAGCCTGGTCTACTAGGATAGGTCCCAGAAACTACACAGAGCAATCTTGTCTTCAAAAACAAAAACAAACAAGTAAATATGGAGTCTTTTAAACTTTTTAAACTTAATTTTTTCTTGGGGTGGGGTAGGGGATTCTTGCGCGCGCGCGTGATGTTAAATTTCACAGGTGTGTTTTCTTGTATTCTGCAGTGTCACTCAAAAAGTTTGCTCCTTAGTAATTACTAGAGAACATTTTAGTCTTAGAATATCTGCTGTGTTTCTTTGTGGGGAAGTCTGTTAAAATTGGAAAATGGTTTCTTTGAGGTCAGGACTTTGTTCAGACTCTATCAGACATTTAAAATTCTCTTACAGCAGTTTCATCATCATCAGTTAATGTAAATGCACAGAAAAGCATTTCTTCTTACCAGTTGACTTGAATTTCATTACTATTTTTGCTGATGGAGTATTCTGTGAAATCATTTTAAGGGTTGGTGCTAAGGCTCAACAGTTAAACACATTGACAACAAGAGTTTGATCTCCGGGGCACTCATAGTACAAGATCCAACACACCCATAAGCTGTCCTCTGATCTTTGTGTGAACATATACATAATGAATGAAGCAAGCAAGAAAGAAAATAATTAAATAATTATCAGCCTTTTTACACTTCCTTGATCTGATAGCATCAGTGAACCGTCAGTCCTGTGTACCCATACTGCTATTCTGGCAATCATTTATTATTCTGTAATGTTGAGAGAACAGAACTTGCTTGTCTCTGACTTATAGACTTACAAGGTGAAGGATGTATGTTTCATTCAGTTGGAGCTGTGGAGTGTAATATGATTCAGTTCCTGGAAGGTGGCAGGTGCTGGCATTATATTTCCAAGAACAAAATCTTGAGTGTCATCAAAAAGCCTTCTTGTCCCTGGCAGTGCCGTTTGTGCAAATTAACACCCCCCACCCGCCCCACCCCCTGTTAAGAGAATATTGATTTCTCATTTTTAGGCAATTACTTTCAAGGAAATTGCTCTGATCATCTATGGTTTTAGTTATAGCAGTTTATCTGGTTTGCTAAAGTTATGCATTTTTAAAAATTTTGTGCCTTGGTTGTCTTATAGAAGTTTGTGTAAAAACCATAGGATGTGGTCCACAGAGCAGCATTCCTTGTCTGAAATTTGGGAAAGGAAGTGTTAATGGGAGCAGAGTGGAGGAGGCCGATATTTAAGGCTGTCTATAGACTGATATGATTTATTTTATGTAACATAGGTTATTTAATATGGGAAGGGCATGAGACACAATGTAGCTGTTTTTGTAATCATTAAGGTCGTGTAACATTTAATGTCAGAGGTTGTTTATAGACTTTAATATCAGTAAAAAAAGCATAATGATTGGTATAATTGTCTAGATGAACAGCCCCCTAGTAATGTGTTTATGCACTGATGCTTGTTTCTTGTTGAAGGTTTGCTGCTGAGCCCACAAGCCAGTCAGATAAATCTTATAAAAGGACTCTCCTAGATCCTGCTTGAAGGAGTGCATTAACTCTTTGCCATAGTTCACAAGCCTGTTTTTTAACTGGCTCTGCTTGAAGTAGGGGAGAAGTGAATCCAGATCATATGACATTTGAGTGCCTCAACCTTTGAAGTTTTAGTGATTTAAAAGCATATGAAAGTATTATATCTATACAAGGCACTGTAAACTTGTACAAGTGGCCCTGGCATGCTGTAGTTTGCCTTACGATATATGAAAGCAACACATATCAGTAGAAGTCATACTTTGTAGAAGCCATACGGTGAAATAATGGCTTTAGATCTCTTTGTCAGAATTGGTTTGTTTATTAAAAAACAAAACAAAACAACACAAAAAACATTTGGGACTATGCAGTGTGCTAAGGTGACAGGATGGTTGTATGTCTTCAATACATTTTTCTACTCCACAGTGTCTTCAACTTAAAATAGGTTTAACAGGGGCATAATCTGCACATCATTTTCAGAATGCTATATATCTTCCATGCATGATGGAAAGGCCAGATGAAGTAGGCAGAGTTTGAGCATGGTTATGTGGATGGGCATGCATGCAGTATAATGTAATAAAATACATTATCAAATAGCATACAGGGTCAATTGAAACCTTAGTCAGTGTCATGCATAGAGCTGTCCAATAGATGGAACTTTATATAGCTGAGTTGTCATTTTATTTGGTGTGAGTGCTTGAAATGTGGCCAGTATGATTTGGGGTTCATTAATGGCTACTATACTAGGTAGTACAATTTAGGAAATGATATTTGAGAGATTTGGAGTCTACTACTTAACAGAGGTCACCATGCCTCTTCCTTCTAACTGCTGATGTTATAGACAAACACCACCACACCCTTCTAGATCTCTTGTGAAGACAGAAATAAAATTGATTTCATCTTCAACCCTCTTCATTTTCTCTATGGATCAACTAAAGTTCAGATTTCTCCTGAATTCTTGGAAATAATTATGCTGTAGATCTGGTGTACCCTGCCATACTACTGCCTTCACGACAACAAATGTCTGACATGCTCAGATGCAAAAGAGCTAGCTGCTTTGGCAGCCACACAGCAGATTTTTTTTTATATATAAAAACTCAGTTGGTGGCCTGAGATTCAGGCTGTCAGAGTTGTGTTATGTAATAAATTGTTTTTCAGCAAAAGTTCATAATCCAATTTCAACTGTAGCTTTAAAAAAGGCGGTAATCAAAGATAAGTCCACATTTATTTAATAGGAGTTTGAAAGAAAGAAAACTCCCGTGCATTAGTGTTTTCAGGCCAGTTTCTTTCCTTAACCCATGAAATATGTCTGAAGATACTTCAGATGTGTTTTCATTTTAGAATCAAGTTCAGAATGTACCTCACCTCTGTTAGGATGTTTTGTGGCTACTTATTGCATTTCTGGTTGGGAATTTTTGGACCAGCTTTTCTTTATTTTAGAATTAGCATTGAGTTGATCTTCGAGGACTCTGAGGAAGGAGCTGATCCTACCCTTTCAGCCTTGCCCTTTGGCAGTGCCTCTCTTGCCCACTTTTTATTTAGTGCCAGGTGAACTTGTCGCCCCCACCCCGTTTTTTTTTTTTTTTTTTTTTATTCATTTTTTTATTTAATGCTTTCATTTTTTTTCAAACTGTGGTTGGAACAGGCTGGCATTGTCTTATGTAGAATGATTTAGCTGCAGGTGTCTGAGATACTAATTTAAAGTCATCAGTGAAGAGGAGAGTAGGAAATGGTCATCAAGCCTTTCTAGTTTGTTGTCTTCTCATTCAGTTTTGTCGTACCATCACCTTCAGTGCAAGTCTTAAATTTAAGATTTACTTAGTTGTTATGGATACAGTGTTCTGCTTGCATGTATGCCTGTAAGCCAGAAGAGGGTGCCAGACCTCATTACAGATGGCTGTGAGCCACCATGTGGTTCCTGGGAATTGAACTCAGGACCTGTGGAAGAAGAGCAGTCAGTGCTCTTAACTGCTGAGCCAGTGCAAGTCTTATTAGGCTTGTGGACAGCTGAGCAGAGAAGTCACAATCACAAATGTAGGTAATGTTAAATAAGGTCTGCCTGGCTATCAGTGAACACTCACTGCTAGACCTTGCTATCAATTCAGACAGTACCACTTTTCATCGACTTTCCTCAAGTTTGCAAGGAGGTTATTTGTACCTGCTCTGCAAGCTGAAGTCATGGGTGGTCCCTTTTGTAGAGTTGGCTGTCATTTGAAAGCAGCAGCTGGAACAGCCACTGAACCGCTATCCAGGGTTTTTGTCTTTGTTTAAATTGAGATGTTCCTATATGTCTGTCTTAGAAAGAAAAGTGATTTTTACCATGGTTAGAGAAAAGTTTGGTTTGTATTCCTGTATACCCACGTTTTCTGTTGAAAATTTTGTTCTTTGTTTGGGAGTATTTAAAAGATGTTTTTTGTCAGTGTGGGGAGACTGGCACAAAATTATGTAGGAGATTGCGCAAGAAGAAAATGTGATAACTTGCTGGATATGATCCTTTGTTGTCTTGTGATACAATAAGATTAAACTCTTTGCTGCACCTCCTTCCAGTAACTGCAGGCATCATGAGATCTTCCAGTGCTGCTGTGGTGCAGGATCATGCTTTTATTAGTCCCCCACTGGCATAGAATTCAGAGTCTACGGGATATATTTCATCCCAAGATGTCAAATTTTAAAGGCAACTCATGGCGTGTTGCATAACCAAAACAAAGGTGAGAGAGAGTGAGTGTGATATTTTGTGCCTCTTTCCATTTGTGCTTTGTGATCACTGAGAAGTCAAAGGGAAGATTTCTTAGTTAAGTTAATATGGACTTTGTAGTTTCAGCAACCACAGTAGCAACAGTAGATGAGCATTGGAAGCCTTCATCTTAGATATACTGCTCACTAGTTTCTTAGCTTGTATTATAGAAATACCCAGTATGAGGTTGACATGGCTTTGGGCACCATTGTACACAGAAGTCTGTTGAGGATTTTGTTTAGGGTGCAGATGCTGAGACCTACACAGAATCGGGATCTGCATTTGTTCACAGCACTGTCTGGTTAGGTCCATGTGGTTGGAGTTGCAAGGAGGCAGAAGTGTATTTTTGTTTCTTCCTTATATGATGTGCACTTTGGAGAATTGTTTACTCTGTCTGTTCAAAGGCACATAATATGTACTTATTAATTCTTGCTCTATTAATTCTTGCTCTATTAATTCTTGTTCTCTTCATGTGCACGTGTCCATTTGTCATTCCATTCTTCTCAGCACATGTATGGAGGTCAGATGACAGTCTTCCCTCCTTTCACTCTTTTTATAGGTTCTGCCAAGTGCCATCTAGCCTCTGAGCCACCTCCATGGCTCCATAACTCTACTAACTTCCTGGGATTCTTGTTAGAGAACATGGAGCAGCTGCGAATTTTATATTCTATTGTGTGTGTGTGTGCGCGCGTGTGTGTAGAAAGTATTATGACCATATGACAGATTTACTTCCTTCCTGATCACTTGTCCCCCACCTCTTTAAAAATAATATTTTAAGATTGTTCCATGGTAGTTAAAGAAAAGAAAACCCCTTCATTATCCATTTGCACTGTATACTAGAAGTGGACACATTGCTTGGGTTTGTGGGGTTTCTTTTCAGTACTATACTTTCTATCTGGAAAGGCGGGAGAGCCATGTTACCTACCCATCATGGACAAGACAGCATAGTAAACACTGAGACAGAAATACTGGATCTAAAAACTGACTTGGGAATGTTTTCATGTTCATTTGATAAATGGTTTGGGGCTAGAGTGTAACATGAGACTCTTGGAAGATATAGAAGAACAGAAACATGTATAGATATGATGGTAAGAGAGCTAGGGATAGAAGTACCGTCGTAGACTCATTAAATTACATTTGTCTTACTTGGGTCTTTAAAATGGTGGATGGGGGTAGAGAGGTGAAGGTAGTGTGTAAAAAGGGTTGTTGAATGAGAGGTGTAGTTTTTTGTATTAATCACTGCTGAAGGTAGCGGTGGATTAAATAATCAACATGGCCATAATTTCAGGCACTTCACAGTAGATATTGTCTAAGATTGAGCAGCTGGGCAATGGAAAAATAGGGTGAGCAAAGTGAGTAGACAAATAAGAAGGAATCCCTTTATTAGTACTTTTATATTCTCAGGTTTATGTCCTGATTCTATAGCACTTCTATGGCACTTCAGAATGAGGGGATGGCCACAGCAGAATGTGTGGCTGGCTGTGGGTACTGCAGGCTTGCTTACCTTTGCTCTGTGTACCTTGCATTGCTAGGGAGCAGCGGGTCACCACAACTCTGCAACTGTGAAGGGATATTTGGAATATTCTGTATCCTCACTTAACCAGCACAGGCAGTTTATTACAGTGGCTAGTCTTGACCAGCTATGTCGATTATAAAACAAGAGGTCTGCATGTGTGTAGATTTTATTTGAAACTGTATAATCTGTCATTTGTAGGTTGCATCTCCTGTTTACAGTATTTATTGGTGTAATGAAGCTGCTGGTGTCAGTAACTCAACCTTGAATGTGGCTTCCTTTGTATGCATTTCCATCTCACATGGTTTATATTTTAAATACACCTCAGTTGGGTGAGGTATAATTTTCTCATCTAGAGCCTGAGTCAGGATGAGGGAGGGCTCCAGTCTTCACAGAATGTAGAAAATCTTCCTGGGAGTTTCATACTTAGAGCTATTTTGGGGCTTTGTGATTTATAAACTGTTGATGGAGGAAATAATAGTCATAGTTTGTTCTGGAGATACAAAGAAAAGAATGAGAATGTGATGGTAGGGAATATAATTTGGCCTGACAGCTTTAATAAATAGGTCCTGGCTGCTTAAAAGGTGGATTTTTAGCCTAACACTCATCTCTTGCCTATAGTTAGCACTATCATTTGGTTGCAGGTAATCTGCTAGGGGAGCTTGCGTTTGCAAACTCGGGAGAGTTGCTGTAAAAAAACATTCATCCACATTTTGCTCTACATATATTGTGTATCCACATCATCTGCCACATGATTTATTTGAATTCCACAAATGGGGTCTGGTTTTAAAAAGCATTTATGTTTCTGGTTCTGGTTATGATTTTGAAGGTCCCTGGTGACCTACAACCCATTGGAGTTCAGCAGTTGCTCATTGTGCAGAGTTGGGTTGACTCCTGTCAAACCCCAGATCCCATCCTGGTGAGTGTCTAGGCATTCTTGTAAGGACCGCCCAGAGCTCAGGATGTGCTGCTTTCCTGTAAAGGGGCTGCCCCATAACAGAAATGCCGTTTTTTGCAGGTCTACAGGGGTGAGGGAGAAACTGTATCTTGCTTCCTTCCTTGGGCTTTTCCTTTACTGGAGGATATTGATTCTCAACATATGGGTCAGGACCCCTTTGAAGGGGCATCAAGCAACCCTTCTACTCGTGTTGCCTAAGACTATTTATTGGAAATACAGATTTATTTACATTATGATTCACAACATTATCAAAATTATAGTTATGAAGTAGCAACATTTTTATGGCTGGAGGTCACCACAATATAAGGAACTGTATTAAAGGGCCACAGCATTAGGAAGGTTGAGAACCGCTGCTACAGGAAATCTTGAAGCTTCACAAGAAAGAGTGCAGCTTTATGTAGGGCTTAGAATATTTATGTGGTTGGATTTCTTTCTAAGAAGTAGTTTGCAGAGTATAGAAATATAAGAGCTGGACAAGACTTTTCTTTGAGGCCAGTGGAGATTTTACATGGTTTGTTTTGTGATGGTAATAAAAAACCCAAGTCCTTCATACAACCCCTATGCCCTGGATGACAGTTCTGAGCTATTGTGCTTCTGCTCCAGCAGAAAGAAGGATGGAAGAAGCAAACACAACTGTTTTTATCCTGCCTGCTTTTACCTATACATCAGTATTTTCTGTTTTCATAGAGGAATCATCCAAAGTGCCTGAGAAGCTCCAGGTGAATGGATATATAAAAATGTTTAAATCTTTTTTGTTTTTTGGGACAAGGTTTCTCTGTGTAGTTGTGCGCCTTTCCTGGAACTCACTCTGTAGTCCAGGCTGGCCTCAAACTCAAGAGATCAACCTGGGTCTGCCTCCTGAGCGCTGGGATTAAAGGCGTCCACCACCACCACCTGGTTAGGTTAGCAAAGTGCAGAGGTCAATAGAAAAGAACCTCTGAATGTTCTTAGCTAGCAGAATTTTTGCTGAAAACTAAACTGAACAGGCATTTCTTCTAGTTTCCATATGATACCACTTATTCCATATACTATTTCTATGATTAAACCTAGGGCTGTGCCCTAACACCCCACAGTAGTATTCTCCTCTCAGGTCCTCTTATTTATTACTTAAAATGTACAGTATCTAATCCACTTACAAAAGAGAACCACATATGTAATGTAATACACACACGTGTAATATAGTTTATATGTGGTCTAACTCGCTGCACATCTGGTTTTGGAGATGACAACTGTTTTCTGATTTTTGCTAGGAGTATGCAACTTCAGTATTATTAATAGTGAATTATGTGGGTGTTGGGGTACATTTGCATTCCTTCATTGGAAGATTAGCTTGATTTGTGAAGAAGGAATGTATTGCCACTTTATACTCCAGTAGCTTCGTGCCTTTCCTGGAACTCACGCTGTAGCCCAGGCTGGCCTCGAACTCACTAAGATCTACCTGCCTCTGCCTCCCAAGTGCTGGGATTAAAGGCGTGCGCCACCATCGCCCGGACCTTAATACTTGTTTTGTTAGGAACCTGTCTCCTCCCAAAATAAACACACTTATCAAATAAATACTCTTAACTCTGTATCTCTGACTGGTTAGGTCCTTGCTATGGTAGGCCCAGGTGACTTCACACTCATGAAGATACACCTAACTCTATTTCCCAAGTATTATTAAAGGTATGCCCACCCTACCCAGTTTGAATACTACCTTTACAGTGAAATTTGTGTGCCTCATTTTCAGTAACTCCTCTTTCCATTTCCACAGGATGACAGCGATGGGATCCCATGGTCAGAGGAGAGAGTGGTACGGAAAGTCCTTTATTTGTCTCTGAAGGAATTCAAGAATGCACAGAAAAGGCAGCATGGGGAAGGCATTGCTGGGAGCCTGAAATCAGTGAATGGTGAGTTCACAATAGAAACTGAATATATGATCTTTTTGTGTTTGCTGCATTGTTCTGAATTTGGGTGGGTGCTTTACAGCTTGAGCTTGCCAGATATGCAAGAATGTATGAATATATATTGTGGGCCTTGTATTGAGTTTATAGATTTATTTTCATGTTCCTTTGTGCACTGCAAAGTGGAATTGGGAAGATGCCTTAGTCTGTTTTGGAGGTCATGAACTGAATGTGTACGTTAATATCCCCCACCCCTCCTTTCCATGGTTTTCTACACAGTATGTGCACAGACCCCTTTAATGATCTTGTTGAAATGTGGAGCCCTATGTATAAGAAATAACCTAAAAACCTACTACTCCTTGGGCTGTGCCACCAGTCTGGTGAGCACCCCTGCTGTCATCCTTGACCAGGCCTGGCTGGTTGCTATAAGACATAGGTGTACAATGATTAGAAGCCCTAATCTCAAAAGAATCTCTTCCTGTATTTCTGGAACAGATTTGAAAAACCAGAGAGAACTGGCTCCCACTTTTATTGCTTTCTCTGTCTCTGTCATTCAGTAGGGTTTTTGAACAAATAATGCTAGAACTATCAAAACCATTTCATTGTCTGTTTCTAGTTGTGGTATGTTTATTCCATAGTCCATTTTATATATCTTAAAGATTTAAAGACCATATTTCTTAAAGATTATGGAATCTTTTATGTTCTACTTTGTATGAGACCAAGAGCAAAGAAAGAGCCACTGGAAGAGACCCTGTTGTTGTCTTAAAGGTTTGACTTTGGACACAGGGGAATCAGCACATACAGTGTACCAGGTGTCAAGTGATAGTTCACTTATGGCTTCCAATTTTCTTGTTCTTTCTTCCCTTCCCCACAACCCCCCCTCCCCCATGTGTATATGATGATTATATTTGTGTAAACATGGAAGTTAGAGGAGAATCTTGGATGTTGCTCCTTACCTTCCATCATGTTTGAGATGAGTCTTGTTTGCCTTATTTATAAACGGAGTACTCGATGGTTTTTTGTTTGAACTTGTACTTATAGAGCGGATCTGTTTGTTGACTTGTTTTTAGAGCGCCATGGCAGGGTTTTTCAAGACCAGCTCTGTGAACTCCATTGTGCACCCAACTTGTTACCCAACATGTTCTAACCCATGTTGGGGTAACTTGAAGGAAGACACAAACCCTGCCTCGTGGGTTGTCTCACGTAGGAGTTTTCTTACACCAAAATAACTATACCATTTTATTTTATTTTTTTAATTTATGTGTATGAATGTTTTGCCTGTATGTATTAAGCACCATGTGCATGCCTAGTACCTGAGGAGGCTGCAGAGGGTGTCATTTCCCCTGGAACTGGAGCTAGAGAAGATTGGTGTCATGTGGATTCTTCTGGGAATTGAATTCTGCTCCTCCAGAAGAGCAACAAGCACTCTTTACCCCTGAGCCATGTCTTCAGCCATGACTCTACCTGTTTATATAGTGTCCTCTTGATTACCTCTGCTCATCTGAGCCAACATGTATTTGGAGAATTATGTAAGCTGTAAAAACCAGTTTCCATTTCTTGCTTCCAATACAGTAAACTCTAAGCTCTCTGAATATTTGACATGGTGCTTTATTATTTTAATGTAACATAGTAGTATTTTGCTTGTTGAATTTATGAGTGTTCAGGCATGAAGTGTCAAGGAAGAATAGCGTTGATTCCAGAGCAAGAGTAGAGGAGTAGCAGCTGCAGATAGAGGTTGCTTTACTTTAGTATGTTATCTTATCCAGGAGTAGCAGGCAGTGCCAAAGCACTATTAATTTATTCATTGATTGTCATAAATTCAGTAACTAACTGGGAAATATTTTTCCTAACTGGGAAATATTAAGTGTTATAAAAAGAAGTTAGAATTTTTTCCAGGATTTAATAATGGTATTATTTGGATAAATGAACACAAACTTGTTCATCACCCATTACTGCTAACTATCTGGCTAAATTTAGCTTTGACTTTGTGATAGTAAAAGTTAAGTTTTTGTCAGGGCACTTTGCTTTTATCATTACATTGACTCTAGACTTGTGGTCCTCCCTCTGCATAACAAATGCTGGGATTACAGATAGGTGCCACCATGGCGGTCTGTCTGTCTGTCCATCCATTCGGTCTATTCTGTTTGCCTGTCTGAATTTCCATTAGTGTGTTGGGTTGCTTTTGGGGTTTTTTACACTTTTCTGGGGGCCTGCCACCCAGCTCCCAAATAACTTCACATACAGAGTCTTATTACTATGATGCCTGGCCTTAGCAGCTTGGCTTAGTTTCTAGCCAGCTTTCCTTATCTTAATTTTTGCCTCTGGGCTTTTCCCGTTCTCTTACTTCTGTAATTCTTACTCTTATTCTGTGGTTTGCTGGTTGTGTAGTTGGGTGGCTGGCCCCTGATGTCCTCTTCTTCTCTGGCTCCTTCTCCATCTCTCTTTCCAGATTTCTTCCTTTATATTTTCTCTCTGCCTGCCAGCCCCACCTATTCTTTCTCCAGCTTTGCTATTGGCCAGGTGTTTTGCACAGACACAGTGACACAGTTTCACAGAGTTAAACAAATGCAACAGCAACAAAAGTAACACACCTTAAAACAGTATTCTAATACAGTTGGGGCTTGTGCATATGGAAGTTAGAGGACAAATTTTGGGAATTAGTCAGTTGTCATCTTCTGCCTTGTTGAGGCAAGGTCTCTCCTGTTTGTGTGGCTGCTGGGCCACATACTATAGGCTAGATATTTTGGGCAGTTTCTACCTCTCCCTCCAATCTTGCTTATAGGTTTGATGGAATTGTATATGCCTGCCACCTCCTGTGGATTCTGGGGATCAAACTCTGATCCCAGGCCTGTGCAGCTAGTATTCTTGCTAGCCTTCTCCATGACCTAATCAGCTTGAAGATACTGTTAACAGTTTTTGCTGTGAATACGCCACTGTCTCCTTCTTATGACTGTTTAGTCATAGATACAAATGTTATTCAGGCAGTTTTCCAAGACCAGATCAGGTTTCGGCAGGGCTTTTGAGTTCTTTTGTTGTTGTTGTTGTTGTTCTATTTGTTCGTTTTGTCTTTTTTTATTTAACAATTAAAACAGTTTTTAACCTGACACATTGGTACACAGGAAGGCAGAGGCACTTGGGTGGTTGTTTTTTTTTTTTTTTTTTTTTTTTTTTTTTTTTTTTTTTGTGATTTCTAAGGGCAACTGGATCTACATAAAGAGGAACTTGTCTCAGCAGCAACCATCCCAACCTTAAAAAAAAAAAAAAAAAATCAAAACAAAAACTCCAGTTTCCTCAGAAGAATCTTGAAGGTAGCTACTATGCTGTGCAAAGTTTGGCAGTTTTATAAGGAAGAGCCAGAAAATAGGATTTCCAATAACTCTTTTTGTGAGGGTGCTGTGCTTTTCTCCACTTAACAAGAATACTATGCTATAGGGTTCAGTCAACATCTCTCCCCTCCCCACCAAAGAAAATCAACCACACAGGATGATACAAATACATTCGTGTTTGATGTTGAGTGACTTCTCATTGCATGTTGTGTGTGTTCTCTGTGGATCCCTTAGATCTGCATGATGCTTGTTTTAGTTATTTGACAGCAGCAACTGAAGGTAGGAAGGGTTTATTTTGGTTCACAGTTCCAGGGGTTTCAGTTCATTGTGATGGGGAGGCATGGCAGCAAGAACACGAGGCAGCTGGTCGCATTATATCCACATTGGGAAGTAGAGAATGTACAGGAATTGTAGCCAGGCTATGAAACCTCAGTGCCCTTCTCTAGAAAAGCTCCATCCCCTTCCTTCCATAGCCTGTCAGAACAGCACCACTAGCACCATGTGAGGACTTACGTTCAGAAAGACTATGTGGGGGCCATAGCACATCTAAACCAGAACACTTCCGATAGTAGGCACAGCCTGCCCATAGAAAGAAACACTTTGTTGTTCTATAGGTCATATGTAGTTAGGGAATAGGTTAACGGGGATGTGGTGATGAAGCAAGGAATCTGTTGATTTAAATGGTGGTGGGCAGTGGAGAGATTGATTGCTCTGTCAGAGGACTAGAGCTTGGTTCTCTGCTCCCATGTTGGTGTATCTCACAGCTGCATGTAACTCTAGCTCTAGGGAATCCAACACCCTCTTCTGGCTTTTGTAGGCACCTGCACACATGTGTTTATACACACATTTCATTAAAATTTTTTTTCTTAATTCTTAGCCACAAGGTGAAATGGTTCTACTTTCAGTTTTTATTTTTATGAATGTATATGGTGGTTATAAAGCTTTAAGATTGCTCATTTAAGAGGGGACTTTACTAGGAGGTGAGGTCATGTGTCTGGAAGTAGGGCTGTGTTTTATCCTTTTTTTAGTTGAAAAAAATTATTTTGGTCATTTTTTCCATTCCTCCACTTTCCTGATCCTTCCCACCTACCCACCCAAGTTTGTTCTCTTACTCTCCCTCTATGTTTTCAAACAAACGAACAACACTCCCCCAGTTGAATCAAAACAAAAAGGCCAACAAGAAAAAAGGCATGTAATGGCAGAAGATCTTTAAGCTAAAAGGTGTATATGGACACATAGTCCTAAAATGGGATGTTTTCATCAAACCTTTACCCCTCAGGCTCAGGTGGCTATGGAGTAAGGGGAGGTAGAAAGATTATTTAAAAAAAAAAAAAAAAACCACAGAATCCATTGAGACAGTTTTTTTGTTCTGAAAAACCACTTCTGGGCAAGGAGCCTACCTTGGAGTTGGTATAACCAGTGGTATTCCATTGGAGGGAACTGACTTCCCCCCTTTGTTACGTATCAATTTCAGTTAGTTTCTTAGTTGACACCATGTCCACTTCCCCCTTATAGTGCTGGAACCTTGTCTGGCGTGCAAACTTGTGCCTGTCCTATGGGTGTTAGCACAGTCTGTTTGATTTCTTTATGTGCATCTTGTGTCTGGAGGACTTCTGTGACCTGGCTCTGTGGGCATACCTTGTAGCTTGGAAGTCTTTTGCCATTACACCCTTTAAAGTTCTCATACCTCATCTTGAAGCTGAGTAAAATCGTCTGTTGAATATACATGTGGTAGAGTTTTTTTTTTCTTTATAGTTTAAGTAACTTTGATTTCAGATGACAGTTTACAATACAGAATACATGAAGCAACACTAAATCTTTGAAATTGTTATGTTGAACATAGCATTATGCTTTATTCTTCTGCCATTTTTTAAACAAAGATGTTTCCAGATTATTGTTCCTTCTATAGGAATTTCTTAGAAAAATTCAATTAAAAAACCCAAAACAGTACTCCTTTCACATTTACATTGGGATGTGGTTGACATAATTTTCCTCTAAAGACAAATTGATGCAACTTCTGTTATATCAGTGGCATGCTGGAATGATGAGGCAGCACCCCTTTGCCCTCACCATTTGTGTGAAGGATTTGGGTGGATATTTGCTGTTAATATAGAAGACTTGCATAGGAGCATGTGTGTGAAAAGCTGAGCTCAGCCTTCCCACGTCCACAGGTTATGTAATAACTTAAAAGGGCACAAGATATTAGAGACCTCATTTTTATGTCATAAGATTTGTGTTCACTATCCATCTTGCTTTGGTTGCTCACAAAGTGACAAGGACTGAAAGCTTTTGCTTCGTTAAAGAAAGGAAGCACACAAGAGCTTTGAACAGTGTTGTGGATTGACTTCATGACTTAACATCATCATTGCAGGTTTTTGCTGTAGCTGTGTGGAGGGGTGAGGCAATGTTAAGATCTATCTGCTGATTGTGAGCCTTCTTTCTACTGTTGATAATGCCACTTTTCCTGAATGTAATGAAACGACAAAGGTTTTCTAAAGAGCTTGCAGAGGCTGGGACCTTGGCCATTCTTGAAGGCCCTTGGCCTGCTGGGGCTAAAATTAGGGACATTTAAATAATAACATGCTACACAAATAATGAGTACACATAATTACACAGTAAGAGAGGGGAGCTATTAGCTGTATTTGAATTTCATTTGCTTCCTATAAATGTCATCTCCTATCAGCAAGCCCTTTGGCCAGCAAAATAATTTTGAATAGATTTAATGGATGTTGGATCTCATTCTTTAGACTCTTGCAGTGGGCAGGAATTATAATAACTAGACTAATCTTCACATTTCACAGTTAGTGTTGGAAGACTTTCGCTGTGGTTAGTGCATTCAGTCATCAGAACAAACTTTTGTGATGAGAAAACTATACCCTCAGAATGGTGTAGCAGTTTGCTTATCTAACTAGAGCCCAATAGTGCCATGATTCAAACCCAGGCTTTCTGGATTAGACTACTATTTAATCTAATTTATTTAACATTTAGATAAATAGAAACAATTTTTGAACCCTCCATAAAGATAAGATTCCAACAACAAGAATTCATAAAAGAACTCTTGTTTTCAAAGTAATTTTTTTTTTGGCAAATTAAAAATTACTGAGCTGACAAACTATTAAATATCCTGATTATGTTTTCAAATGAAGTTTTAGTGCTTACTCCCTACCTCTCCCAACCCTCCTGTTGTCCCTTATCTCCCCTTGTCCCCATGAGACCTCCTAGTCTCTTTTCCTGTTACCCTTATATCCCATGTGTCATTTTGTTCAGCCTTTATTGCCTGGTTTTACCCTTTCTTGATATCCTTTCTAGTTTTTTAGACTTTACTCAGCTTTGGAGGAGATAGGTTGAAATTGTTAATTAGGAAAAGTACTTCAGGAAGGGGCTGGTATTTACTAAGGTGACTGTGTTTGGTATCTTGTAATTGAATTGATAGCCAATTCTTTACCCTCTCTGTTTAGTCATAGATACAAATGCAGTCAGTCACCTGGGGATGTGTGTATGTATGTATGTGTGTGTGTGTGTATATATATATGCAGCTTTCACATTAGTTTGGATTTCCATATGAAAAACAAAATACAAACAAACAAACAAACCCAAAACAGAAAGTTCTGGAATACTTTGTTTCCTGAGATGTATAAAACACATACTATGTAAAAGAAAATATGGATAAAACAAAAGACATAGTTGAAAAACAAATATATTTGTTGAAAATAATCTTTGTTTACATACAGAGCTGCATATTTTACTGTAAAGAGATACTTCATTACTTCTTCTCTTTGCCTGTCTCTTGTAATCCAGGCTACCTTTGAGCTTATACCTGATCCTCCTGCCTCTACCTCCTAAGTGCTAGGATTACAGGCATGCTTCACTATGCCTGGATTTATGAGGAGCCAGGAATCAAATCCAAGGTTTTATGCGTTTTAGGAAAGCATTCTACCAACTGAGCCACATCCCTAGCCCTGATATCTTTCTCTTCATAAAGGGATGTTTAATTTAAGATTCATATTTTAACATGAAAAAAATATATGTGACTAAAATCAAGTGAAGCAAAAAAAGGTTCCTATAAGATAATTAGGTCAGAAATCAACATGGGGCCTGTGTGTCTGGCAAGACTAGGCTAGCAGGGAGTCAGCTTATGTCAAAAGCCCTTTTGTGAACAACCAGGAAAGGCTGCATTGAAGACCTTGCAGAGGATCCTTGAAAGATGAGTTAGGGTTCATAATCAAAGAATCAGAGTTGGATGAAAGTGATGATGTTAGTGACAGACAGAGGTCGGGACTAGAAAATGAGCTCTGCCAGATAGTAGTGATTGAATTGAGGTAGCTGCCATGACAGATTTGCATGGCCGGTACACATTTCGACTGTGGATTTGGGATATGGGAAATTAATGATTGCTAGAGAAGGAGAGAAGGGTCAAGTTTTTTTTTTTTTTTTTATAGATCAATTTTTTTTGACAGAAACTTTTGAGCTTTGATGAAGAGCCTAATTGGAAGGCATGGATATGCTGAAGACTGACTAGAACTAGAAAATCAATTTAAATGACATTGAGATGCCAAGCTTCCCAATTGTCCTGTGTTGCAAGCAGTCCGAAATGGTCTTAAAATAAAAACCTGGAACCAGATTTGGGGTAAATGGTGAAAGATCAGAGGAGACAAGCCACACGGCCACTTCTTAGCTCTCATTACTCCTCAGCCTATCCTGTCTCCACGAATCCTCAGACTGAATGCTCCTGAGTCCTCAGCAGAAAGGGCCTCTCTTTCCTGTTTCCTCACACCTCATTCCTGTCTCCTCAAGACTTATATGCCCAAACATTTCACTTCCTATCTCAACTTTTCTAGTGCTGGGATTAAAGGTGTGTGTGTGCTTCCTAAATACTGGTAGCAAAGGCATTAGGTCTCAGGTGCTGGTATTAAGGGTATGTGCCACCACTGCCTGGCTCTCTTTCTTTCAGACTGGATTAATCTGATTAGTCTAGGGTGGCCTTGAACTCACAGAGATCCAAACAGATCTCTGCCTCTGCCGCCTGACCTCTGTGACTAGCTTTGTCCTCTGATCTTCAGGCAAGTTTTATTAGAGTACAAAAGAATATCACTACAGTCCTGGAGCAAGCATCCTATGTGGAAGGGCCTGTGGGGTTACTGTGTTTCTGTTTGTGGTCACAACTTGTCTCAGACCCATTGTCCTTCAGCACTCTCAGCTCTCCTAGTTTGTCACTTTTCTAAGGCTGGTCCTTCTTGCTGATGATGTCATCATTTTCATATAATTGCTCAGGTAGTGTCATCAGGAAGGAAATTTAGATGCTTCATCCTTTTCCTGCTCTCTCTTACCTTTTAAAATCCCATATATGATATCAAGAGGATGGAACTCCAGTGGAGTTTGGAGTTTTAGTTAGACCTGAAGTTTCTCCTCTGAAGGATCCTTTTCTCCTTTAGTATACTAAGTCATTCTACCTCCCCCTCTTTTAAGACAGCATTAGAAATGACATCTCCTCCTCCTTTATTTATCTTTCTCAGCACTATACAAAGCATGGTTCTGATTTTTTCTCAGATTGGGGGGAAAAAACCCTATTGACATTGTACTTCATGTGCCTTTATCTTGTCTTAACTTTATTGGAAAAATTCTTTTTGGTACATGCCTTTAATCCAGCATTGCGGAGGCAGAGGCAGGAAGGATTCTGAGTTTGGGGCCAGGCTAGTCTATAAAGTGAGTTCCAGACCAGCCAAGACCCTGTCTTACCACAAAAAGAATTCAGCCCTCTCTTATTTCTTCTGTCCTTAATGCTGGGAAGGGCAGATACTCTGTTATTGAAGTAAATGTTTCTGTTCCTTTTTCAATAATTTTTAAAATTAGCATATGAAGTTCTATAGCTTTTGTTACATCATCTTGGAACATGACTTTTCTTGTTCTTTTTGTATCATGTAATGTAGGCTACTTGGCAAGTTTAATAATACTAATTTTTCAAATCCAGTTCCACACAACTGGATTGCCTGTTCATCTACCTTTGCAATGGTTGGCTTCTTCTGAACTCCAGACTTGTGTGGCCACTTGCCTGCCTCATCCACATACTTGAATCACACACAAACACATATGGGGTTTTTAATAGGCCCAATGAACTTAAGTTATTCCAAAGTCAACTGACTCCACTATCTTACCTGCTCTCCCTTCACCTTTTTTCCCTTTCAGTAAATAATAGTTGCGGAGGCCAAAACAACTGTCTTCCTCCACCCCCAATCCTGACTTTTATATCCATAGTATCTCAGTTTGCATTATTACCCCGATTCCAAGTTGCTCAGACCTCCTTCCTGTGCAGGTACTATAACTTGTTCTGCTTCTCCTCTTCTCCATGCTCTAAGCAGACATGGCCATTACAAACTTTAAACCAAGATGTGCAGTGGTGGTGCTCGCCCTTGAATTCCAGAGCTTGGCAGAGGCAGACAGTTTCAGGCCAGTCTGGTCTACACTTTGAGTTCTAGGACAGCCAGAGCTACATAGAGAGACTGTGTCTTGGAGGTGGGGTGGGGGAGGGAGAGACTAAAAAACAAGTTTTAAGCCAGCCGATGTGCTGATTCTGAGGTGTGCTTATCAGGCCCAGTATCTCTGCTCTCATAGCATTTGAGGTATGAGGTACATTGCAGTTCACACTGCATGTAGATCACTGCATGTGGTCATGTAGATGGGGGGTGGTCCGATCAGGATTTGGATTTAGGAGCCCTGACTGCTGGTCTTGGCTGTGTATATATAATTAAGGGATTACCTTACTTCTAGTGATTTTTTTTTTTTCAGTATAGCCTGAGGAGTTTAGTTTTGATAAATGCACATATAACCAGTGACCAAACCCCTTTTCTGTTACCCCAAGTATATCTCTCTTGGCCCTTCAGTTCTTCTGACCTTCCATGAGTTATACTTGTTCTGGGATTTGTCAACACTGCTGTCTGTCTTTGTTGGAACATATATGATTCTTCATGGGTTCCCACATGCCTTGGGAAGATCTCTGGAGCAGCAAGTGCCATGATACCAAAGGTGTCCTTTGCTGCTGTTTATGTAGGCACTTGGCAGTGTTAGAATGTGAGCCTCAGAATTGGATAGCTGACATTCTAAGGGAGCCTCTGTGTGTGTCCCCACTCATGTGGAGGCTAGAGGCCATAGTCAATTCCTGTTTAAACAAACAAACAAACAAGATTCTGCCCTTGTCTGCTAATTTGTTTTTATTAGGCCAGTGATACACCTCCTGGCCTTGAGGATGCACGTGAGTATGGTAGCAATGAGGAGGGACTGCTGTAGTGAAAGTCTGTTTTATTCAGTGTGGTATGCCATAACAAGATGCTGTAGTGGGTGGCTAGAACAACAGCAGTGTCTTAAGTTTGGAGGCCTTGAATCTAGACTCTGCACTGGCAACTGTTCCTGTTAGGTGACCTCTTCATGGTGGGAAGAAAGCCTTTTCCTGCCTCTCTTTATGACCGGCACAGGCTTTTCCCTAAGTGTAGTCATTTTAACATTAGAGAATTACAACTTCAAAACAAGAAATAAAAACTTTCTTCCCCATTACTGGCTGGTAGGACACAAGGTTGGTGACAATTGGAATTCAATAGCAGATTATGTTAATTTTCATGCCAGCACACTTTGTGTTTTCTTTTGTGCTTATGTGACATTTTCCTGATAAGGTAACAAGGTGTTTATTCATTGCAAAGTCATTGTTCTAATTTGGATGAAATCTCTCAGTTTAAGGAGAAACAGATTCACAGGCAAAGAGAATTAGTGTAGAAGGCAGGGTAGCTGAGCACCCCTCCAGGGCATACAGTGTTTGATGTGGAAACTTATGTGGTGGGAACTTGGGTTGGTGCCTGAGGTGACCCTAAAAGGAAAATTCTGTAGTTTTGAGATTATATGAGGAGAAATTTTGGGCATTTGAGGTGAGGAAATTCTGCTGTCTATGCAGTGATTGTTTAGTAGCTATTTTTACTAGCACCTCCCGTCCATTATCTCTGTTCAACCTGTGTATAAAGGGCAAAAGCCCCTTGGGGTCACTAGACAGCTCTTTATTCAGACCTAGAGGTAGGTAGTTCCTGAATAGGATCTGCTTCTCAGTGTTTCTTCTGGTAAAGTGATACTGTTACTATAGGAAGTGCTTTGAAGTCTGATGATGTGTGTATTGCTAGTGCTTTCCCTACCGTCAGGGTTACCACAGTCCACCCTTGTCAGGTTGCTGTGTTTGTGAACCCCATCGCCCTCAAGTTTGAGCCATATTAAATGTTTCAAGTCCTATATATGGTGTATCTTTAAAGGCAGCAGAGTGATTGCTAGATATACTTTTGGGAAATCACCCTGAAATCCATAAATCCCCTAATTTACAATTCCATTTCTTAATCTCTTCTGTTGCCAAATCTCACCTATCCTCCTGCTGTACTTTGTAGATTTTGTATCCTTTTATAGCCTCAGATTTAGCTTCATGCAAAGTTCATAAAAAATATAGCTGTTTTATTCAAGGAAGTTGAGAGGATGAGGGGAACATGAGCTGTTTTGTAAATTGCACCATTCTATCTGAGAATGGTCACCTGTGTCTGAGCATCCTTGAGGGTAAATCAGCCAACTGAACCCTTCCCTTCCTTCCCCCTTTTCTACATGGTCTCCTGACATGTTTCTAGGATTGTGTCATTCCATGCTTTGGGTCTCACTGCTGATTTGACTCTTGGGGAGAGATCTGAAGTTTTCTATGTAAGACCCAGTAATTTATTCTGTTGTTTCAAATAGGGACTCATACCTATTAATGAGTCTTTTAAAAAGTTGCATCTTAGCCGGGCGGTGGTGGCACACGCCTTTAATCCCAGCACTTGGGAGGCAGAGCCAGGCGGATCTCTGTGAGTTCGAGGCCAACCTGGTCTCCAAAGCGAGTTCCAGGAAAGGCGCAAAGCTACACAGAGAAATCCTGTCTTGAAAAACCAAAAAAAAAAAAAAAAAAGTTGCATCTTATTTGGGCTTCGTGGCATATGCCTGTTCTGAATTCCCATTACTTGGCAGGCTGGGTTTCAGGAAGGGAGGTGGTGGACTACTTGTTTAATACATGTAAGACGATCCTGGATTCAATTTCCTGCAATGTGGCCCTTCTGTTGCCAAAGACTCCCTCCATGGGATTGCATCTTGCTACCTTCTTTAATATTGCCCAAGTCTCTGTATCCCCAGCTTTGTCTAGAAGACAGTTTAGTGCATACAGACTCTCTAGACATGTTTAGGGCATGTGCCACACTAGTGGGCATAATTCTATGGTATCGTGTTAGCCTCTGATGAGGGCGATTTACCCATATTGCATATGACCCTGGCTGTTACCCAGTGGGTTTACTCTATATTCATGGTCTACACCATTTCTGTCCAGTGTTGGAAAAGACGGTCAGCTTGCTATTGTAAAGTTCCACAGTTTTAAAGATGAGCTGAAAGTCTCTGATCTGTCACTTTCTGAGTCTCCCTCTGTGGGAAATACCGACTTTTAATTCTGTGCCTGAATTCTCCTCATAAACAGATACCAAGAGCAAGGAAGCTCTTTCATTAGTTAAGGTTGAATCCTATGGGGATGATGTGCCATTATCCACTCTAAAACAGGTTTTGTTTATGATTTGATGGCATCTCCTTGCCATGTTTCTGAGGACCCTTTCTCTTAGACTCCTGCCAATGAAAATAGAAGCTATGTTCCTTTTCATTTATTAAAAATTTTATACATTTTATTTTACTTAGAGTGTGAGTAGGGTGTGTACATGCTGTGGTGAACATGTGGAGGTCATGTTGGGTGTTGGTTCTCTGAGACTGAATTCATGTCATGGGGCATGGTGGCAAGTACCCTTACCTACAGGATTATCTTTCCAGTCTTATATTCCCTTTAACAAGCATAGACTAGAGAGCCTTCTCCTCAGGTGCTCATAGGTTTTGTTTTTCTTTCTTAAATAGGGAGAGTTTTAGGGTAATTTTTAAATTTATTTTTATTTTATAATGTTCGTTGGTGTTTTGTTTGCATTTATTTCTGTGTGAGGGTGTTAGAAGCCCCGGAACTGGAGACAATAGTGAGCTGACTTGTGGGTGCTGGGAATTGAACCCTGGGTCCTCTGGAAGGAGCAGCCTTGGTCTTAACACTTAGCTGTCTCTGCAGTCTCCAAGGCTGATTTTTAATAGGTGTCCCTACCTTTGGGTAAGACTGGTTTACTTTTCATATCTGTGTTATGATAGGAGCAGGAGTGTGCTGTTGACTTATTGTTGCTTGTTTTCATCTGTGACTCGATCCCCCCCCCCCTTTTAAAATGCTCTTTCTTTTAAATTTCTTATTCTTATTTTATGTACATTGGTGTTTTGCCTGCATGTCTGTGAGGGTGTCAGACATTTTGTCTGCATGTATGTATGTTCATGTACAGTGTGTGCCTGTTATCCTTGGAGGTCTGAAAATAACATCAGAACCCCTGTAAGTGAAATTACAGATAGTTGTGAGCTGCTATGTGGGTACTGGGGATTGAACCTGGGTCCTCTGGAAGAGCAGTAAGTGCTCTTAACCACTGAACCATCCGTCTCTCAGCCCCCTTGACTTCATCCATAAGTTGTTCGGAGACAGCTGTATGTGAAGGCACCATGCATTGTTCTGTGAGGTTTCTGTTTGCTTGAGCTATCTCATGGAAGAACTTTGCAGCATGCAGTTGCTTGCACCAGTCCCTGTGGAGGTTGGAGGTTGGACTCCAGGGAGAGGTTACTATCACCTGTTTTCCTGCTTTCCTCTCCTTCTAACCCTTTGCTACACACTCAGACAAAGTGGAGATGCCTTATTCAGCCTGTTAGTTACACACTGTGCAGTCCACAAATGTTCCTTTGGCCTTCCCAAGGTCTCCTTTTATGGAAGACTTCCAAGGGAACAGGTTAAGATTGCCATCAAGTGGCTGCTGTTGGTAGTGGAGAGCAGCATGCTAATCTAGTTTCTTAACCTCTCTGTGCAAATCAGTGAAATTTAGGAGTATTGCTCGAGGAGTAATCTGCTCTTATCTTGGCCTGCTTTGGGTTAAGAAGCCATCTTTATAATCCTATCTATGTATCAAAGACAGATACAGGTGAAGCTGTCTGTGTTCAGGGCCCTGGAACTATGAGTACAGACCATTTAGAGGCAGAGTGTAGAGAATAGTTCATCCACCCATTGCCAGCCCAGGTCATGAGGAATTGCAAGAGGATCATATTTTCAGTCTTCGAAAAGATTGTTCAGCCCAGATTCAAAGAACACAGAAGGCAGAAAGCCCTATTTGTCCCCTGTTAATGGTTTTTCCACTTAAGAAAGTAAAAGTGGCATTCTCAGGATTAATGAGGATTCATTTGAAGTCTTTGGTACCTAGCAGAAAGTAAACACGCAAAGGGGGATTAGAATTGATGCTCTCCCCATAAAACAGTAGCTGCACCATGAAGCAGACCACTTGGAAATTACGTTAGATTAAGTGTGCAACATTCCAATGGTCTGGATGTCAGCATCTTGAAATCAGGATCCATTCTAAGATCAAGAACTGTAGTTTTGACCCAGCTGCCTTTGGTTTCTCCTACCAGGCTATTCTGCATGGCATGGGTAAGAAAGAACTGTCCCACGGATGGTGTAAATTAGCAGGTGCTCCTACCACTGTGCACAATTGCTTGCCCCTAAGATCTGTGAGCTGCCTGGGGTGGTAGTGGTTGAATATGGACTGACTTTGAATTGACCTTTACTGCATGAGAAAGGTGCCTGCTCATTTGGAGGGAGAAAGGAACTATGGAGAATGTCCAACTGATTGATATATGAAACCTTGAAGGGAAAACCTTAGGTCCTATTTTGAACAGCTATTTAGAACTTAAAGAGGGTATTCTTTGTAGTCATTCACATTACAAATCTGTCAAGTCATATTAATAAGCCAGAACTCCTGGATTCTAGCCATCTCAAGCAATATTGAATACATCAAACTTTTGAATGTTTTGGAAGGAACATTGACATTGGATCTTAATTTTCATTCTGTTAATAACTGAGTATGGATTTAGGTATACTTTACCAGAAATAATCAGAATCAGAAGTGTTTTATTTTTTTTTGGAATATTTTGGATATTTTTCTGGCTAAACATCACTAATCTCAAATCCAGAGTACTTCAAAAGCTGGGCCTTTTTGAGCTTTGTAAGAGTTTTTGGATTTTGTGGGTCTGGAGGCATGGCTCAATGGTTAAGAACACCTGTTGTTGCAGATAACATGACACAGGCTTAGTTCCCAGCACCCACATGGCAGCTCACAACTATCTGTAATTTCAGTTACAGGGATTCTGATGTTATTTTCTGGTACTCCAAGGGTACCAGGCACACATTGTACACAAACATACATACATGCAGACAAAATGTACACACACACACACACACACACACACACACACACACACACACACACACACCCTGTAAGGTGGCTTTATCTTGTTGGGTGTAGCAGAAAATGACTTTAGTATTTATAGCACATTACCTATCTTCTACTCTTTGGTTCTACAATGTATTGTTGGACCAGGAGACTTTTGTATGTTTCTGTGGAATGTGGATGGATGTATGGGAGACCTTTCTGAAGTCTCTGAAGAAACCAAGCAGTATGGTGTGTCTATCTCCATAATCCTGTGGTCTACAAAATGTGAGTGCCCATCTGCTTCAGTTCAAGTGGCACTTAATCTATGAGTGGTGGGTGAGTTCTAAGACCAGGAGTCAGGGGGTAGTACCAAGTCAACTACAAAAGAGTGATTTTTCATTAGGAATAGTTTTGGAAGCCATCTTGATGTGGCCTGAGAGTTAAAGAAAGGTCTCAAATCACAATGACCCGAAGAGCAGAAGATAGACACTGGACACTAGACACTATTTCTAAACACTAGAAATAGTCACAAAATGAATTGTTTTCTCATTTTTAGTATTAACTTCTAGGTATGATATTATTGAACTGTGGCATTGACTTGTTGGCATCCATTTTACAAAAACATCCTATAATTGTGTGTAATTGTGCATGTGTGGTTTGAATATGTGCAAATAGGCACTCATGTATGAAGATTAGAGAACAGCTTTCAGGAGTCCATTCTCTCTTTCCACTATGGGTTCTGGCTATAAGTGTTGTATTGCAAGGGCTTTTATCCACTGAGATGTCTTGCCAGCCAGTTTCTAAAGTGTTCTATTAGTTTACAGTCACTGGCTGTGTATGAGAGAATCAAGCTAAAAGAACTTTCATGATGCTTCTCAGTAGCATCCCTCTCTTTAACAATTTTCCAGTGAAAAATTTTGTGTTCATTACTTCTTAAGTTCAAAGGACATGCATCTCTTTCTTTTTACCCTCCAGCAGCACTCCCCTCCCCATGTTTCTGAGTGAATTTTGCTTACATTGTATTCATAGCATGTTCAGAGTATTCTCAAAAGATTGATCATCACCATCTTTAACTTGGTATGGCTTCTTATCTACCTTTTAAAATTCATTCAGCCCTTTTCAAATATGTTTAATACAGTAATTTAAAAATCAATCTCCCTGGGCTAGAGAAATGGCTCAGTGGTTAAGAGCACTGGCTGCTATTTCAGAGGACCTGAGTTCAATTCCCAGCAACCACACGGTTACTCACAATCATCTCTAGTGGGGTCTGGTGCCCTCTTCATACAGGCGTACATGCAGATAGAGCACTCACATACATAAAAATAAATAAATGAATCTCATTCCCTACCTCATCCAAAATGTGTTTATTTGGATGGTTCCTAACCAATCTTAATCAGCATACTTTCAGCGCTGCTTTCTCTTGAAGGAACATCCTTCTGTCCGCCATGCTTTTTTCTGCCTATGCACTGATAGAGGATAATGGAACAGCCAAATCACAAACTACTGTTGTGCATGACTAAAGACTGTGGTGTGGTGATTTTTATAGCATCCTGGGCATTTCACATCCCTGACGTAGGAATGGGGTTCTGCACCAGACACTTTATCTTGTATTTCCTCTTCTCTTCTGGAGAAGGATGAAGGAGATTCTTTGAGAGAGTCATGTTTCCGTAGGGAGGCTGTCTGTCACCACTTGCTTGCTCCTGTGTGGGTGCACATTCGTGGGAGAATGTATATGTGTATGTGTGTCCCCATACTGTATATCACTGCGGAGCATTAACTGGCTTGGAATCTCCGCTATATTAGGCTATGTCTAACTCATAACAGGTATGATATTGCCTGCTTCTGTCTCCTGAGTGCTGGGACCAAAAGCATGTCACCATTACCTACATACATGTCTTTTGTTTTGTTGTTGTCAGGGTCTCATGTAGTCCATGTTGTTTGGAGCTAGCTCTGTAGTCAGAGATGATCTCTTCTCCCCTAAAAATCTCTCAAAATTTTTGAATGATTTTATGCATGGAAGCTAATTAATAAGGCAGATAATGGTAAAGACCCTTTTGTCTGTCTTGCTGTTACTCTGCCTAGTAGACGAGGAAACTAAGGCAGAATGTTTCTGTGATTACTCAGTCAGCAAGGACAGCAGGACTAGAACAGAACAGCCCCATCCTGTTCTGCTTGTGCTGTCAGCTCTGACCCATCTTGCTCTTAGTGATGTCTTTGCCAGACTAAAATTGTCCATGAGTGTTATTTTCTCTGAGGTGTTTTTGTTTGTTTTTGCTCTAGTTAATTGTAGCACTGTTTTATTAGCATGAACAGGGCAGTTTTACTAAATTTGCCCACCTACATGGGTCACTCTTCTAAGTTATTACAGTTAGTGGCCTCATTTTGTAATTGTATGGTGTGGACTGATGGTAACAGGGCAACTGCACGCATTACACAGTGCAGCCCCAGTTGGAAGACTTCCAAGCCAGATCTGTGTGTTATACTCAGTTCTGCTTGGTATAGAGCCAGCGTATGAAATTTCAGTTATATTAAAAACCTCCACAAGTGGTACTTACTATACATTCGCCAGAGCACCTGCATTTTAATAATAATAATAGTTTTAAAAGCCAAATAGTAGCACAGTGGATAACATCCCCCATTCCTTTTTTTAAAAAAAATTCATGCAATGAAATTTGGCCACAGAACCAGCAGACACATTAGGGTATAGGCATCCCTTGACTAATTGTTGTGGGATTCCTGTAGATACCAAAGATCATAGAAGCGCCATTTCTTTGGAACTGTATAGTTAGGCATGTTGTCTTGTGCTTGTAATCTCTGTTGCTTGAGAGCAAAGTAGAAGAATTTTCATTTCAGTCCAGTCTGGGCAATAGAGTGAGGTCCAAGATGAATACAAATATCCTGTGCAGATCCTTCTGTTTACCTTAGAGCATTTCTAGATTAGTTTGTCTCTAACACAGAGCAGAGAGTCTGGAAATAGCTATGTTGTCTTATTGTTTAGGAAATGAGCACTGTAACAGAGTTTTTTTTTTTTTAAGATTTATTGTTTTTATTTTTGTGTATGGGTGATTGCCTGCATGTATGTCTGTGTACCATGTATGTGCAGTGCCTGAGGAAGCCAAAAGAGGGTGTGAGATTCCAGTGTGAGTTGACTTTTGGGTCTTGGTAATTGATCCTGGATCCTCTGAAAGAGCACTCCAGTCTTCTGAGTCATTTCTTAAACCCAGCTGCAAAATATTGTCCTCAATTCTTTTTTTCTTCTTTAAAGTCTGTGATTGTTTGAATCCACAGATATGGAGTGTATGGCTATGGATTGGTAGTCTTTCATAGCTTCATACAGTCTGGTCATGAAAAGCCTACATTTCTTTTCTGAAAAATTTGAGGCGCCACAGCCTTGTAATCTGTCAGTTAACTCATATGGCAGCCTATACTGTCTCCTTTTTTTTTTTATGGACTTCTTGCATTGTTGGGAGTAATTACACAAAACTCAAATGTTAACATGCCATGTGTCTGTTCAGCTTCGGGTTGTGAATGAACCTTTCCTTGATGTGCTACAACTCTCAAGGCTTAGCTTACCTTTCAGGTTGGTTATTTGAATTACAAAAGGTCTTAGCCTTCTGAAGCAACAGGTCTTTAAATAGTACAGTTTTAGCTTACTCAAAATGGAATAAGATGTAAAATGTCTGTCTCTTAGAAGACAAGACATTGTATGAGTTGGAATTTGCTCTGGTTATTTACTTTTTTAAGAAGCTAAATGCACCTAGAGAATTTGTTGGAGTTTTCCCAACATGATGGTAACGAAATGGTAGAGATTATTGATTATGGAAGAGGCAAAATGTGTTCTCAAGTGTCCTGAGGTTTAGGCAATATTTAGGTCACGACAGCCATGTACCTGCATGGCTGCATAGAATTGCTTTGGTATGAGATCCTTCCAGAAATTACAACCTCTTAAGAAGTAGCATTTTGAGCTCAGTGCTTTGTTTTTTGGTGTCTTCATGTCAATGTTTAGAAACGATTATGACAGCATACTGGTGTACATGTAGTGTCTGACACCTGCTTGGGGAACCAATTTGCTATTCATTCCACTTGTAACTTTGAACATTTTTGTGTCTAAGGATTTCCACTAATTCTCCTAGATAGGAATCCAGGAGAAACTAACGCTTTTCTGGGAAAGCAACAGTGGAATTGCTCCATGGTATATAGGAACACATTGAAAATGATTTCAAGTGCCTCTGAACAAGGAAGTCAAGATAAGCAGAGGGATAACTGCTGTTCTGTATCATAAGTCGTTTTATAAAAGTGGAGAGGAAGGCAAGTTTAAGATTGGAACTTACCTCTAACAGTAGAATATCAAACTCAAGACAATAGATAGTGGGCCAGCATTTCATCGACTGGTGTCCCAACTCTCATTTGTGCCTCAGAGCCACTGAAAGGCCTGAGTGGAAGTGGGATGAACTTGTAACAGAAGATAGATGATAAATATAAACACTGGTTTCTTTCAGTTTGGCCTTCTCAGAGTCGGGGTGGGGGATGTGAAGGGAAACTAGAATTTGTATATGATTCTCTCCAGCTGTATATGTTACAGATACCCTTTCTCAACTTCATTTCCCCATAATTGGTATTTATCAAAATATCTGCCTATCTTTTTTCCTCTTCCCTGCTCTGGGTGCTCTTCGTCCTAGATTAATCCTGAAAATGGGAAAAGGGGGGAAAAAAAGAAGATACCCATCTCCCAAATGTCCTTAGTTGACTGTGTGTGGTTTATGCTGCAGAGGGACATATGCCAATCACTTGCATATTGCAAGAGCGGTTTGCATGGGAAAGAGTTTTGTGGGTCTCTGTTGGGAAAGGTTGTAGAGAATCCCCTGTTTCTAGAAGCTGTACTTGTGTGTTAATATAACTTGTCCCCTAATGCTACAGAACTCTTGAATGACCTTCTCTCTGAGGAGACATAATGACTTGGAGTATGGTTGCAAACCAGCCTAGCCTAAGCCACAGTTTTTCATCTATAAAATAGAGAGATGCACCAGGCCATCTATCTATAAGGTCCTATTGCTAATTGTCATTTAAAAGTGTGGGTATCACACAGACTTACAGGAAGGTTATTACCTTCATCCTCAGGAGATGCTGTGTTTAAGTATGTCTGGCATGGTGACCTATGAAATGGCCATGGTAACTAACTGCTAGGCAGATGATGTCAGGAAAAAGCTAGTATCTGCCTTTAGCATTTGCAAGGTTTCAATTAAGTTAGAGCTTGTGTTTTAAGAACCAGGAAAGATTAAACAAGAGTCAAAGTATTAGGATGGGGTTTCCCAGTGCCCTGGTATAAATCTTCTAGGAGAACTTTCAGTGCCCCAATGGAGCCAGCCTATGAATGGGCTCAGCCACCATCTTTAGTTTCCCTGTAAGAGCATAAAGAGAAAGAAGCATGTGGGTAGTGTAAAGCATGTGTTTTGCACATCATCGTTGCCAGATGAAGTTCAAAAGCTTCAAAGAAATTGACTTTGAAAAATCAAAAAAGAGACATGCACTCGAGTTATTGGAGGGCAGTTGGATGCATGCCTTTTTCACCCTCAGCAGCTGCCAGGCTACAGAGCCTGTTTTGTGAAAGATCCTCAAGAAACAATGAGGGAAAACAGCTTCAGCTTGATTAGATTAGATCAATTTATGTGCCATGGGGAGGTGCCTAGCATGGCTGGGGGAGGGGTGTCCTGTGCTGGCAGTGGCTCATGCCTGCCCACTCGGTCACTTCATGAGTAATGAAGCTCCCATGGTGGCTGGAATTGCAGGAAGGGGAGGGAGGGGCTGGAGGAGGAGCGTGTGAAGAGAGATTTCTGCAGTCTGTCTGGAGAGCTGCCCAGATTTCCCAGCCAAAAAAACAAATAAAAATAAATAAAAAGGCAAGTGCTGAATGACACAGATTATGATATTAAAAAGGGATACCATTGAAATACCGCCCTTGTTCCCGCTGTTGTTGGAGATGGGTGTGTGCAGGAGGGAGGGGTGTTTAGTGCACGGTACAGCAGGCCATCTCTTGAACACAAAAGTCTGTACAAATAAATTGTGACTGTCCCTTGCCAACATATCCCCTCCCCCTAAGTGCCAGAAATTCTGTAATTTTGATTTGCCTGCATTGCAGGTCCGGGGAAATGGCAGGATGGAAAGCTATTTTCTTTTGCCTTTTCTCATTTTAATTTATAAAGATGGTAAAAACCAGGGAGGGGAAAAGCCAGCCAGATGCCCCCTCCTCTTCAATGTTCGATTCTCTTCCAGGCACATAAATAATGTTCTCTCCCGACTGTCTCCCCTCCCCCTTGGCCCTGCTGCTGTTCGGCTGTCCTATTGCCGTGCGGAATCTGCACTGCCGCTTGCTTATTACGTACAGGGGAGGATTGTTGACAAGTGCTCGGAGCCTGCCTCACTGCGCTCTTCCTTCCTCCCTCCCTCCCTTCCTCTGTCCTTCTTCCTCTGTCTCTGCAATGATCCGGCTCTGAGGATGGCTGCTCCACGGGTCTGTCAGGTGCAGTTTTTGGTGGCTTATCTTGAGGAACCTGGGATAGAAGGTCTGTTCCTATAAATAAAAGAAAAAACAAATAGCTTGTGATTTGTTTCAGTCTGATTTGGCTTTTGTTGGAGAAATAGGCCTTTGTGGGTTTTCCTGCTGGGGGTCCTGATTCTATCTATAATGGGTGGCAAGGGACACACACACACACACACACACACACACACACACACACTATGTAAAACGTGTTTGGATTTGCTTAATATTCTTTTAGATTTTATATCTTCCCTAAGGGCAATGGTGGCTCCTACTAGAGCCTAAAGATACCGTGGAAATTTACAAGAGAGAATTAATGCCGTTTTTTAACGCATTAAGCTCTCTTGACCATTTTGACCAAATCTGCAGTTTAACCTGGCTTGTATGAATTTAGACATTTCTCTGGGGACTGACCAGCCATTCAGCAAAAGCTGATCTCTTTATTAACATTAATTTACCAACATATATGATCATTTGCCGTCATTTAAAAACAGATGATTGATTAAAGTTAAGTCATTTCATCCCCACCCTACATCAAGTTTCTTTTATAAATATGTTTGGTTTCATTTCCCTTGTTCCATTCTTTTTATGTTATTCTGCTCTTAAAATATGGAGGAAACTGAGGCATGTAAAAAGAGGCCACATGTTAAAGTGATTCTGGTTATTTTTCCTTGTATTTGGTTCTGTATTTGTTCCTTTATTTCCTTGTATTTTGTAGCATTCCATTATTTGCATTAGAGTGTATAAAGTCAGATGAATATTGGACACCATCAGTTGGGGGCAGATTGTGGCCACATTCCTACAGTCTTGCTTTTTATTATAGTCTTGCTTTTTATTTCAGTATTAGAAAGATTGTTGTTGGGAAGTAGTAGGCCTATCATCGGGTATGGTTGTTTGGACTCTCAATATAGTCATCTGGAAAGTGGGTAGGCAATTGATTTGTTTATGTGCAATTGAGGTAATGAGCTTGGAGGAAATTTCTCTCTTATGCTACAAACAAAACATAACTTGGAACCTTTATGTGTCTAAGTGTAGCCAAGGTTTTGATAAATTGTGTGGGTCATGTATGTGCAGCTTTGGCTAGGTATAAGCAAAGATAAGTACACAAACTTATTAAGTTTATGACATTCATTGATGTCCTATAACCCAGGTTTTTCACTTGCTTTGGAGAACTGCTTCATTTTGGTACTTCATTTGAGGGGCAAATTCAGTGATAGGAAGCTTTGAAGATCGAACATGTGCAAACATTGTACTTTCTTATAGAAAATCTTTAGCTATCTGTATGGAATACCAAGTTTTGCCATGCCTCAATAGAAGACTTTGTAAACACTGGTGTCATTGATGCATTTTAAAACAAAAGTTTAAAAAAAAAAAAAAAGAAAAAGAAAAGCTCTGTGCTTATCTGTTCCATTGTCCTGAAGCTCAATTCCCACAGCAGCCTGCTAAAGGCCAGTATTGCCTGTTATGTGCTTTTTCTTATATGGAAGGCAGCTTTTGACCTTAGGTGGTTGGTGCTGGGCCTTAAATCTGGGAAACCATTTTCAGTAACTGGAGATCCAAGGTTCTGCACTATGGCTGAATGAATAGGTTGCCTGGTAGGTGTTTGACCTTTTTGTCAGTGTGAAATGTAAACAGATGTTGGGATGGTGGATGGATTTAGAAGTTAGAGCCTGAGATAGCGGAGTAATGATTACATATAAACACTGAAGGTGTTTGAGGGAAGTCCTGAAGTCAACTTGTTCTAATTGCAATAGAAGTCATGATTAGCATGAATAAGTGAAACTGAGAAATAGTTAATATATTGTATGCTTGAGCTTTGAGCCCAAGAAATGAGGTTAATGCCAAAACAAGTACTCTGATCACCTCTGGGCTGATTTAGAATATTTTTCTGAAAACTAGAAATTAAAAAAAATATATATTAAGTTCATTTTCATCTATCAGCTTTGTTTTGTTGATACTTGTTGGAACCTTCTTTCCTCTTGTGACTGTTGGTTAAGATGCTTGGGTATCTTTTGTCTTTGGGTGATGTGGCTCTCTTTCACACAGGGATTAAGTCATCCAGACTATTGGTGAACCTGCTACAGTGTATTGAGATGGCCACTAGGCCTCTTCTTACATTGCTCAAAGTGAGGAAAGGCCCCGGGTGTCCTGGGGCCCTGGCTGCCTTGTTTGATCAGAAACAGTTCTCTAACCTGTAGCAATTTTTCGCTGTCACTGTGTTGGGCGATAGCATCTTTTATCAAAATATGCGCCTTGCAAAGGGGGTTTAGATTTCTGAAGATTAGGTTTGTGGGAGCTGAGATTGGTGGGAAAAGGTCTCTTATAAATTGTTGGTATATAAAATCAGTATTAATTATCTATATTTTTTATATGTGACAGAAATGAGTAAAATCCAGTGTTACCCCTCTATAGTTTGAATTTATTTTGATGTTCCATAGGGGCTGGGATTTTGATTACTTTTTTTTTTTTAAACTAAAATGGGAAATCTCCAATGCTGATTTGAGAGTAGACAAAGGGGAGTCTCAGTTGGCTGAGGGGTTGTTCTCGTGAGAGAGAAGGATAATTATTTCCTATAATCCGAGGTATGAAGCCATTTTCATTTGCGCGTCGTTGACCATAAGTGTCATTTAGATCCTGCCTTATGACTGTCATTTGTTCTCAGCCACATCAGTATGGATCTGGTATAAGCATGTCAATGGACAAGCCAGGGCTGGGCTTCTCAGACTCTGCCCTGCTCACCCCTACCCTCCTTGTTTTGTTGGATGTTCACTGCTGACCTGCATGTGTACAGTTGAGGGTTAATATCCACATTCACATGTGAAGCTGGCCCGGCATCAGAATGCCTGTACTGTTTGAAAAGCAGACAATCCAATGTTTCATTCAAAGTCTGAGGGAACCAAGGCTCTGTTTTCTCACTAGTAATGGCGGCAAACCATGCATTCTGATTACCTCAGAGAGGGTCCCTGCCTTAACCAAGGAGGCTGCTTATTATGATCTTCCTCCCAACTGAAAGTGAACACATATGTGTGGGCACATACAGAATGATAAATTGCTGTTGAAAAAGAAAGCTCTTTGGATGCTTGACTGTTTAATATGTAATATGATACCTTGTGTCACAGTAACAGGGTGGCAGACGGCATTGGCTCTGTAACACAGAATTACCTTTTGTGCATACTTTTGTACAACAAAGCTAAAAACATTGGCTCTCCCTAATATGCTAATAAGTTTGGTGTGCTCCAGATGTTTGAGAGACACTGGCATAGCTTCAAAGCCCTTCTTGTTTTCATTTCTTTTTAACCCTTCTGGCATGTCTTTGTGGGATAGAGTTTTCCTTTGGTTTTGTATTCTGCCATGCCTTCTTTGTGTCTAAAACATAAAATCATAGGCTCTACAGTTTTTCAAGGTGTTAGAAAAGAAATATCTTGTGTTTATATGTATATGTTTTGTAATCTCAAGTTATCATTGATTGCTTAAAAATTCTTTAGTTGAAGGAGGCTTTGCCTAAGTTGTGTTTCACTTTGCCTACATGTTTTCATGTGAGGGCAACATGGAGAAATGCTCACCATGTACACAGTATCTTCAGTTTCCAACATGAATTCATTTTGCTCCTTTCTGCTGCTGTTCCAGACCCTTGTGTGGTGCTGGGAGGTTTTTTCATTTGTTGCTAATTTGGGAGATGAGATGAATAGCTACTGAGCTTTCAGAGTCCCTGGTAGCAGCTTGCTGTTGTATTTAATTTCTTGGAGGGGTTATCTGGGTTGTGTAGTGGTGGACAAGTAATGTCCAGGCTGTATCATGTTGCTTCTGTCAGCTTATGATGGTGTCTAGTTGAGGTGGCAGGCCCAGCCCCCAAGCTGTCTTTATGCCAGTGATTCTGAATTTTCAGCTCATATTTATTGCTTTTGTGAAAGACAATAGACTGGTTTAATTTAAGTTCAACCTACTGAATATTAATGGCAGAGAACAAATGCACAGAGGCTGGCTGGATCTTAGTTAGGGCTGTTGAGTTTTCCCTCTCTGTTTAACCGCCTGTCTCCAACATATGTTTGTGTTAGCAGTAAAGTGGTGGTGGTGGTGGTGGGGGGGTTAGAAAAGATTAAAAATGGGGTGTGTGTATGGGAGGGGATGCTGTTGCCTTATTTATTTTCGACTAAAAATAATAATTGATAACTTTGACAGGACTGTGTTAGGCACTCAGAAGAAAAGGCAGCACACATTAGCCCCTCTAATGGTGCCATGATGGCCATTCTGCCCTTTGGCATCATAGTTTATTTTGCTGATCTAGCTCTCCTAGATCAGACAGGCTCTATGATTTATTCTAAAACATTAGGAAATAAATGCAGTAGTTGGAGATGTGAAAAAGAGAATGGAAGTGAATGAGGGCTGCTTTATCCAAGCATATAGGAAACTAAAAGTAAGTGTAATTTTCTTATACAAGATGGGAGTACTCAAATTCAAAACATGATCATGTACAGAATAAAGTCAGTTCTCCTTCATAAAAGGTCTGATTCAAACACTAACTATGATGCTTTCTAGTCCTCCTTGTGGGATTTGGAATGGGAAAAACTTGAAGTGCCCTAAGGTGCTAGTTTGATAATGCCAGTGGGTAATGGAGCCCCTATTTCTACTGCCTTTAATGGCTCAGTCTTGTCTTAGAATCAGAGCAGCTTCATTCTCTCTTTCCTCACACTGAGTGCATAAGATCTGCTAAAAGTCCAAAGTACTTCTCATACAATTTCCTCATGCAGTCCCTAGTATTTGTGCTTAATAGTTATTGTGGGGAGGGGTCCTTTGAAGACTTTTAGATGTGTACATTTACCCCCCTACCCTTTCCTACTCTAATTGGGGGTTTGGTTGTTTTGTTTTGTTTTTTTTTTTGCTTTATTTTGTTTATATCTATCCTTGCACCTTATTCTCTATCTATCTATCTATCTATCTATCTATCTATCTATCTATCTATCATCAGCTTGATACAGTATAAATTCTTATCCTAATAGTGAATATTTGATTGAGGCTTGCCCAGTAATTGAGTAAAACCAAAACTTACAATAAGCCATAGTCATCCTAGGGTCCCCCCTGCTATATAGCCTCTCTGGTTCTGTGGGTTGCAATCTGATTGTTCTTTGCTTTATATGTGGTATCCACTTATGAGTGAGTACATACCATGTTTGTCTTTCTGGGTTTGGGTTACCTCACTCAGGATGATATTTTCTAGTTCCATCCATTTGCCTGCAAATTTCATGCTGTCATTGTTTTTCTCTGCTGAGTAATACTCCATTTTGTATATGTACCACATTTTCTTAATCCATTCTTCAGTTGACGGGCATCTAGGTTGTTTCCAGGTTCTGGCTATTACAAATATTGCTTCTATGAACATAGTTGAGCATGTATCTTTGTGGTATGATTGATCATTCCTTGGGTATATGCCCAAGAGTGGTATGGCTGAGTTTCTCTTGATAGAACTACTGAAAAAAAGGTAGACAGAATTTGTTGGGTATTTTTGAAATATTGCCCATGGTCATAGTCAATTGCCTGGGTTCTTATATAGGTTTACCCCAGCTTATTTATGGCTCAGGAACAATAGGTCTTCCATTAACTGACAGTAGACATGGACTTCAACTAGCATCACCTGGGAGGGAGAACTAGTTGTGTAGAACAGGACATATGTGAATCTGGGACAAGTTCAAATTGATGAGTCTGCTATTCTTCCTGTGTCTGCCTTGAGTTCCTGGAAGACAGGAGTAAAGCTGCAATCTAATAGCTTCACGTTCTCACCTGAGTCCGAAGTGGCAAACTTCAGAGGGCAGAAGGCCATTTATTACCATCCTCACCCAGCAGCACTTCCTTTGGTTTCTTTCCACTGCTAAGTTTAAAGTAGTCTCCTATTCTATCTGTTCGTGTTGGTAGGTAATTTCATTCTTTACTGTTCTCCTTGCCTGGCTGCACTGACTTACTTGACTTCACTGCCTTTTCCCTGGATGTGTAAAGTTTCTTCATGTGTAGTGCTAAATAAATGTAGGAACATTTGTGTTGTGTTTGGTCCCTGTGAACACAGTAGAAAACTTAATCTTCTTCCTTTCACTTTTTCCTGATAAATTTAGCCACATACACTTATATGTACTACATTTTTGAAGGGAAGGGCCTCAAATTTTATTCTTGAGTCCCTCTCTCTTACAAAGGAATTGAACTGGACTCCGGCCCCAGTCACATTTCTAATGGCTTTTGAGGTATAGTTTGTATAGCCCCAATGATTGAGTATCCTACCCATTTCTCTACCAGTTAAACTAATGGCTGCATTAGGATTTCTAGTTTGACTCTAAGATATGGTTATGAGGTAATGATATTTCTACATGGGACTGGTATTGATTGATTTTAACAGCAGTTCCAAAAGTCATTTTATTATATTTAGTAAACATTTACTAATTGCTAGAAACTATCATGAAATCCAACTAGAAACAGCTAGTTTCTAGTTGGATTTCATGATAATTGTCATTTCTTTTAACTTTTCCACCCTTCAGGCACAAGAGATCATTAAAAATGATTAAAAATGTGCTTTATTTAGTCAGGTTTTTTATCCTAGCATTTAAGAGGCTGAGGTAGGAGGATCAGGCATTCAGGCCAGATTGGGCTGCATATTGACACCCCGTCTATGTACCAGCACCATCTCCTGTGTCTCTTCTTCTCCCCCACACCTACATCTTGGATTTCCTTCTCTTACTTGTTTCCTGTTAGGTAGGTCTTTGACTCCCTTATAGAATGAGGCTTAATTCTTCTTTACCCTTCCAAAGGGTTTGTATGTGCTTGTAAGTTTTCTTCTGTCCTTGTCAGCTGTTACACAGGGTTGACTGTGGGAAAATGTGGCTCCTAATAATGTATTTAAGTGTTTGTCCCTTTTCTCACCTGTAGGGCTCCTTGGTAATGACCAGTCTAAGGCATTAGGAGCAGCATCAGAGCAGTCAGAGAATGAGAAGGACGATGCATCCCAAGTGTCCTCTACTAGCAACGATGTTAGTTCTTCAGATTTTGAAGAAGGGCCGTCGAGGAAAAGGTTAGTACCCAAAGCTAAAAAAAGTATTAGTGAATTCATCATGAAACAGGGACTGCAAATTTGGTTGCTAATGTTTGCCAAATGGGAACAAGTGTAAGTCTACTCACAATCTCCTGATTTTGACAGATGAGTCAGAACTGAGACTTTCTAAATAGGAATAGTAATAATCAAAGATTATTGATTATAATCAACCATTTTGATGCCTAAATAGTCATGTTTCTTCTTATAGGAGATGTTCTGAAATATATGTTAGATTTGGTTTTGCCAATTGTGAAGAGAGATTCCCCCCCCCCCCCCAAAATATTATCGACTTAATGTGGTATTATTGAAAGGTATTGTTCTTGTCATACAAAACTGGAATTTACTGTGTATAATCTTAATATGTCTACTTTTAACCAAACTGTAGACAGTTCTTCACACATAACACTATCATTTCTAAATGATTTACCTACATTACTTAATATAGTTCAATAAGGACTAAAGCTGTTTCAAGATTTGTGGCAATAATACTACATAACAGTTCTATCTGGGACTTTAAAAATCTCCTTGCTGGTATTCACCCTGTTTCATGTGTTATTGTCCACCCCCTTTCAGATTTACTTTTCAGTTTGTTTGCCTTTGATAGTTTACTGTATTATCTTTATGACTATATTATTATAAGGAAAGGTTCCCTTGGTTTGAGCTTTCTGGCTCATCTCATCTTACATTATAGTTACCCTTTGGAATCCATTTAGATGTCTATCTCTAACCGAGCACACTGAAAAATTAAGGGAAAGGAAATTAGCCATGTGTTTATATTATACTTAATAGTTTTTTTTTTTTTTTTTTTTTGAAAGTTGAGATGCATAGCTCAGATTCTTAGTTTGCCTTTCCTAGTGTCTAACAGCATATGGTCTCTTGACTTCTACTGTCATTGCCTCTCACTTCTCACCACTGTCTTAATTTGATTTTTTAGTATAGTGAGCAAGAACATAAGAGGAATCTATCAGTACACAGACTCAGTGAGGGTCTCAATGATGAGCCCGTTACTGTATTCCATAAGGATCCTTTTTCTCCATTTGTAAAGGGAACCAGTCCTAGATTTGAAGGCTGGAGGGGGGTGGGGAGGAGAAAAAGCAGCCTCTTGAGTAAATGCATTGTAATGTGTGACATTATCTGTTCCTTCTAGCCTGGGTGGTGCCCATGTCTCTGGTCTTAGCCTTCGGTCTCCTATTTGAGTCTCTGGTTATATAAGCCAACATGCACTACTGCAAGTGTGACTGACCAAACCAGGAGGTCTCATTCCCCGGATGACAGTGCTACTGACTTTTTATACATTGTGTGGTTGGGCAGCTGAGGGAAAAACAGTCATTTAATCTGAATTTATACGATGATAGAACAAGGAAACAACTTGTTAGTGCTAAAATTTAACCACCACTAATCATCTTTTCTGTTGTTGGGTCAAGTATCTTTCTTACTAAATTTAAGCATTTATTGTAGGGTGCTAGAGAGATGGCTCAGTAGTAAAGAGCACTTGTTGCTCTTGCAGAGGACCTGGGTTTGATTCCCAGCACCAATATGGTAGCTCACAACCACCTGTAAGTCCAGTTCTAGGGGATCTGATTTGTATGCGATAACTTTCATACATTGAGGAGAAATAGTCAAACATGTAAAATTTAAATTTTTTTTTTTAAATTAAAGCAAAAGATTTCATTGGAGCTAAAGAAAATACGAGGGGAAAAGTAGCATTCATTGCAGTATCTTTTTGAGTTAACAGTCAAACTCTACTATTAAAACTTAGCTATATGTGTGGCTTATGGTTGGACAGGTGATGGTGAGTTTTCATAACTTTTTTTTTTTTAATTTTCACAATTTTTATTAATGTATGCACATGTGTTGCTATGTTGGTATCTGCACATGAGTGGAGGTGCCTGCAGAAGCCAGGGTTGTTGGATCCTTCTGGAGTTCAAGGCTGTCTGATGTTGGTCCTGTGAATCAAATTCGTGTCCTCCTGAAGAGTAGTACATGCTCTTGAAGAGTAGTACATATTCTTAACTGTTCAGCTAGCTATGTAGCTCCAATAATATTTTTTGATGCTGGTGTGAGATGTCCTAATTTCCTTAGAGCTGCAGGTTTATAGACTTGAATTCAATAGTCTTGTTAGCGCCATGTGTGGCTTGTCAATGTTGCCAGGAGGTATGACATAAGTAGTATATTTTTAATTGTTTTACAATTTGAAGAAATCTTTTGCTTTGTTCCTGTTCCCTACTTAGTGGGTTGAATTTCAACATTGTATTTAAAAGCAGACTTGGAAATGGAATTACTGTAGATTGCTCAGTGTAGTATTTACTGTGGTACTAAGGATTAATCTTACTGTGTGTTTATCATCTCATGTATTTTACTTTTCCAATACAAAAATGGGGTGTGTATCTCTGAAGATGAAGCATCAAGCCCAGAATAAGTATCTAATGTCGTTTGTTCTACTCTGCAGATTACATGGATTGGGTGGACTGCATGCAGCCAATGTTGCTTCTCTCTGCCATTCTTAATAGATAGTAGGAAGAATGTGTGTAGAGTCCGTTATTTAGATATTTAGAACCTGTGGGGAAAAAAGACTCAATCCTAAAAGTCCAGGGTCATGATTTCTATATCCGAAGTCAACCCCATTTCTAGGAGGATCTGAACTGGTAATTGATAGCTGTTCTTTTATCATTTAGCTACTCCTGCTGTGCATATGGTCTTAGTTGCCTTTTGTCTGTTAGCTGGGAGAAGGAGAAAGTAAAGGACGGTGAGGTCATGCTGTTGATATCATCGTACTAGAGTTTATATGCAGCGAAGGCACCTCATTCTGATCTTATCTGGGCTGACTTTCCACCCAAGGAAATCACTTTTTTGTTGTGATGATACTTCTAACATGCTTTAAAAAAATTCTCTCGGTTAAAATGTGCTTGTGCTCACAAAGTGCTTTCTTCTGGAAATCATGTTAAGCTGTATTTGCTCAAGATACTTGTGCCATGGTTGTTCCTGACATATTTAGAAGACAGAAAATAGAATCCATAGCTCTTTATAACTCTATTTTTCTCATTTCCAATTCTTTAGAACTTTCCTCTATGGAGAGTGGGTTAGAGATTAAAGCCTCTTCTATCCTGGAGTAATCATAGAAGTTGCTTTTCATAGAAGACAGAGCTGGCTTGCTAGAGTTTTCTGCTTGTTTGAGCAGTGTCTTCCAAATGAAGTGGATTAGATACTTGCCATATATGAAGGCTGATGTGTGGATCATCTTTTCAGTTTGGGGTAGAGGCCCTAGTTTATAAAGTCCAAATCACTGACAGTAAGATAGTCTTCCAAAGTAAATCATGCCTTTGGCATATGCTAACATGCTTTTCAAAACAATTGCCAAAGTTTCTAAGTAACGAGATAGAATAATGCCAGCGTAGGCCATCTACAAAGGAAATACTGTTTTTTTAGATTATTCAGTTCAAACATAAACTGACTTTTCCTGTAAAGATTCCTGATGCTTCTGGTTTCTAGATTTGGAAAGGAGATAGCACCTAGTACATGGAATTACTGCACCTCAGCATAAAATGGAATGAAGTTTTAAGAACCACAACTGAATTGAAGTTTAGGCATCTCTGCCAAACATATGAATTAGTAATATTGTTTAAGGCTACATGGATTAACTGTTATTGGTGCCCCCAAAACAACCACATTTCTTTTAATATTTGATTTAGATTTTTGTGCTTTAGCTAACCAGGATTGCTGTGGGATGGCCTGTATGGCAAATGTTTTGCTCTGATTGGTCAGTAAATAAAACACTGATTGATTGCCCAGTAGTCAGGCAGGAGGAAGTATAAGCGGGACAAGGAGGAGGAGAATTCTGGGAAGTGGAAGGCTGAGTCAGAGAGACACTGCCAGCTGCCGCCATGGCAAACAGCATGTGAAGATGCCAGTAAGCCACAAGCCATGTGGCAAGGTATAGATTTATAGAAATGGATTAATTTAAGATATAAGAACAGTTAGCAAGAAGCCTGCCACGGCCATACAGTTTGTAAGCAATATAAGTCTCTGTGTTTACTTGGTTGGGTCTGAGCGGCTGTGGGACTGGCGGGTGACAGAGCTTTGTCCTGACTGGGCCAGGCAGGACTGGAGGAAAACTCCATCTACACAGGATATTCCAAATTCTCTTACAAATGTGAAGACTATTTTACAAACAGATAAATTCTATACTGGCTTAAGATTTTAGGGCTTTAGTGACTGAAGTATGCTTCATATTCATAAGCAAAAACAGGTAAAAAACAGAAATGTGATATCTTTGGTAAGATCATTGTGGAAGTAAATATTGATGTACTTAGTACTCTTTTTGTATGTGCAGCTTCTCACCCCCCCCCCCCCCCCACTCCCTACCCCCTTGTTTTTTTGAGACAGTGTCTTTATTATGTAGTCCTGGCTGTCCTGGAACTCACTACATAGACTGGGCTGGCTTCGAAATCAGAGACCCACCTGCCTCTGTTTCCCCAGTGCTGGTATTAAAGGTGTGCCCAACCCTGCCCTGTGTATTTAGCACTTCAATTTATCGACCTGGTTGGCATTACTTATGCTTCTCTTTCTTAGATCTAAATGCCCTTGTATCATTTTCTTTTACTGGAATAATTTTTAGTATTTCTAATTGCTGGTGATGTGATGGATGAACTGTCCTTTGTTTGACCCTTATTTAAAAGTTATTTTGTGGAAGTTGTGTATATGTTATGAGTAGCAGCACTTCCTTATTTGAGAGTCATTTTTGCTCTCTATAGAACGCCATGTTAAAAGTGATTTTCCAACAGCATACCAGTGACACTGTTTCTGTCTCCTAGTTGCATGATTCTTGAAAAAGAATCTGCTGTCATTCTCCATGCTAGGAATTGCTTTTACAGTTAGTAGTCAGTGTTGGTTCAAACTTGGAGATATAATTTGTCTTATGTTTTCTTGTTTGTTGGGCTTATTATATATGTTATTACTATTTAGTCTTCAGATATCACTGCTTCTACAAAATAGATGCCATTATTTCATAAATGTGTGTGTGTGTGTGTGTGTGTGTGTGTGTGTGTGTGTGTGTGTGTTCGTTCCGCACACATTTTTCTTTCCCTCCTCACTTGGAAACTTGAACGCACATATGTTATTAGTGTGCTGGAAATTGCCTTTACCTCATTGAGAGTTTACCTTTTCCAGTCTTGTTATTTTAAAAACATTTCAATTTTGTGGGGTTCTGCCTGACCTGTCAAACAGTCCTGGATAGGGAGTGAGAATTGAGAAAAAACTGCTAGGAAAAACAGAGACATGAAAGAAAATATATAGACACAGGATAGGTTTGGGAGGGCTCTGAGTCAATACCTCAGCAACTCAGAATTTATTTTTCACAGCCTTTTTATACCCAAAGCAAGCAGGGCAAAAGACCGCTTACCATGGTTCAAGGAACATGCAAGCATAAACACCTGTTAAAACATCTAGTAACCATGCCTTTGGCCAATCATCTGTTATCAAGCTTGAACTCTCTGACCTTGAGTCAAGATGGAATCAAGCCACAAGCTGGAGTCACTGTGGCTCCCACAAACTTTAATCAACCATGAATTTTATTTACTTATTTATCATTTTAATTATTTATTCTCTTGTGGGATGGATGGAGACAAGAGTCTTACTGTATATCTCTGGCTGGCTTGAAACTCATTCTTAACTTGTTTTATCCAGGCCCTGAGTTTTTCCTCTCTGTTGTATCCTGGAAATTTCTTTTCTTTACATGAATTCTACCCACGCTCACTGAGCACCTTGGTGTTCTGCCTGCCTGTGGTCCCTCAAATCACGAGCACCAATATATAAGTTCCCCTCTTCCAATTTTTATGTAATGAATGGCTTTTTTTGTTCCTCATAAACTAACAGTAGACAAAAAGGGATAAACCTTCAGCTCAATTCATTCAAAATACTTGAGTATATGAAAGCCCTGGTGGAATCCTCCGCTATTAGAGTTTTATATCTCTATGGGCAAGAGAAGGCTCCTGAGGTCTCAGACCCCACAGAACAATTCTCCCAGCTGGTTTTAGTGGTGCTCCAAGGCACATCTGTGGTAATGTTGTGACTTTGTCTTCATTTTTCAACAGTGGTCTGAACATGTTTGTGGCTAGAGGGCAAGGATAAAGGTGTAGGCTGCCTCATACTTAGTTCCATGCTATTCCTGCTTTGGGAGACGGGGTGTGTATTGTTGCAGTCTGTGGCTTAACCTCAGGCTTAAATCTTTTCTTAGAGAACATGTTCACAAGGTGAAAGCAAGGGCCCTAGTGTCTCTCAGGTGCATAGTATAGAGCATGTGAGCTCTTGGTTTGTTTCTGCAGTGGAGTATGTATGCTCTATTACCTGGAGGATTTACCATGTGGCTTACTTAGATTCCATAGCTAGGTTTTCCCTAGGGATCTTTATTCAGACCTCAGTCCTGTGCTATCACCACACCTCCAATTTCCTATCTTGCAGTAGTAGAGCCTAGCTCACAGTTTGGCAGCTTGAAACTGTTGAAGCAAATAGCCTCACAGGGGAAATGAACCCATTTCTCTCCCATTCTGTCTTAGAATTTTTAACTCCTGACAGATGATTTCTTACAACCAGATCTGTCTTTGTTTTGTTATGGGGGTGTTGGTGGGGTTGGGTTATGGAAGTCTTTTCCATTACTCCAATCCATTGAAGCAATGTTGAACCCATATGTGTCTTTCTCACAACTGATTGCCTACTTTGTTCTGCATAGGCAGTCTTAAGGTGCAGCTCAGGCTTTTGTTAAGGGAAAGGCTCATATATTTCAATGCTGGATATATATTCAATGCTCATATATTTCACTGGAGAACGGAACCCTTTGATAGAATTAGAAGGTGTAGTTGTTTTGGAGGAAGTAAGTCACTGGGTAAGGGCTTTGGGGTTCAAAAGTCAATGCTAGGCCCAATGTCTCTGTCTCCCTGTGTGTCTGTGTCTGTGTCTGTGTCTGTGTCTGTGTCTGTGTCTGTGTCTGTGTCTGTCTGTCTCACTCACTCACTCACTCACTCTCTCACTCACTCACTCACTCACTCTCACTCTCACGCTCTCAAGGACTTCTCCAGCACCGTGTCTGCCATGCCTGCTGACATGATGATAATGGACTAAGCCTCTGAAATTGTATTTAAAGTCATGGCAGTGTGCACATTTGGGCAGGTGGATCTCTGCGAATTCAGGGTCAGCCTGGTCTACAAAGCAAGTTCTAGCACAACTAGGACTGTTAGCAAAGAAATCCTTTCTCACGCAACTTCCAACCAACACACACAAAAAAGAACATGGCCTCTGTTCACAGCAGTTAATAAGATGTATGGTGAATGCAGTTTGTTGGTGAAGCACCAGTTTATTATGCCTGGGTGATGGTTTTCCCTTACTCTCTTTACTTTCTTTCCTTGGGGCCATGATTGGGAAGTGATCGGAGGGGCTGCTGTCTCTTTGCAGGCTCTCTGACCTTGGGTGGAATTTTACTTGTTCTCTCCGGGTTCTCCACCTTTGGGGAGGTTTCTCTTACTCCACCCTTCTCAGGTTCTGCCTCCACCGCTATCACCCTACCCAGTGGTTCTCAACCTTCCTAATGCTGGGTTTCCTCATGTTGTGGTGACCCCTCAGTCACAAAATCACAAAATTATTTCATTGCTACTTCATAACTGTAATGTTGCTACTGTATGAAATGTAAATTATAAATAGTGATGCAAATCTGTTATGCAACCCCCAAAGTGGTTGAGACCCATAAGTCAACAACTGCTGACCCAAGAGGCCCTCTCAAGTGAGTGAAGGCCAAAGATGGACGAATCAATCATTTAAACAGTCCTGGTTGGTGTGTGGTACTGACCACCATTAACCTGTCATTGACTGGGCCTCAGGGTGCCTCAGGCTCACCCTTTGAGAAGGTCTGACAGTCAATTCCTTGACTGGCTTCCACAGAGGGTTGGAAGAGGCTAAAGGCTGCTATAACTCATTCCAGCCACCTGATAAGCATTTGAGGCAGGAGGGTTTGTGGGAGAAGATGAAATCAAGTTGTAGTGAAACATTTCTTTCCCATGGGGAGCTTCAGAATTTACACAATTCCATGGTTTAGAAAATTAGCTGTAGTTCGAGTAGGATGCTCTCCATATTCATGGGTACCTTCACCAGGAACGTGAAATTATAGCCTGACAAAGTCAGGGGGCTGCAACAAGCTGGGCAGGCCCAACTGGACAGTCTTGAACCACAGTAGCTAGCTAGCCTAGCTAGCTGTTGGTATTTAAAAAAAAAAAAAAAAAACCCACATATCTCCATACCAGACAAGGGACCTCTAGAATGCTTCTGCTATCAGTCAATCTTTATTTCCAACCCAGGCCAAGATGTTCTCAGAGGCAGTGCAGTAGTATTTGCATGACCTTTTCATCTGCAGGAGGGAACAGATCCTAGACAGAGTTCTTGTCTCTTATCTTGTGATTCATTTATTTGAGATAGATTTTTTAAAAATTATCACCATTGCGGGGTGGTGGTCCATGTTTCAGTGTGACTATGAAGGACATTGGACAATTCTGGGATTTTTAGTTCTGTCCTTTCACCTTTACACATACTCTGGGGAACCAGCTGAGGTTGTCAGCCTGTGGGGTTAAGTGCTATTACCCATCTTTACCGCCTGAATTTCTGGGTTTGTATGTGCAATGTGTGTATAAGCAACAGAGTACATAGGTAGTAATAATCAGAGGATGGCTTCTATCCTTCCATTAGAGTGAACTCAGGCTTGTGGGTCAAGTGCCTTTTATACTCTGAGCCATGCTATAGGCCCAGAGATTTAATTTTGAACTGGAAATTCTCCCGCTATCTTCTCCCAAATTAGCTGGGATAACAGATGTGCTCCATCATGCCCAGCTTTAATTTTCCATTTTTAAGTATGTGTATGTGTCTTAAAGAAAAAGTGTGTGGTGACATGTTTTCAACCTGAAGAGGCTAAGGGAGGAGGATTTAGAATTCTAGGTCACCTTGGGTCATAGCAAAACCTAAGCCAGCACCTTTCTAGATTTTTTTTTTTTTTGAGTGAAACTATTTTACAGTAGAAATTTTCCTTTCTGCTAAATGTAGGGCTTTGTCTAGAGATGATAGCTTTACAGGTTATCACAACGTCCTTGTTTATGCACACTTTAAATGTGGGATGGTAGGGATTACAAAGTTAACATACTGGCAGCAATAGTTTTATTTAGTTATTAGTTATTTCCAAGGACAAATTTTTAGTCACTTAATGGGAATGCATATTTAATCCTATTATTTTCCTAAAGTCCAAGTAAACACAGACTTCTATTAATTTGGTTTATTTAAGGAAAATTATTACAACCTCTGAAGCAATTTTAGTACTGCTGAGGCCATTTCCTTTATGTAGCTTCAGAGATCAGATTGCAGGGGTATCAGTTCCACGTAACATGCAAATTAGGGTCTGGCATGCTTTGTGGTTTCCATGGAGACCTCTGGCACTTCCTGCCTTCTCTTTTATGGTTCTTTGAAATATGAACTGATGTCACATGCTTTTGTTCTCCTTTACATACCCCTAGCGGACAAATCTAAACATCACCTTGACATCTCTGAATAGATTGACCATCCTGGAACATTTATTTTATCAGTCTCCAAATCTTCCATGCTGAAATTTAGATTGAAAGGATTCACATTCAGATGAAAGATGCTAGATGTAGATTTGTAAGTGTTTGGAGTTAACCAGGATTGTGGTGGAGGTGACAGCCGTAAGTGTCACTTGTGAATCACATAGGTGTACTCACGTGGGGGTTATTAGACACACACACTTTTTTATATTTGCAGAATGTTATGTGGTGTTAGTGCCTTATCTGGCTGCTAAGCTCAGTTAATAGTAGTGCAACTAAGTGTTCAGATTGAGATGATGAGTGTTCATTGATGCTCTTTCCCTTCTGCCCACCAACAAGGGAAGGGAGCAACCAGCGCGACTTGTTTCCAGTAGCCTTTGGCTCATTCTTTTCATTTGAAATTCAAAGAGGAGATAGAAGTAATAGTTGGTATGTGCACCCCCTCCCTCAACCCCCAATCTTTATGAAAAATACCAGACAAGACTTTTCTCCTTTGCTGTATGGTCATTGGCTTTGTTTTGCAGAGTAGATAGTCTTCATAGATTTCACACAGGGTTGGTATAAATCAGTACCACCAGTGCTTAGCTTTTCTCCTGTGTTTGTGTCACAAGGGGTGTGGACATGACTGTGTCCCTTTGATGCTCAGATTTTCAGAGTGTGGCTCTTAACTCCTGGACAGATGGGATAGTCCTTGTTTATCTTTCTATCGCCTGCGCCTGTTAAGAGTATCTGGTGTGTGATAAACATTTGTATTTTGAGAATAAACAAATTCTAAGGGTAGCTAAATAAAGTACAAGAAAATGCTTGTAAAAGAGCCATCATAATTTCAGAAGCACACAATCCTACTTAACAACAGTTCAGATCTTTTGTCAGTCTATCAAATTAGAGAGGAGTGTATGTGTATAATCCTCACTTGTTCTTTCTGTGTATAGTAAGGTGTTGGTTTGTCTTCTGTCCACCTCCACCTCTGACTTTCCGTTGACACTGTATTCTCCCACATTTACTTTGTAACTCTCAATATAGATACTGAGATGGACCTTGTAAATGTAATTTCCCTCTGAGTAAGTTCCCTCATAGTGAGTCCCTTTCCTATCCACTTTCACAAACAGTGTCAATCCTCTTCAAAGTAAAAGCAGAGACTTGTCCGAAGCTATCTTTACTTAGTGAGTCAAGTGAACTTGCCGCCCTCTTTTCTGATGGTCTCATTGGTTTCTCCTATTACACTAACTTAAGGTGGACTTCCGTTTTCTTATTTTTTTATTCTTTCACTTACCTATTTCCCTTAAATTATGCTTTTCAAGATCTAGTCGTCCTGCCTGCTTGCCTGCTTTTTCTTCTCAAACCTGCGATGGTTCTTCTACTACATTTGCCTCCACAGGGCTGGAATTAAAGGTATATACCACCACACCCAGCTACTTAATTTGAATTCATTTATTTGTTTATTGCTTAGACACCGTTTTGCCTTGAACTCTGAGATTGCCTGCCTTTGCTGGGATTAAGAGCGTCTGCTACCACCGCCTGGCCTGAGTTAATTTTTTGAAGAAAGTTTCCATAAAGTTTAAAAACCATAATGAGTGTTATTTATGAAGCTGTCCTTATGTAGAATTAAAACATAGAAGACCCACAAGAGTACCAGAGTTAGCATCTTAGCTGCTTTCTGAGGGCTTTTAGGTGCCCAGCTGGAAATGATCTTTCACTAGGCTCAATTACAAATTTCTGAAGCTGGAACCATCTCCACACTTCCCAGGAGTGTGTGGGGATTGGCAGCCTGTTGACACACATAGCTAAAGATGGATACCTCCTAAATCAAAGAGATTAGGGCATATTTAGGCTTGTAGAATGAGGAGAGTAATTAAGCTTCCTCTAAAACCCACCTCCCCCATCTCTCTAAGGAAGATTCTACCTTGACCATTTTACTGGCAGAAGAATTTTGCCAAGGCCAGCAGTAAGAAAAAATGGACTTAATGTCCATCAGGGACTTGGGTGGTAGAGAAGTGTGTAGTCCCTTGCACGGCAGTTGAGGAATGTGTTTGCTTTTCTCACCACCTGCTTCATCTGGGTTCCTACTTGCAGGCCTTCCTTTCTTTCTCCCTTGGCTTCCTGGGAAAAATACTACCAGTTCCCTTCTGCCTTGTGCAGAACAGTGTGAAAAGAGTTACAAAGCGTATTTTCCCCATAGTATGCTTTTCATCTTCATTGGAGTAGTTTATTCAGATTTGGGGTGGTTGGTGCTAATGCAGGAGCTGAGGGATAGTCCAGCGAGTGCTTATAGGAAGCTTCACAAAAAGTTTTTCATCCTCGTTTTGAAGGACTCATTAAAACTGTGTTTGAGGCTGGGCTAAAAGATGTCTTCTTTTCTCTGAGAGTATTTAAGCAGAGCCAAATTGACTGGGCTTCTGTTGAGGGGACCTCAGGTATCTTTGGGGCTGCAGCCTTCCTTAGAAGTTGAAGATGCACAGAGGAAGACTGGCTTTGTGGTTTTATTGTTTCATGTCTGCACACACGGGAGTGGGCTGAAGTAAAGGTGTATTAAGAACTGGGCTGAACAGAAAGTTTCCCAGCTCTTCAAACTTGCTGAAGACATGGGTGGTTTGTTTATCTTGATCCCTGCTTAGGAATTTGGTCTTTTGCAGATGTTTCTTTAATAAAGGTTAGAAATTATAACTGTGTTCGTGCACATGACAGCAGTGACTTCACTGGTGAAGAGGAGGGCTTGTTATGTTTTTGTCACACTCTAGTGTCACTATAGGGTTTGTTGTGATTGGCCTTTGCTAAAGACCTTACAAACCTGGTGGACCTATTGCCTTAGTGTCTCAACACAGAGACAGGACTCTGGAAAATGAGCTTTAAGGCATCATGATCTCAACAGCCGAGCTACATCTGTACTAGAAGCTTGATGGTTCAATGGCTGAGATAATATTTGACACCCAATTTGTGTGTCATAGAATGTCATTTTGTTTTCATCTGAAGTTTTTCATATTTCTGATGTGAGTTTTAGTCAGAAAACATTCTTACCAGACCCGTCAGTGAAGCTGTGGCTACCCAAGGTTGGCATGGTTGTTCTCTACTTGTTTTCTGCAAATATATTGCTGCTGTCCACAAATGTGACCTTTATTATGCCTGTAGTAGTCCTTTTTTATATATCATTTCTTTCCATAGAGTCAGTTTCTGATTTCAAAATACTGGAAATTCTACAATTACGCAATTCATGAGTTTTAAATGCTGCTTCCATTCCATATCGTGTATGGGCTGTCAGCATTTTTCTGTTAGTATCAGTTCGTTGTCCAGTTTAGCCATACATATACACTACCTGCATTAGTTATTGTTACCTCAGTTGTAAACTGCAAGGCCTGTGTTGTAGTAATTCTCATTTTTCCCTGTAATGGCCTCACAGTAGAAGAGTGTGATGGTGTGGCAGTTTTGAATATGCCAGTGATTAGTCTTGACTAACGGGAAGAAACACCTAGTATGCTGACCTTGTTGAAGTTGTACAAGGAGAAATATTGTAGTTTTCATAAGAAATATTGTAGTTTTCATAAGGTTTAGCATAATCCCTGGCTTCTGACATTCACTGGGTATTTTGGAATGTCACCATGGCATGGGGTGCAGGGACACAACTGTAGTTTACACACAGGGAATCAGATAAAAGTCCTGTAATGTAAAGTCAGACTGGGCCTGGAAGATGGAGACAGAGTATTGTGAGTAGTGTGCCTGAGTTGACCCCTGCCCTGCACTAAAGCCCATTCCACATTTTGGTTTTTTCTAACAATGCTGTTAAGTTTTTGCTTTCTGACCTGTATACAACCTAAACCTTAGCAAGAATAAAGGCTGTGGAAATTTTGGCCATTCTTAGCAGTGAAGGTGGTTGTTCACATCACCTTTCCATGTTGCCTACATTTCCAAATGCTGCCATTTCCTTTGATTTTTATTTAAATACGTATGGCACTGATGTCTCTTAGAATTGTTGTACCAGCTGCCAATGAATGACATGGTTCCATACTAGAGATGGTGGGTCTGCTGTATACGGAGAACTCCCGTTTCCTAGTGTGAGACTGTCTCGTGCTCTAACCAAATCGTAAGGGGATTGAGGAGGATTGCTGGAATGAGTGAGCTGTGACAGATTCTTCAATTAAAATCACACTTCTCATCTTGAGACATTTGTTATACAATTCAGACCCATTTTACAAATGTAGCAAGAGATGGCATGTGAACGGTAAGGAATCTTTTTACATGGAAGTAGCAGAATAGAAAACCACAGTATTTGTTTGATGATTACTTAGGTATTTTGTACCTAGATACTTTGGTATTTGGAACTTGGTACTTAGCCTAAACAATAAACCTTTGTAATTTTCTATTAAACAACTGCTATCAAAGTCCCTAAATAAATTCTTTAGGATTATTCCTTAAAATTGGCACCTCCTTTCATGCATATCAGCATTTCAGCTGTGGGCTGTGTTTATTTTATTCATTTTTAAAAAAGACTATAAGGTCTGGAGAGATGGCTCAGCAGTTGATAGCACTAACTGCTTTTCCAGTATAACCTGGTTCAATTCCCAGCGCCCATATGGCAGCTGACAACTTCAGTTCCTGGGGGATTTAATAACCTTTTTTTGGCCTTAATGGGCACTATGTTCACATGTACACACATGCATGCAGAATAAAAGGAAAAGGTTCTTAATGTGATAGTCTCTGTTGTTTTCAATACTATCTGATACCTTGAGTTGTAATGGAATTAGTGGGATAAGATATTTCTGTGTTCATGTTCCTGCTTTCCTTAAACAGCACCTAGGTCATTTTTCTGGTACCAGATGTTATTGAAGGTCCTAAAAAGTGGCCAGTGTCAGGCAATGCTTGTTCTAATTTAGAATTCCTTTTTAGCAAAGAGTTTAAATGCACTATTGACATCTACTGGTCCTTTGTGGCCAGCCTACATTTTCAGTAGGTAATGAAAATGTCTGGGATGTGTTTTCTTTTCCTTTTAAGTGTATGTGTACACACACACACACACACACACACACACACACACGTATCAACTTTCTATTAAAGTGAACTTAGAGGAAGAGTATGAAAGAAGTGTTGGCCTGCTCTGCTTTCTGAGGGGCTAGTTAGTGTTGTGAGCAACATCATCTGGATGTGCTATGTGCAATTCCATTTTTGCAGTTACTTGCAGTGCTGAGTTGGAGGCCAGGGCTTCCTGTACTGTTTCACCATTGGTTCCACCCCAGCCCTGTACTGGATTTTAGAATCTCACCTATTACATCTTGAATGTTTATGTGGGAAGTTTCTGTACAATTGGCTTTTCATTCAGGCTTTTAGGATTCTATTGACAAAAAAGAATGAATGAACTGAGTTGTGTGGTAGACTATAGTATCCCCTCCCATCCCCTTCCCTCTCCTCCTCTCCCCTCTCCTCTCCCTCTCCTTCCCTCCCCTCTCCCTCCTCTTTTCTTTTCCCTGGAAACATAATTCTCACAAGGTCATTCATTCCCTCTCCTTCTCAGCTATTCTCTTTGCCAGGAGATGGCTGCCAGGGGATTTTTGGCAGCTTGCAGTTGGGTTTTGAGTAACCTAAATTGAAAAACTAGCTAGGGTTTTTGAAATGATATTTTTAAAACTACATTGGCAATCCCACCTCGAGTGTGAGTAGAAAAGCAAATGAACATTTAACTGGCACAGCTAGGCTTTTGAAACAGTGTCCTTTGGATAATTTGCTAACACCTGTACCTCCCGTAATAGAGTAAGAGTTTCTTTAGCCAGGTCTGTCTAAACTCCAAAGACCCTTCCATGTGCTGTTCTTTTGACTCTTACCCTGTTTTGCTCTCTTTTCCCTTAAAGTTTAGCTCATTCTCTTGGGACTTTCATGAAATTTTTAGCTTTGTTGAGAAGAATGCTTGTAAGTCAGTGCTGCCTTTGAAGTTGGATCGTGATGAGGAGGTTCTGCACTTTTGGTTGGTGGGATATGCAGCTTTGCATAGAGGGTACACACAGACTGACACAAACTGAGTGACCTGTGGCAATTGTGACTGACAAACAAGGCTTTGTTGCAACTATGTCCCTTGGCATAGTTGCTTTCTAGAACCCCAAAGAACTCTGTTACATTTTTTTCTTCATTGTGAGTGACATTTGTGATTCTAGGCAGGTTTGGTTCTTTGACATTTCAGGTTATAAGATTCACTACTTTGCTGCTATCACCTGACCTGAGATTTTTTTGTGCCAGTAAATATTTAACTTGAAGTTGTCCTAGCTCTTACGTATTAAGTTTGTAACTTTTGACAGTCTTTTCTCAATTTCTTTCTAAGAATAGTGAAGGACCCCTCTCTGCTCTCTCTCATGTATTTATAAAAGTGTGCCCGAGGAGGCTAGGTGTTTATAAGTAGACCTACTCAGTCCTTACAAGGAGGATATTGGGATTATCACCATTATTTTAAAAGTTTAAGAATTGTGATTTCCTTCTTGAAAGGTGCGTTGTTTTCTGACTCCTCAGCTTTCTGGAATGCTTGCTGTATTCTGTGACCCTGGTTTGTTGTTTGACCTCTCAATTGGCAGCCAGGAAACAAACCTTTAGCTTTAGGCACCGGGCACTGGTGAGTGAGCAGCTAGAACTACCCCTTTCTTTACTGGAGAGAGGCCTTGCTTAGAAACAGAACCTAATCTATATCGCTCTGTTGCTATTTTTGTTTGTTTGTTTATTTTGTTGTTTTTGTTTTTTAGTATTTTTTGAGACAGGGTAGCCCAGGCTGCTCTGAAGTTCACAGTCCTGCACCAGCTCCTTAATATTGGGATTATAGGCATGAGCTGCTGTGCTTGGCCTATTTATTTTTAATACCTTGAGAAAACCAAGGCTCACATTGATTAAAAATGAAGTTACTTGAGCCAAAGCCCAGGTTGTAGCTTTTCCTGGTGCCTGCTGGACCAAGCCAAATCTCTTAAGGAATCATTGGGAGGGGATTTCCCAACAGAAAGTTCTCTAAGGCAAATCTAGCTATAGTAAACCTTTCATTCTGAATAGCCCTTTATATAATTTAATTAAGTTAAAGGCTGCAGATATTTAATATCCTGTGTTTTTCATAAACAATTTCATCCCTTTGTATGTAAAGTGTTCAAGGCCCTCAGTCTGTGAATCAGTATGGCTAGATTTCAAGAAATATTGCAAAGCAAAAAGACTTCTGTGCAGCAAAACCTTTTCTGTAGCCAAGTGACCTCTCCTCTGTCATTGTGTTGTATTCTTAACTGCTGATTCAGTTTTGGCAACAGGGATTCGATGGATTATCATCTGTGGCTATGTTGCACAGTGTGGGTGAGATGGTGTTTGCTGGCCTCTGAGTTCATGTGAGGAGGATATGTTTATATTTTCTGTACCACAAAGGACATTTATAGCCATCCTGTGTTATTACTAAGGCCACTCCACATAGTTAAAAGGAAAGTTTATTAGTGGCGTAACTTACAAATGAAGGGATAGGTAGGTCGCAGGGTCTGGGGAAGGTGTATCGCAGTCCAGCGGTGTTCCCTGGAGCTCTGCTCGGTCAGCCTCCACCGTCCAGGGTCCAGGAACCCAGAGCTGGCTCATCTGGATCTCGGGTCTTCAGGGTCCTCTCTTGGCCCCGCTTTGTAGGCGTGACAGTTACTGAAGCCTCAATGGGGGTTGGAACTTCCAGATAAAAGCTGGAATGGCTACCCACTACACTGTGTGTTTTGCCCGCCACTGCACTAGCATTTGAATTTGGTGGGCAGCTTGCCCCAGTAGATGGTATTTCCTGTCCCCAAATCTCTCATGCTCACACATTAGCACACTCTTGTTTCTTTGAGCAGCTGCCAGGTTTGTAGTGTATGTGTATGTCTTGGGGTAGAATAGAGTGGGTAATTATTTTGAGGATGGAAACACAGGATTTTTTCCCCCCTATTTGAATAGGCCTTTCAGCAGGTTGGCAATGTGTCAGGGTCAGCTCCCATAAAGATGGAGCCATGCTGGTCATTTTGCATTTGCCAGGTGCTGTGTCTCATTTTTGATGAATGGATCTTATCTTCCCTCCTACCTTCCTTACCCTTTGCTTGGAGTCAGGATGTAATCTAAATAATTGGATTTAACAGATTACAAGTTTAATATTGGAAAACTGACTACTAAAATGTTTTGGTTTGCACATCTCTTAACAAGGTACCAGCTCTGCATAGCCTGAACGGTATGGTTTCCCTTCCCTCATTGTGTGCACACACTTTGGTTTGGAGACTGTTAGAAGTTTCATTGGAGTTCAGTCAACTTAGGATTGGCTATTTTGCTCTAGTGTGTATTGCCCTAGAAATAGATGGTCACACATAAAGAGTAAGGTAATCATGTACTGTAGATGGCCGAGGAAACCTAAAAAGAGGACTCCCATGCTCATGTGAGGCTCCTTATGGAAAACTACCCAGTAAGCTTTCAAATCTATCTTTGAGAAAGGACAGGGAAGAGGTAGGAAATCCATATGTACCTTTTGTACTCACCCGTGGATTTTATTCATGAGCCTTTTCTCAATTTGTTAACTTTCAAAATAATAGCTGCTGATTTATTTATTTACTGTTCTTTGGATCTGAACATAAGCAGGGCCAAGAAGCATTGAGAGCTGCCTCCCCAATTCAATACATATTTATTCACATAAAAAATGCTGTAGGGCTGGAGAGATGGCTCAGAGGTTAAGAGCACTGACTGTTCTTCCAGAGGTCCTGAGTTCAATTCCCAGCAACCACATGGTGGCTCACAACCATCTGTAATGAGATCTGGCACCCTCTTCTGTATACATAATAAATAAATAAATCTTTAAAAAAAAATGCTGTAATACTTTTTGTTTGTTTGTTTTGTTTTTTTGAGACAGGGTTTCTTTGTGTAGCTTTGGAGCCTGTCCTGGAACTCTGTAGACCAGGCTGGCCTAGAACTCACAGAGGCCCACCTGTCTCTGCCTCCCGAGTGCTGGGATTAAAGGTGTGCGCCACCACCACATGGCTGATTTTATTTTATTTTTAAAGAAAAAAAAATGCCCTCAAAGACTTTTTAAAAGAATTTGGGGTGGGTGCGCGCCCACTGAGTTAAACTGGGAGGACAAGAGCCCCAGGTATTCTTATGTCTCTGCCTCCCGAGTGCTGGGATTGTGATTGTACACTGGAGTCCTAGCCCTCAGTACACTTTTTTTTTTTTTTTTTAAACATGGATACTTTGGCTTAGACTCAGGTCCTCATGTTTGTGCAGCAAACCCTGACTGAACCATCTCCCTGTCCTCCCTCCATTGTTTGAACTTGTCCGGTTCAGTCTTCTTCCTGTGAGCATTTTGGATTTATATTATGCTTGGCCTCAAGGGGAAACAAATTTCACCTGGCTGTTGGCAGTACTACCTAATGCCAAATAAAAGGGAAATTGGAGACCCAGTGTGTTGCATGTAATTTCAAGAATGGGAGGGGAAGGGAGAAATAGATTGTCTCTTCACTGAAGTTCATGTGGCTTTATCAAGAAGTACACTTTAAATTGTAGGGCTGTCAGCCCATGTGATTCATGACAGGAACCTCTTCCTTGGTCTACTAGACTGTGTCTTTGAGTGGTTGTGTGGCACATGACACCAGAAGAGTCATACCCACACTTTATCTGGCTCTCTTGTTGGATGCTGATGATGAGCAGCCACATGGCCCAGTTACTTCTAGTTATGACAGTAGTGACCACATGGATATTAGATAATTCTTGGTAGAACCAATATCTTTTTTGGATACAGTTCCAGTGGGTTGACCAGACCCTTCTTCACCTGGAGCAGAGCTTTGGGTCCTCGTTCCTTATTGCCTCCTGGATCTGCATCTGACAGTCTCCTACATCCAAGTAGCCCCCTAAGAACATTCATTCTTTTATGCTTGCCAACTGCCTCCTAAATAAAGGAATGAAGAATTGTGTACCTGTGGCAGCAATGTGGTATCCTCCCGGTCCTCAAGGACAATTATGGAAGTCTTGTCTTCTGCATTACTTTTTAGGATGGCTGAGATCTCTCAGGTGACTTTTGAGGTACAAACCACCCAGTGCCTTTTAAAAGTTAGTATTCTTCTTACTTCTGTGTCAAAAATACCAGGTTTGGAGTGTTACCTACTCTTGCTTACATGGCTTTACTCTTTTTTCCTCTCTGTTTTTCTATACAACCAGAGGAAGCTTATTAACACCCCTCAAAACACCGAAGCTTTGATCATTTATCCTTTATCCTAAATACCAGGTAGGAATACTAGCCTGGAGCTGTTCTTGGAACAATTTACAATCTTTTGATTTATGTATGCACATACTCATGCACCTTTATGTACCAGTGAGGATGCACCTTTACCCACTGAGCGATCTCACTGGCCACTGCTGCCTGGTAAAGTTCATGCTGCAGCTGGTCTCTGTTCCCCAGCTGTGACTAAATTCAGGATGGTAGAGGTGAGTTACACAAGTTCCTTTGAGACAGAGAAATGTGAACTAGGTATCAGGGCACAGCAAGGGGAGGAAATTGTGTGTGTACTTGTGAAATAGTGGATGGAAAGCTAGGGTGCTATTCAGTGTGTGACCTGGGGTAATTAGAGCCACTGATTCCTTGTGATCCAATGTTTTTCTTGTTTTTGAAACAGTCTCTATGGGGTCCTTGCTAGCATTGTACTGTACAAATTCCTAGTGTACACACACTTTATACGTACACATAAAACAATAGCTCCTTAGACATATTTACTGCATCGTAAAGCAGGCTGTGGTTTATGAGAGAGATGTAGAGCCTTAATTGCTAAGAGTTTGCTTGAGACTTTATCTTTTCTTTCTTCCTATATCATGGTTTTATTGCTGCATATAGGACTATGCCCTCCAGTCTCTGCTTAATTTAGTTTTCTTTTGCTGTTGCAGGCCCAGGCTGCAAGCACAAAGGAAGTTTGCTCAATCTCAGCCGAATAGTCCCAGCACAACTCCAGTGAAGATAGTGGAGCCTTTGCTACCCCCGCCAGCTACTCAAATTTCTGACCTCTCTAAAAGGAAGCCTAAGACAGAAGACTTTCTTACCTTTCTCTGCCTTCGAGGTAAGCTTGCAGTACAGATGACATCACTGTGTTGTCCTCATATCTCATTACCCTGTTTGATTTGAGGGCTCATTTTGGTTCTTTTTTAAAGATAGACTTTCACTATGTAACCCTAGCTGGACTCTGTGAATATGAGCCTGGTGTTGAATTTATAGAGATCTGCCTGCCACCACCTTCAGGAATTCTGGAGTTAAAAGATGTGGCACCATTCCCGGTCTTGCAGTTTTTTGCTTATTTTTCTCTATGTGTGTGTGGGTGTGTTTGGGTGTTTTGCTCCCATACATGCCTTTGCGCCACACGTGTGCAGTGCTTGAGCCAGTCAGAAGTTGTGAGTTCCCTGGGATTGGAGTTACAGATGGTTGGAAGCTACTATCTGGGTGGTGGGACTTGAACCCAGGTCCTCTGCAAGAGTAGCCAGTGTTCTTAACCCCTGACCCATTTCTTCAGTCTCACTTTTTGTGTTTTTGTTAGTGTCTTACTATGTAGGTCTGAGTGACCTGGAATTGATGATGCTATCTAGACCTGACTCAAAGTCTCAGAAATCCCCCCCCCCCCCCTTTTTTCTGAGATTAAAGATATGAGCTACCACGACCAGCTAGGAAAATGTTTTTGGTTTTTAAGATAACAGAAATTCGCTTTGCCATCATAGAGGTTAGTTATGTGAATCTTAACAAGAATGACTACAATTAGGTGTTGCAGATGGGCAAGAATCAAGGACTGTCTGAGTAAGTAGAACAGAAACTGTGTATCTGTATGTACCACGTTTTTCTATATGTACGTTATTTTAAAAATCTTGTCCCCTCTATTCTGGGTAGTTTGGAGCGGGGTATGTAATAATACCTGGAGAAAATTTTACCAAGTACACAGCCTTGAAATTTCAGTATTCAGACATAAGAAAATTGCTTTCTTATATGTCCAGTTACCTTTTCAGCAAAGTTCTAAATAAATGAAGCCTGGACCAGTGAGTTTATTCTCTACTTAAAGAACCACGCAACAAAAACACGTTGCTTTTTCTTAGCTGGTGTACCATGTGGATTCTTATTATACTCTGTAGCTAGAGTTTTCCTGACTGGCCCACAGTCAGGACAAATCTCTGACACCCGCCAGTCCCACAGCCACTCAGACCCAACCAAATAAACACAGAGGCTTATATTGGTTACAAACTGTATGGCCGTGGCAGGCTTCTTGCTAACTGTTCTTACAGCTTAAATTAATCCATTTCCATTAATCTATACCTTGCCACGTGGCTCGTGGCTTACCGAATCTTCACATGCGGCTTGTCATGGTGGCAGCTGGCAGTGTCTCTCTCACCCAGCTTCCTGTTCTCGCAATTCTCCTCTCTGTTAGTCCCGCCTATACTTCCTGCCTGGCCACTGGCCCATCAGTGATTTATTTATTGACCAATCAGCAACACATTTGGCATACAGACCATCCCACAGCAATATTCCTTTCCTATTTTTCTTACTGGTTTTCTTTAGATTCTAGCTATTAAAAGTGAGCCTCCTTAGTCTTTTGTTTGTCTTTGTTTAGACCCTCTCATAAGTTTCCTTGTCTTACTGCATAAACCCTAGAGGATAAATGTCATACTTTGTCTGTCCTGGATCCTTGGTAGGCCCAAGTGTTATAATGTAATGGCGTTGGGTATGGAAAACTTGCATTTTGAAGTGTATAGGGGCTTTGTAGATGACCCTTGTAATGCTTCTTTAATAATTGAATTTCAAGTTACAAAAGTTGTTAAATTTTTTAATGGGTCATGAAAGTGTTCCCATTTGGTTTGGAAAGATAGCTATACTTTCTGTGTTCAGTTTTGTGGAAGTCATGGAATTTGTCTAATTCCAGATTCCCATTGCGATATGTCTGTTATCAACAGCTATGAGATATGGAGCCTTTTGAGGCAGTCAGCATTTTGGAAACCTTTTTATTGTTCTTAGTCTGCTTGCTTGCTTGCTTTCTTTTTCTTCCCTTTTGAAAAATGACAGTAGGAGAGAAATTGCTCTTCTTCTTCTTCTTTTTTTTTTAATCTTATTAAAAATTCCCAATCGTCCTCCCTCTGTGCATGTGTGTGCACCTGTGTGCTATGGCACACTCAGGTACCCTCAAAGAATAGACACCCTTCTGTATTCTCTTAGAACGGAGTTGCAGGTCATGTTAGCTGCTCTCCTGTGGGTGGTGGACACCAAATTGGTCTGGGGGGACAGGAAGTACATAGCCATGTCTCCAGCCCCCAACATTTGGTAAGTTAATTTTTTTATAGGGAAGTCTTGCAATAAGTGAAATGCATGGAAGGGATATTTTTGGCCACAGACTTGAGTCATTTCTACAGATTTCATGTATTTCCACATGTATTTCCTGGGCCACAGGAAAGACAATGGTTAGATTTCTTTAAACCTTATTTGTTAACCATCAATGATGACACTAGAGCCAAAGACCTCTCTCCCTTTAGTATAAACAAAGACCTTGTGGCTAGAGATGTTATCAGTATAGGCTTGCTGTAGTTAATGTACGTACCACCTAGTAATTTGGGTTGGTAAGTTTCAGTGCACCATGAGACTGTCTGCCAAACTAGCAGGTCTTCTTGCTCCCCCCAAATTAATGCCACACCCTAGAACTTCTTAAGGAAGCAGGGTGGAATGAACATTGAAGCAGGACCTGAAATGTTCACCTGCTGTGCATTTATCTCTAAATAGCTGCTTTGAAGGGGAGCACATGTTTCTTGCCAGAGGCATAATTAGTGTCTTCCAAGGGTGCACGTGATGAAGAGAGCCTCAGCCTCATATGTATGCTGTGAGCAGCAACTCGGTACCATTGCTGAATTTCCTGTCACCAATCTCGTTATTCTTAATGAGTTCTGTCTTTGTCTCTTTGTTCTGACCATAATTATGAAGAGATTTAAAAAGAGCTTAATGCAGCAGAGCAATGGCAGGTTAAATGATTCTCTTATTTACATTTTTCTTTTTATGGGGCATTGCAAACGAGGGGGTTCCCAATGGGGACTCATGAAACATACACAGCACACAGTTCATTCTTATGGCTGTCACAGTGCAGCCTCCAGCTCTGCCCAGTGAAGGGAGTCTTGGGAGGTATGGGAGGGGAATTGTATCAGCAGTCCAGGGGTGGCCTGACTCTACCAGACCCAGGCCACAGCAGCCTGAGGCCTGTGAGGGGGCAATGCACAGCTCTCCCTCTAAGGGTACTTGGGTCCTAGGTTGTTGATTTATGCCCCATTTAGCCTGTTTGCTCATTTATAAAGTGGGTATTACGGTTTCTGTAGTTGTAGTTGCTAAGGATTAAACTAGAGCTAGTGGGTGTGAAATGGGTTCTAATAACTGCCTGAGAGGCAGCTGTCCAAGGACATTTATTTGCTGTTTTACACCGAGTTTACAGAGGTGCCAGAGAGGGTCAGAGGATTAGATTGATATCTGGGTAGTTTAAAAGGATTCTCACTAGATAGAAAGCTCACCAGTGGAGTTTTATATGCAGACAATGCCTGTCCCTACCTGGAAGGTATACATTGTTGTATCACTGGCCTTGAGTATTGAGGATGAGAATTGTAAAAAGGGCTAGTGCAAAAGTCTGGGGTGATTTAAAGGTAACATAATGAGAGGTCATTGCCTGCAAGAAAGTAATTAATTACCCAATTGCAATTGAGCATGGTGGTTGCTAATAGCAAGTTTATTGAGAAAAATGGGAAAACAGTCTTAGTGGTACCACATTGTTTTTTCAGTTCTCTTTTGTGAGGTGTTCCATCTCAGTTTCTGAGCATAGAACTATCAAAGTGGAATTCAGCCTTTTTGCTGGCTTCTGTGGATACTCTACCTGCCTTCTGCTTTCTCCAAGTCACTCTAGCCTGAGAGCCTATATTCTACTAGTGTCTCCCTTCTGCTGACATAGTGATTTGTTTGCTAGGATAGTTTATCTGCTAGTACTGATGAAATCAGAAACTTGGGAGTTCTTGATCAGAGAAGGGGGAATCCTTATAGTTGTCCCATGACCTTGAACCTGAGGTTTGGCCAGGCTTCAGGCCAGCTGGCCTCTGACCAGGTCTGCCCTACAGGAAGGTAAAACAGACTCACTGACAGGCGGCAGGCCGGCTTCAGGGTATGTTCCAGAGTACTGTCGTTCTCCCTCGTGTCTCAGTGTTTCTTTGGGATTCTCTCATTGCTAGCATGGATTTCATACGGTGGGTTGCTCTCAAGTCCCTGTTGCCTGTGCCCTGCATGCAGGAAACTGTTTAGTGTCTCTGGGAATCTGAAAGGGCTTTGCGTAAATCATAGCTTCAAGTTTAGGCTTGATGGTCTATAGCAACTGGAAGTTGGCAAAATCGAGTTTCATTATTTTCACTTCTCAGCTTATGATAATCGTTTTGCGGGCTAGGAGCTCCTCAGGCTGAATGAACACCATCGTAGCTACTGTGTGGTGTGGTTTGTCTACTCTGTTCACATTGAGAGAGAGAGAGAGAGAGAGAGAAGAGAGAGAGAGAGAGAGAGAGAGAGAGAGAGAGAGAGAGAGAGAGGAGAGAGAGAGAGAAGGGGAGGGGAGGGGAGGGAGGAAGAGAAGAGAAGAGAGGAGAGGAGAGGGAGAGGAGAGGGAGAGGAGAGAGAGAGGGGGGAGAGGAGAGAGAGAGGGGGAGAGGGGAGAGAGGGGGAGAGGAGAGAGAGAGGGGGAGAGGGGAGAGAGAGGGGGAGAGGGGGAGAGGGGAGAGAGAGGGGAGAGGGGGAGAGAGAGGGGGAGGGGGAGAGGGGGAGAGAGAGGGGGAGGGGGGAGAGAGGGGGAGGGAGAGAGAGGGGGAGGGGGGAGAGAGGGGGGAGGGGGAGAGAGGGGGGAGAGGAGAGAAAAGAGGGAGAGAAAAGAGGAGAGGAAAAGAGGAGAGGAAGGAGAGGGGAGAGAGAGACACACACCCCAATGGTATTGGTGATTGAACTTTATTGAACGAAATTGGAGTAGTTTTTGGAGAGAAAGGTCCCTTTTGTGAAGCGCATTCCATCATAATTTCTGTATTTGTGTTTGTATGAACCCTACATCTGTACAGAGGCCACTGGGAAAAGTTTGGAAGGTGCTCTGTCATCTTGTGAGGGAAATGGTACCCATTACTCTGAATGCCGAATCCCTTGTTTTTCTGCAGTATAATGCAGGCTTCCAGAGAAGGAATTTGCTATATTAGGAATCAGTTGGCCAACAGCTGGGTGAAGATGCACTAAGGGCAGTTTCCAAGAGAGACAGACCTTAGTCTAGGAAGTCATCACAGCACATGCTGCTTGACTCAGATGGTTGAACAGGGCTATTTGGAAATCATTTTTTTTATTCTACACTCCTAGAGCCTGGCTTGTTTACATCCTATTTGGGAAAGAAGATAGGAAATAATTGTCTATCCCCTCATTTATATAATAAGAATGACAGCTTTTGTTTTTAATTAAATTCATTCAATCAGGGTACCAGTTGGCTCTCAAACTAAGATTAGAAAACAACTTGTGGGGTTTTGATTCTTGCTCTCTACCAGCATGGGTCCTGGGATCAAATTCAGGCAGCAAGTATATATGTATATTTACTGAGCCATCTCCTCAGGCTGAAAGACAAATTTTATAATTTATGAGTTGTATGATACCAGCGGTAACCTACTAGAATTTTCCTGTGAGTTGTTTAGAGTGCCATTGCATATATTGCCATACACTTTTGTGATCAGACTTAGGCGGAGTTTTCCTGTCTCACAGCTGCTCTCAAGTCACTCAGAGTCTAATATATTAATTGCAAATGCTCGGCCAATAGCTCAGGTGTATTACTAACTAGTTCTTTCAATTTATAATCTATGTATTTCTATGTGGCTGGTGGCTTTATCTGTCCTCTAGCATGTCTTGCTCCCTCTGTATCTCCTGGTGACTCCAGACTCCACTCTTCTTCCTCCCAGCATTCTCCTGGGCTGGCTCTCCCGCCTAACTTTATTCTGTTCAGCTGTTGCCCTGTCAGCTTC